>NW_026848260.1:0-380654 GCF_030867565.1 Colletotrichum costaricense | reverse complement strand
GCAGTTCGAGCAAAACTCTCGCGATCGTTCGATGGCCTTAGTTCGGAGTCGCTTTCTTGGACCACCGCCATCGGCTCGGAGGCTTTCGTTCCCAGTCTGGGAGTCACTGTACACTGTGATCAGTGAACGAGCTCCAAACCCTGAGTTACATGGATACCTGCGGGATGTAGAATCCGCTGCGTGGTAGAGTGGCGGCATGGGTCCGAAGTGTTGTCGAGCAGGCCATTGACACTTAGATCGTACTGCGACAAATGGTATTGTAGTTCTTCAAAGGACTACCCATCGTCAAAAACCCTTCCCAAGTCGACGAATCCGCCTCCGAAGACTGTGGCGTGGCAGAGGCTGAGTCCCAATGTGAGCTATTTAACGTCAGTCAGGTATCCGGATAGGGGTCACTCGCACCAGCGTACATCGTTAAGCCTGCCAGTGTGGAAGAAACGTCACATCAGAAGTAATAGCAGCCAAACATCTGTGTGAGTGCGTCAAGACCGCTGGATGCTCCGGAGTCGTGTGATTGACCAATAGCATGAACGGAATCTAAGAGGTAGCATGGAGTGGAGAAGGCGGACACAGCCGCTTCGTCCAGAAGTGGAGTGTTGTTTCCCATCGTGACTCGTTCTGGAAACCGAAGAGGGGCTTAGCAGGTACATAGGAGGCCGGCTAGAGAGGGCGCCACTGGTATGTGCTCCTTTTGGTACACACTGCACGAGCTCAGACAATGGTCGGCGTTCTGGCCAGAAGTGATTATTGATTATGTACGCGAATCTGACAGTCACTATGGGCGCCTGTTCAATCAGTCCGGCTGGCTGCTCGAAGTCATGTTCCATGTCCCGACGCTTACGGCCCCTAATAGGGCTGTTATTGTCTTTTGATCAAGCAAATAATGGACCAAGCTGTGTCAGGAGTACTGTACAAACGAAAATAAGGAAGAAGAAACAGGGGACAAACCATAGTTCAGATCTAACGCAGAGACGGTCGTTCGAGTTCACTTCTTGCTTTTCAGGTACATCCTCGTTGGATGCAGGCTTCAAGCATGTCCGTAGCTACAGTACTAAAACCAGTCACTCCTGCTGGGTGTTTTCTTGCTCAGTGAACACAAACAGCAGTACGGTACATACTGTATGTACTAACGTTCCAATTGTCATAGAACGACATGCATGTTGTCGGGGTCGTTTCTGTCAGACTTACTATCGTCTACACTTCAGGGATGGAAGGTCCGACTGCGGAAAGCGCAAGTCGTCTGAGAGAGGTTGTTTGCGGTAACAAGAATATCCTGCCAGCAGACATTCCCAGCGGTCCTCCAACTATCGTCAGCAGTAAGACACTGGATGAAGCACTGGCCTCGTTGGGCATCTCGCTGGACCAGGTGCGTCTAGCGCGTCGGCTGCCAGAGCATGCGGACAGTAGTCTGGAGACTCTAGTCGGCTGTAACATCACTCAGAACATGAGAAAAGCTTCAGATTTGGGACTGACAGCAAGTTTGGAGGAAAAAAGCCGGACCGCCGCACCAGAACAATCTCACGATGAACGAGAAATCATCGCTATGATCACAGAAAGACCCGAACAGAACTTTCATCCCTTGAGAATGGGAAAAGTCGTTCCGCAAGGGGTAGAGGTCGTAGCAAGTCCTGCGACTGGGAATCCCTATGGGGTCGACATGGATAATTCGGTGGAAAGGATCGAGTCAGAGGCCGCGCTATTTGGGTTCGAAGAGACAGACACGCCACCACTAACTCCGAGCTGAATGAACCAGGCCGAACTGGGCAGTAGTAGATAGCTTAGGCATCAGGTAATTGATGACGGAACAGGTCGTACATTTCAGAATTCAATCGCATCTGCGTTCACTAAAATGACTAATTTTGATGCCAGCTCCGTGGTGACTGATGTTCCCCATGCTGCAGTTGAATTACAGTGTGTCCAATGGTCCATATCGGGTCGGGGGGGGCGTTGCCTCTTTACGTGATTGCCTTCTGTCTCATCCCTACCATATGATCCCGGAAGCCACCTCAAATCAGATCTGCGCAATGCCCTGGCGGAGTCCATGTTTGCGGAAGTCACGTCATTTCGAGAGCCGAATGAAGGGAGTGATAGAGCTCATCTTATTCTAAAAGACCACGTCACAAATATGGAACCTGGAATTGATCGTTGACGGGCGGGTTCACAACGCACAGGCACAGAGAGCGGCATGTATTGGCGTTCTGGCACCAGAGACTACCGTATCTAATCGTGGCGTTGTCACCATCGAAAGGCCTCCACGGTTGAATGAACGATCAGTCATCTGGTTGGAAGTCCAGCTCCCTCAGCCACACCTTCTTCCCCAAATACTCACGAATCGCTTCTTGCTGGCCGGAAGCTACGAAAGAGGGGTTGGGGGGATCGAACGGAAAGTCAGCTGCCAGGTCGTGTAACCGGTCTCTGACATCGGCGCCGGCGGAAACTGCGACGGAGATCAGGTTGGTATTTCTGTTGAAGCCATGGTACTCACCTAGCAATAGCATGTCGCCCCGTTCCGTGGATGCTTGGCCTCCCGAATGACTCAGCAGACGAGATGCTTCGTTCCACAAGCTCTCCGCGACGTCAGGAGTGCCTATAAAGAGACGTGCCCTATCGCCAAAGTTCTTCACCCTTGTGGGATGGTCTCCGGCTCGCCCGTCGGTGGGTGCATAGTACTTGGTCAAGAGCTTCGCGATCGTCGACGCGGTCACTGTGTACATTGGCGGCTTCTCCAATAGAGACTCGTCCCCAGCACAGATAGGAGCGACAGCACCCAGGTCCTCCACCGTCATGCCCTTCTTCTGCATGTCGTAGTAAATCGATATGTCTAGTATCTGTGGCATGTTTAGTCATGCGCCCAAACACGCCGAAGAAGCTCACCCTGAGTGTACATACATAACCCTGGTCCAAGGTGTCGTCGTCAAGTATCGGATTCAGGAACGATTGAGCCGCATGCACGATGCCTGGTCCAGTTAGTCTGCCGTCTCGGAGCGGGGCGTCGTCCTTACCCAGGCTGGAGACCTGCCATACGAGGTGGATCTGACGCGTGCGACCCTTGCAGTTGTTATAGCCATGGACCAATTTCCTGAGGTATGGCACTAGGGCGGCGATGCCATGGTCGGTCGCCATCATGAAAACGGCCTCATAATCCCACACCGGAACGCTGACGCCGTGTGGACCGCTGAAAAAGGCGAGATGAGGAATCGCTCTGTGGTCGGAATACCGCAGCAGCCGAGACGTGAAGCCTCTACGGGGTTTGATGAAGAGCTCAAGAGTGTTCTGAGCTGCCTCGTCCCACGAGGTCACGACGAAAGGATGTGACTCGAGAAGGCCAATGCGTGGGATCCACAAGGTGATGTATTGTCCGGCCTCAACGCTGATTGGCCTGGAAAGTTCGACCGAGACGAGGACTGTGCCGGTCGTATGGTTGACAATTGCCCTAGAGAAAGTTCTGCCCAGCATCTTGTTGCGATAAGCTGTGAGGCAGGTTTGGGCTAGCAGCAGAATGGCCGCAACTATCAAGTAAATGTACAGCCAGAGCCACGATCGGCTAGGGGTCATCATGGACAGATGCAAGCACACCCCTGCCGCTACAAGACACGCGAGTGCTTGGTGTATTCGTAGGCAGAGTTCATAAAGGTGATGACGGAGAAACGGTAAGAAACAGAAAGCGGCGGAGACAGCGGACAGTGATCCCTGAGGTTGTGTTAGTAGACAAAGTGTCACCGGCTCCTGGGTGCAATTACCACGAAGCCGAGAACGTCTTTTGTTTGATTGAGGCCGACGGGTCGCTGGTCAGCCATCGCGGTGAAAATGTGGACTACGAGCATGCCAGATGCGACTCGGCCCTGCCAGCGGTGCCAGAACATGAAGTGTGAGAGCGAAATGCCTAGGAGATCGGCAACAAACCCCAAAGAGGGTCCAAGAAACAGAGGTGCTAGGTTCAGGAGGGTCAACGTGCCAGAGCGTGAGAGTGTCGCTGATTGACGGAAGAGGAAACAGAAGACGTTGACACCCACGTATACCGTCGGGCCGAGCAAAGAAATGGCATTCCACGGGCCGAGAAAAGAGTGACGATGCACGAGAAAGCGGTAGCTCAACTGCCTCTCAACGTAGTGGGCCAGTCGTCGCCGTAGTCGGGTCGTCCGGGCAAGAGCATTGACGAAAGCGATCCCAACCAGTAAGCCAGCGATGCAAATAGCGTAGGCAGCTGTCACGGGCTCCTTCAACGACATGACGGCGGTCATGTCAATACGAGGCTGCCGGAATGGTGAAAATAAGAGACGAGGAATAGGATCACGGCGTGGAATTCACGCGATCCATACTACGCCCAGCAAAGAGTGCTCGAGCGGATGAACTATGTAGCTAGGCTATTGGCATAGTAGCTTTATTTGACTGCGGTGGAGGATGCCTCTCTTCGACCGTGAAATCGCCGTTTGCTGCTCTCCTGTGTACCCGCTTGATGTGGCCTAGTCACAGGCATCGCTAAGGCTGATGTGTTGACAAATCCAGCTTCAGGATCCTTGAGCTAGTACCGCAAGCCAAACCCTGATATGGCAGCCTGTCGGGCATTTAGACTCGATGCGAGCGTTACCTTCCATGGTGGCGCTGTATTTGAAAAGGGCACTTGAATGCAGGAGTAGGATTCATAGCAGTCAGCTCCGGCAGGAGCGACCAACAAAGGTTCATCAAGGCGCAGGCGAGAACAGTCAACTTTCGTCTTGACCAATTCATGGCCAGCCGCGCATGACCTACTTGCCCAATCAATAGCTGAAGAATCCAGACCCTAATAAGCAACCGTTAAGATTGATGAACAGAAGAGGCCACGATTCTAAGCAAGCCGGCGCTGAAGTGTTGCATGTACTCTACAGCGATACATAGCACGATGACTGAACTTTCGGCTCAACGAGGGATGCAAGTGTCAGAGTTCTGGTGTAGGTGAAGTCATCAAGTGGTTTTAGATCGATGCACAACTCCGCCCATTCATTCTTCGGATAGAGAAATAATCAAGGCACACTCAGCTACTGTGCCATCTATCAACGTCGCAGCGATCTTGCGCATAGCGTGATCTCCCAATATCAAGCGGCGGAAGCACCGACGTTCAGTTTCTAGCCGGCGCTCGGACGGCTAGACCTAACTAAGATCCCCAAACTTCCTCTTCTTCGTCGCTTTGGGGATGACGATGTGTTTGCCGCGAGAATTTTCGATTTGCGCTTGCAGCCTCCCAAGGCTATACGAGTATTGTGCCTCCCGCTGTGCGCAGATCAGATAGTCTTTGTGGTGGTCCAATGCCATCTCGGCCATCTCCCGACATAACATCTGCTCGTCCAGCATCTCCTCCTTGTGGTATAATTGCTCTTTTACTTGTTCTAGTTCTTTCCGAGATTGGGACAGCTCCTTCTCGAGCTGCGAACAATAGCTTACGAGTATCTGACTCTCCAGGGCTGACATATTGCACAAGCGTGAACAGGTGACCGGGCGATTCTGGCAGAGATCTCTTGGTCTCAAGGCACGCCGCTTTGCAGGTGGTGGTTGCTGTAATGTAGTATGTACGTGGTTTCTGCTCTGCTCCCCAATTCTTATTGTTGAAAGATGGAGCCAAAAACAGAGTCATTTCTCTGGTGACGATCCCCGAAGTCGTGAGAGCTGGTCACGGCTTGGGTCCGAAATTGACTCCGGTGATCCAGCGCCTCCTCGATGCTCGAAGATACCAAAACGGCCTCTGAAACTTCCTTTCGACGCTTCGATGCATTGTATCGTACAGTACAGTACAGCAATTTTGTCCTCTCGTTCTTCTATTTAATATCAGACGGCAAATCTCCGCCACGATCTGCATCCTTCCATACTACACTTGACTCAAGCACAATGACAATCTCGACTACGGCCGGCACCAAGAATGATCGGGACAAGGTCAAAGACCTAATCTTCAAAGACAGCGACTTCATCGACAAGATCTCAGCCGACGGCCTGGTTCTGCTCGTGATCGGCATCGACCTTCACTATGTCGATGAGATTTTAGCTGAGAAGAGTGACGAAGGAATCCAGCTTGTCCTTGCTCTCGGCCATAAGGACAAGAAGATATCAGAGGTTTTCCCAGCTGGAGCTTTACTCGGAGCTGAATCGAAAAGCCTACTTCTTCGCTCTCTACGAGACGGGTATGCTTTAGATGAAAAGCAGTCCCTCATCACTATCTCTACCCCGGAGACGACCATTCGCCTGCATGCGGACAGCCTTTTGAAGCCTACGGCGTTGAATGGAAAAGTCAGCAGTTCTCCGGAAACTTTCGTGGAAATGAAAGAAGGGGTTCCATTTTCAACTTTCTGGTCTACTTCTAAGGATGACGAGCCCATCCGGGATATGGATTTCTCTTGGTCTCCGGCGGGATGTGGCGAGAATGGGCAGGAGGGGGGCAAGCTACTCATTATCGAGCTTCCCGATGGTATCTGCGCTGATAGGCAGTGGGCCTGGATGTTTATGACCCAGGACGAAAATGTACAGTAGTTTAGGCCAAGGACGATTAGAAAGTAGCCGCTAGCAGATTCTTACTACTAGGCTTCTGAATGAGCGCATTCCTCTCTTCGCCTTTGATCAGTCAAGCTAGTTCTGGTGTTTCTACGCGGCAAGTGTCACCCTTAGAGACGAGGGATGAAGCAAGATGGGATGATTTCAAAGAATGAAATCAGAAGCCCGTTCTCATGTTTCCCTTGATTTTTATCTCAAGCTTCGAGTTCGGGCACGATATCACCAGCAGAGTTCTCGCGAGACCTGCCCGGGCTTATTCACGCTCAGGGTCCTTGAGATACTGAAGGGCCGTCCCATCGCAGTGTCTCGAAGGAGATTGAAAGTCGGCGGCTAATCGCAGTGGCTCAAAGGATGGTAGCAAGGCCCAACGGGTCCACAGTGTCACACTCCACAATGTGCCGCGATCTGTTTGAACACGGACGGAAAGCATGGTCAGGAGGGGAAAGTGTCCCTTGTAAGCATCTGACGAAGGATTTCTTACTGCCGCCCAAACAAGTCCGGCCAGCCGGAATAGATACAAAAGCATCAATTTTCAGATCAAGAACAATTCCTCAGTTCAGACGCCCGTCAAAGAGGAACGCAAACTCCACATGCAAGCTAACTTCCGTAGTCTTCACAGTTCCTCCTCGTCATCCATTGCGGCATCCAGGCTAGGGCCGGCGTCTGGGGTGGGACTCCGGGCCACCGCTGGCCGCTTCCCATCTTCCCACTCTTGGTGCCGTTCCCACGAGCGAATGGCTCCTGCGTAGATCCACATATCGGCTTGCTTCATGACAGTCCCTTTCTCAATCAGGACTCGATCCCCAAGCTTGAAGTCTTGGGGAGCGGCGACAGGCCTTTGGCCGATCAAAGATCGAAGTGTGCTTCTGGTCTCGAATGTTTTTTCCTTCAAGAACCGCACTCTCCCCATTGCATTTCCTTTACCTACGGCTCCAGCATCGTCATCGATGATCTGCCATTTGATCTTGAGAGTCGTGTACGGAGCCTTGCTCACTTGCCACTTGTTTGTGGCGCCGGGCTTGTTCCTTTCGTCTTCGCCCTTTCCTTCTCCACTGTTCCCCTTCTCTTTCTTCGTTGCCCAGTTTCGAGGGTCCATCAGCAATATGGGGTCATCGTGCCCGATCGGTATATCCCAAGCGACGCCCTGCAATATAGGTCTGATGTTCACTCGCTTCCCGTTCTCATCTATGGCCTGGCGCTTCACGTTGTGTCTTGTTTCGTTGAGACATATTCCGGTCTTTGCGCTGGGAACGAGCTGCAGTTTCTCTGCATTCAGCGGCCCCACTCCGATGACCTCGGAAAACCGGTTGTGCCCTCTGCTTAGATAGCCGTATGAAGTATGACTTCCCTGCACAGCGCCTTTACTTCGAATTGTCGTGAACTCGTTCCAAGACATCAGGTCACCGGGATCGTCTGTATCTTTCTCATTGACAACAACGACAGAACTCCCTAGCGTCTGGCTTACGAAGAGGCCGACGTCCTTCGGCTCCTCCTCGACTTTAATATGCGCAACAAACTCCTCTGCATGCTGGACAGCGTCCTTGGGCGGGAGGCTGCTGTCGACATCCATCTGGTCTACTGGCTTCAAGTTTTCATTTGCATTCGCTGAAGTTAGTTCTGCATTTTCGTCGAGTAGCTGTTTGATTGCCTGCTGCAGTTCCGGTGGGCTATTCTCAAGCTGCTCGTTCAGACTCATTTTCTTGGCAACAGCGGACGCCTTCGCCGCATAGGCCTGGACAGCATTCTTATTCACGCCAGTGGCGGCGTTGCTAGTCTTGCCTGCTCGGGCTTTCGAACGCGTTTCTGCTACCATGTTGGTTAGAAGACGACGTGAGTTGCGGACTCTAGTTGCCTGTGGGAGGACCCAGTCGAGCTTATATAGCACGTCAAACGCTTCTTGGTACGTCGTCTGGGTGGCATACACGCTGGGTGAGATCCATATTGGGCTGTATGTGGTTGATGAGGGTTACGCGGGTAAATCTAGCTGCAAGCCACTTTCGTCTGCTGATCAGTAAGGAGTCGAAGGCCAGTCTCGGCCGCAATCCTTTCGAAAATAGCCGCAAGATCTGCTAATACTGTATGTAGTAGTTTCTGCAGCGGTGCATGTATCAGCTTTTACAATCGTGACGGAACGGCAGTGCGTGTGTTTACAACCGTTGAGCCGACGGGCCAAAACGCACAATGCTCAGTCGAAAGACCGAACCCCAAGCTCCTACATGGGCGACCCGTGACAACATGTTTGTAATGAATTTCTTGTGTTACCGTATGTACTGCATAGTGCATATGTATTCTACGTTGTGTTGATTGTATCTCAACGGTGCGTATGTATCATGATATCACTGGCATCACGTAAAACCACTTGCACGAGGACTCCCGCATCTGGTGCACATGAAGCGAACTGAGGCCTGAACTGAAAACAAGCTCTTGACGGCCCTGACGACTCTAAGACAAAATTGGCTCCTCATTCGACACCGGCGGCCATATTCGGTGACAAGAACGTCTGACCCGCGACAGATGCGACTCAGTGTATTCCCGGTGTTTCCCTGGGTGGTACTGTAGTGCCTCGCATAGGCATTTCAATGACCCGCTGATTGTTGTACGGAAATAAGTCGCGTTGCTGTACAGTATGTATCTGAAGCTCAAACAATCCAAGTGTCTGGCAGCGTTCTGAAACGGGTGTAAGCGGCAACCTCCCGGTTCTGGCAATTTGGCATTAGACGTGGGCAAGCAATAAGTGTCACGACACAGGAATGAGCATCGGCACTCGGCGAGGTGATTGACACGTGAATCTCACAAACAACTCCTACATAGACCTTTTTCTTTTGTTCATTTCCACTTAGATCAGTACAAGCCACATACACCCGGTTTATGTGCCCATTGATGCCTGCCATAAGCGGTGACAATAAGTTCCAGTTGAAGAATCCAGACAACCGCGAACGCAGGCTAGCTCAGATGTGGAAACCTGTTCTCATGGTGGCCTTGGCATTCTGTTATTAAGCATTGTGAAATCACCCAACTCAATTGAAAACGTGTCCAATGCGAGTGTTCAGAGCATCAGCTCATGGAGGTTTAACGCAGATCTTTGGTCGCCAAAACAATTGGCCCATGCGAAGGGAGTGGTCAGAGTGTTTCAACGATTCTATAATCCATGGTCCTCTTCGCTTAGCCTCATCACTACATCAGTCCCGAACATGCGAACGTTCTCATGGAGGACTCGAAACATTTTCTTAGCAATTCCGATCAACCATGCGGTCAGGAAATGCATGACTCAGCGTCAAAGTGGTAATTCTCCAATTCTTCCAAAGGGCTATCAAGCAATGCGGCATCTGGATACTAACGGCGAGCTTTGCTATCTACAGAGCGGGCCTATCGTTTGCCCTGAGTTCGACTTCACTGCCCCGCAGCGTGACCCCGGTGCCGCCCATCCTAACGTTGACAAAATCTTTGATCTTCAAGATTGGTGTAAGACGCTGCTACACCACATGTCTGTAGCGACCTGGCAGGACGGTGTGGAGGTGCAATGAGGCTGACTTGGCTCAGAAGCTGTGGTCGGCGGAGAATGGTTCACTTCAGTAATAGACCACGAATACCGGCCACACCCGATATCCCAAGTCCCGTTCTTGGCCATCGAGTTGCCCTCACCCCCCGTATGGCCGCCTGTTGACAAAGAGTAAGCGTGAACGGTGTAGACACGATGGGGTTCTGCGTGCTTACAGTAGCTCTGCGCTGTGTCTTGGTACGTCTTGGCGCAGCTTCTGGAACAGGAGCCAGTGACAAAGGATGCTTGCGGCGTCCAACTGAGCTGCACTCCGTATTCTTTGTAGGTGCTGGGAGTAACTGGTGGGCTGCGATCTTGAAGTGGTGATAGTTCGTTGCCATTGATATCCACCTTCCAACTCAGAGAGTTCGCTTCGTCCTGCGACTGTTGTTTGCAGAACTGGGATACGAGATTGTATCTCGGACCATAAAATACGTCCCATTGAAGGCCACTTGGGTCTTCTATAGCGCATTCCAGTTGACCATATACACCAGGAACTGTCAAGAGAGTACCCAGTAGCCACAAAGTCGTGAACAGATCCTTAGAGGCTGTCATGATTGCCGAGGGGGCCATTCTTTCAGGCGAGAGTCACGATGTAAATGGACGGGGTGGCACTGCGCTTCGGAGCTGATATAGGGATGACCATCCGAAATTGGCTTTGACCAACCCTTGATTGACATCCGGGTTTGAAATTGCCCTATCGAAAGCGTCAGTGGATTTCCAGATGTGCTTCTCCGTGAGCTTGGATGCCTGGGAGCCATTTCCGCCGCGCCTCCCCCCCCCCCCCCCAAAAGGGTCTGAGACGATATCGTTGGTCGAGTCTCGAGAATATCACATGTATAGACTCATCTCCATACATACCGATGCGAACGCATTCGGTTCTTGCTGACGACGTATGCTGCAGAGTATGCGAGAATGCTGGCGCCTTTCTTTCTGGCTAGCAGCGCAATGGTTCTGTACGCTGACTCTACGAAGCTGGAGAACTGAAGACACAGCTGAAGCCTCAACTCGGCTTTACCATCAATTGGGCTCCCGCACGGCATAAAAGTGGTCGATGAGTGACTGAGCAGGCACCAACGCGTTGAGAGGCTTGTAGCATGGTCCTGCTTTGACGTCGTGATGATATAAGTGATACTTTTTACTACAGTACACTCGCTAGCACTATAAAACATAGACTAGAGGGTAATCAGGAAACCGACGATTTACGTCTTTCAACTGATCTGACCACCTGGCCCTTGCGCATTGGCAATCCTACACTCGCCGGCAACGCAGCGAAGCCGAAAGGTACCCCGTCGGCTTCAGAGTTTCCAGGAACTTCGTCTGGTTGCCTGAGCAGTGTCCCCACCACCAATGTCTACGGCAACGTTCATTGTACTCCGCTGTCTGAGGTGCGCGAGGTCGGCGGAGGCCACGTCGACGGACGATACGACAACTTTGGGCATGGTGCGGATAGGTCATAACTTGAACTATTGTTCTAATTGCGCTGAGGCGACGGGGTATATCACTGAAGTAGCAAAGCAGAGTGATCCTACCGCTTCTGCCGCTTGCATCGTGCGTCCACGTCTTCTCCATCCCCTCTTCTTCTCTTACGGTGGTCCGCCGTGCCAAAGGGCGCATCAAGCCTTTGCTCACGAACCAGCCGCCGCAAATTGAAAGGCGAGCCGCTGATGTTGCAACCTTCGGCAGGCCTCTCCCAAAGAGTAATAGGAATGGGCTCGTCCCGACTAGCCACTCGAAACCTGACCTCCTTGCAGAAGTTGCCGCCGGCATCTAGCAACGACTGGTCCTGGAAGCAACCAGCTAGTGTGCGGTCGCCAACACGGAAGAAAGCAAGAGCCGCATCGAGCTGCGTCATGAATGCGACGAACTCATCGGAATCCGCTCCCAGCCGGCACCGTATGTGCCCGAGACACTCAAACTCACCGTTGACGAAACGGATTGGCTGCACCGGATTCAACTCGAACACGAACAGCTCCGCTCTTAGGCAGATGGCCAAGCGCTCCAACTCGGGCAAGCCCTCGAAAACGTCGTCTGCATCAGAGAAATCGGACAAATCGTCCAGTGGCGGCTCCGCGCCCTCGAACTCGACGTCGAAACGGAAGAACTCACCCGTGTGGCCTACCTGCTTATTCGTGATTACCTGCTGCCAGGTTCGTTTCGTACTCCCGAGGTTCCACAAGGCCCGGACAAGCCGTAACGGGAAGCAGTCTCTCCACGGCCCACCAGACTCCGACGAGGGCGGCTCATCGGCCTGACTGGACCCCGTCCCCACGGAGACGAAGATGCTTGGGTCTGGGGTAACGGGGTACAGGGAGGCAGTTTCCTGCAGGGCAATATAGGATGGGTTATTGGCAACTAAGCCACCGTCTTGGAACGCCCCGAGTCCGTCGATGCGCCATGGTGTAAAATAACTAGGCAGCAATTCAGTAGCTGATCACCCACTGCTTCCTTGACTTATGAGTGCCAGATGCTTACTATGGAGCTGCCGTCGCGCTGCGGACACTGAGAGGATTCAATATACCACGAAAAAGCGGAAGGTAAGATCACTCACATTTCCCATAGCGGTATCTTTCTCAAACCCCTCTCCGGTGCAAGAACGTGATAATCTGGAAGGGCTCATTAGAGTACTACACATACTGCTGGAAGGAAGTCGATCGGAACCTCGGTCTTCGCCACGCTCTCCCCCTCCATTATAGCTAGTGAAGACGCAGGCACTCGCGTCTTGAACGGTCGCAACCGTCATACCGACATGCGTGCCCATAGCGGTGGCAGGAGAATAGTCTACGATGTTCTTCTCTGGCCCGAAGACCCGGCGTAAAGCCTCCTCGATCGGCCGCGACGGGTATCGGCTATCGAAGACGAGCAGAGCAATGAGGCGGACGAGAGCGGGCGCGAGAGGCAAATGCATCAGCATCTGAAGCAGCGGACGGACAAATGGAATGGCGGGTATGCGACGGGGCGTGAAGGCATGGCGTGCCAAAGACTCGAAGCAGGCGATGCACTCTTCGACGGTCCAGCCGTTGAGACATAGCGCACCCGCACTGATCGCACCTGTTGAGTTGCCTCTGGCATGAGCCAACCCCGCGCCGCTCGAGATGTTGACGACCTACCAGAACTCGTGCCGTACACGACATCGAAGTGCTGCTGCACGGGATGGCTGGGCAGGTCGATGCTGTCCTGCAGCTGTTTCAATAGCATCAACGGATATCTCCCCCTTGTGCCGCCGCCGTCGAAGCACAAGACCCTAGCCGTGGCCGTGTCCGGCTTCACCCTGACGACCATCTCCAGCTCTCGTCGGCACAGGAGGCATCTGTCGATTCGCACAAGCCACGGGTCGTCTGGGCTGCGAACGCCGAACACGGCCACGCAGTTCATGCACCAGCCGTGGCCGCAGACGGAGAAGAACCGCGGCCGGCGTCGTAAGCAATGATAACATGTGTGTTCTGACTGGAACTCGGCCCAATCGTCCTGGAATCGGCTGAGGAGCTGGCGGTGGAGCGACGCCGCCGACTCGCCGGACGTCAGCTGTCCAAACCTGCGCACCATGTCCGTCTCAATCATGTTGGCGAACTGCGAAGGCAAGAGAAGCTCGGTCGAGCCCTGGTGTGCTAGAACGGCACGGCCGCACACGTTGTGGCAGGCATCTCTGTAGAATTGGCGGAACACAGCACGGGGGTCGAAGACTGCAACACGTCAGAACAAGCAAGTCCCCGCCAGCTTCTCGAGGCTGGCAGTTGTTGTCCCATTCGATACTACGATGACTTACAGTGCATCCCTGGCGGGTACTGGTCAAGAAGAAAACTCGAGGCGATCACAGGAATCGCAAATTCCCTCAGACGCTCCAGGGAGTGAAAGCTTTTGAGGAAGTCTGCCAGATGCGCTTCCAGATCCGGCGCTACCGGGTTATCGGTACGCGAGACGGCCAGGAAGCTCAGGGGCCACGCCGTCCCGTCTGTCTGCTTGTCGGCTGCATGACGCAGAAAGGCGGCAAGATGAGTGGCCGACCATAGGCTGCTCGCCAGCCGGCGCTCGATCCGCTTGGTCTCGGCCATGTACGAAAGTTCATTGCACAGTATATCCCACCGCACTGGCGGAAGGCTTCGCCGCATCGTCTTCGGCGACATTTGGTTCAGACTGACGATACGGACGCCTTGGAAGACCTCCGAGATGCCGATGCTCGTCTTCTCACGGAGCATGTCCGTGAATGCTTGCCGGACGACGGTCTCCTCGCCATCGTCGACCACGATCACGAGCCACGGACATACGGTCACATTCGACGATCTGCCCAGATCCAGCCACGCCGTCACGCGGCGGGCGACGCTGTGTAGACCTCCCAAGTCATTGGCAAAAACACATACGACGTCGGCAAATGGGACAAGCAGGCGGCTGTAGATACGGTCGGCCGCGTGCTCCACCTTGGACGCCGCGGCGTCGTCCGAAGGTTGGGGAATCGGTCGCGCCGTGATTTCATGGCAGAGTGGGGACTTTCTAGGCCGGCCCAGCCGGTTGTGTGGCGGAACATCGCTGTCGGCGATCAGGAGGGGCCTCTCGCCCGTCTGTGTAGCCGGGGAAATGGAAAGGTGCACCTCGCCATGGCCTCTGATGGTGTTGGGCCGGGTGATTTCCACGCCCAAGTGTTGCATAGCGAGACGTTTGGTCCCGTTACCAATCAGGATGATCATGCTTGGAAACTGTCTCTCAGGACTCGGTAGGCTGTCCAGCAGCCTCTGGGCGCGATCTGAGACTTCGAGCACATGTCCCCGCTTTTTGGTCGACAGACGCAGCCACCCAGTGTGTTTACAGAGGTCCATCCTGTTGATGTTCCGTACACGTATCGCGACTTCCGCGCCTAGCAAAATAGTCCTTTTATAGTCTCTGTGTGATTCGCAGCCATTACAGTACCATCTTCTCTTTGGCGTCCTTGGGCTCCGACGGTGACCCAATCCAGAACATTGCTGACACGGCACTGCACTACTGTACCATAGCGGACGAGCTGTCGACTTCAGAAGAGCAGTTTGCCACTCGCCGTGCAAGAAGCTGTTTGCTGCTTCTGCGACACGTACTTCCATCAAACTATGGACATTTGAACACAGACAAGAGGGTGGGTACTGTACAGTACATTACGACGACACCTCATGTCTGGACAAGTTCTCTGCGCGAAATTTGTCAAGATTGATTGGGCGCGCGGCTGCTACGCCGTACAGTGTGTAGGGGTTCCGAACGCTGCTCGTCACTGCTTGTGGGGCCGTGACGTTGAAAGCATGAACGGGCTTCTGGGTCCACAACGGGGCTTGCGGGTCGACGAGAAGCACCGGGTGCCGGTTTCGTCTGGCGCCTCCCCGAGGAGTCAGAACAGGATCTGTGTGAGTGAGTGTGCAATACAGGCTGTTTGTTTGTTTGCCGACCAAAGACAGCGTTCTAAAATGGGGCAAACCTGCAAGGACCCTGGACACAAGTCGGAGTGGGTCAGTCGGCTTTCACAGCCAGTTATAGCCCTTCCCTGAGCAAGAGCACAGACAGTGAGAAAACTATAAGACAAGGAGGTAGCGCCGCGCTGGAAGTCCGACATTTTTTCCTGGCTCGGGGGCCTCTTGCCCTCCGCCGCTGAGACGTGGTTTCTCCTGCCAGCGATGATCTCAGGCTATTATGCCTACACTGAGGCTATCATGCCCATCTCAGGCTTCATGCCATATTCAGGCTTCATGCCATATGCAGGCCATCGTGCCATGTTTAGGCTATCATGCCATATTCAGGCCATCGTGCCATGTTTAGGCTATCATGCCATACTCAGGCTTCTATGCCCATACCCAGGCTATCATGCCATACTCAGGCTAAATGCCATACTCAGGCTACATGCCCATATTCAGGCTATCATGCCATACTCAGGCTACATGCCCATATTCAGGCTATCATGCTACATCTAGGCCATCATGCCATACTCAGGCTATCATGCCAACTTCTATCTCGCTAGGACGTGGTTTCCCCTGCCAGCGATGACTGTTTTTCTCCCGCTGCGACGACGTTCATTCCGCCCGCGAAGGGGCGGCGAAATCCGGACTCTGCAACCTCCACGTGGTGCCGCCTGGGAACCTACCTTTTCTGCCAAAGCAGACTTGGTAGAGCCAGTGCAGAGACGTAACTGTGCCAAGCGCCAGCGCTTGTGCGATTTGCTTGTCAAATTTTCATTGAAGATGATGTGCATACTTAGGCTATCGGTGGGGAGCAAACGCTTTGCACGCTTCGATAGTAAGCAGATCATCGCTGATGTGGGCCAAGAGTGAATGCTGTGTTCCGAAAACGAAGTGCGAAGGACAGCCGGGATAATTGGGGACGTACTAAGCCTCGAGGCCTGCTTCAGGTGCAAACACTAGCTGGCGCTTTCGGGGGTGGGACTGTAACAGGCTGCTCGTGTGGATGGCAGCCGCTGGCTATGCCCGATGGCTTTCGAAAGTCTAGTGTCGTGGGGCGGTCTTCGTATCTGGCGGACCTCGTAAAGGGACGTGAAACTGCGAACTTTGGAAAAACATAGTAATATACTGTAACAATTTTGCGTCCACTTCCACTGTGCTTGAGCTCTTCACTCGACCGCGACACCCACGAAGGCTGGAGGAGCGATGTTCGTGTCGGCCAGGCACCGGGTCGCACCAAGCGCCAACACAGCAGTTCCCTCCACGCAAGGCTTCGAGGCCGTCTTCAGATTCTTCGTGAGTTCCCCTCCAGCCTATCGAGCAGCCGTCTTATCATTACGAGTTTGCAGCTGCTGCCAAGGTGTTCCGTTCTGGGACCGAAAGCGCCATATCTGACCCGCGCCAGTTGAAAGCGCGGTACACGGGAGATGGTTCGTGCACGCAAGTTCTCGGGTGTACACTGTTCACACCAGCATTTCCTCACTAATGATGTTGCGCTTTCTGTTATTTGATTACTAGGGAGGGTCGATTTTGATTTATTTCTTCTGTTCTCTTCTACAAGTATTCCGTTCAATTGTGTTGGTGGTATGCGCCCAATCGTGCTGACGGCAAGGCAATGATGACCCCCACCCTTCAGGTATTGTCAGTCTGCACCTGTTTGACAGCGGAACCGCAGGGCTAGAGCCTGAAAGAAGCGAACCTGTTGCTCCACCGAGGCGCCACACCCGGATTCGCCTCTCCTCGGTGACTGTGCTGTTCGACGGGGCGTCAATGATGTGCCGCCCTGCGTTTTGGCTGCGGGATGAGATCTTTGCTCGTAACCATCCTCAAGGTTGTTTCCGGACCGCCCATGCACACCATAACCGTTATACGAACCGCCTGCTACCGCGACCTCGGTAGCCGCGCGATTCTGCCTCGCGCGCCACATTTCTTTCGACACGCGTTCGAACAACCGGCGTCGTTGGTCTATTCTTTTTGTTTGCATGCTTGCGATCCTTGGGTCTTCCGCAGCTTTTGCCAGCTCGCCGTTGAGGGCATCCTCAGCGCCCACGACCAGCCAATCAGACGGTGCCTGCTCGTTCTCCGTCATGCCAGGCAACTCTAGCTCGGACCAGTCAATGTCGCCATCCATGCTTGTTTGACAGCCGATCTCCACGTCGCTCGTCCCTGGCTCAATGAGACCGTCCGTGGCCGAAAGTCCCTGAACTGCCCCACAGTCTGCCCATGCTTCCTCTCCTTCCCTTCCTAACGCCTGGAGGGGCATGGCAACAGCTTCCGGGGAGCCGTCAGCGTCGGCGTCGGCGTCGTCTTCCACTTCCACGCAGTCTGCCACGCTCTGAATGGTTTGTCCCGCGCTTTCTGGCACATCTCCTGCAGCTGTTTCTGCCTTCCCTTCAAGTTGGTGCGATTCGTGTTGGTCTCCTGTCGGGTCTGGTTGTGGATCCGCGTTGGCGTCTTCCCTTGGGGCACCTTCTTTCCCCGCATCAGTCGGCAGCTCCTGGCTCTCGCTGTCGCTCATCTCGACGGTAATTTCATCCAGCACCGGCGTGCTCTCCCGCCGCAGGTGGCGGGCGGTGGACCGGGTAAGACGGCTGCGACGTCGGCGGTCGATATGTTGTCGGCCGTGGTACAAATCCAGTAGCTGATCTGCGTCTTAGCCTCGATGGCACCTAGTGCAAAACAGTCTTTCATTTCAACACAGCTGGCTTACAAATTGGTTGATGTCCGGGATGCTCTGGCCTTCGGGGACGTGGACAGCCCCGTCCAGCTGTCCATAGGTCGGATTAAAATGGATGGTCGCGGTGAACACCCTCGCCTCTTGTCCGAGTTTGAGTGTCTTGCGCATCGCGCTGCCGCCACATTTCCGGACCTTCTCCTTGGCCCTCTTGTCGTGCTCGTACACGATACTACGCGGAGGGTCCACAGCCATGGTCTCTACTTCGACAAAGCACAGCAGAAAAAAGACCTTCAGCACCGAACAGCAGAGTATCGATCATTGAATGGTTTACAGCGTTCCGAGCCATGCTCACATCCGCCGGCTTGCGGTGTCAGTTATCTCTATACTGCTTCAAAGCCGTTTCCGACTCTGCGCGCTCTTCCATGGAAGTCCACAATGGCTCTCCTCTTGATGCCTGCCAAATTTGCAGCCAGGCGTGTTGACAGCCAAAACTGGAGCTCTGCGGTGGCTGGGCCTTCGCAGGCCGTGCGTTTGTAGAAGACCCCTACAGTAGATATCGAAATCGGTTTCCTTGTCCATGAAGAAAAACTCTTCTGCGCACATATGTCTGTGGATCCGTTTGCTGACAGGGTACATGACAACGCTCCGACGGTACCTTCTTGATGACCCCCATAGCCGAAGTCAGAAATTGCTTTTACACTGTGTTCGTGGATTACACCCATGTTGCATTATCCAACATCCACAAATGGTGACAGTAAGTGCAGTCTCGACAGTATGCAACATTGGGCTAAAATTAGAATACAGTAAAAAAGCGATTCTGGCGTTACTGTGGAGGTCATCGATGAAGGTACTTGTTGGGTCTCGGTGTATATCCCGTCAGCAAGGAGATCCACATATGTCTATGCACGGAATAATTCCTATCTACAAAGACGGAAACCAAATTCGAATTCTCCTGTATGTACATATGTCCATCAGGAATTCGTCAAAGATCGGTCGCACTCAGAGAGCGCCTGGCCCGTTCTAGATCCTCCCGCGGTCACAAGTAATCATCCTGGCACAATCAACACGTGAGTGAAAAGCGATGCGGCCCCCGGCTGGACCGACTCCGTTGGCTGAGTGTTAACCTCGACGTCTCTCTAAAAGAAGCAATTTCGGACCGTAAGGATAACCCCGACCGGATATATTTTCCGATAGTGGTAACGGTTGCTGGTTGATTCAGGATCAGGGACCAAAACTGGCTGCATTCTTCATTCTCGGCACGGGACCATGGACCGGACCGGTGAGTATACGACCACCCACGTCCATTGAAAATCGTAGGACAGTATTTTCATCATACCCATTCAGCCTCGTTCTCGGCCTGGGTAGCCTGCCGCCTCGTGCTTTCGACTTGACCCGGTGCTTCTCGGCCATCCAGACTGCAATCAGTCATGAGCCTGATGCGAATTTCCAATTTTTCGAGGTACACATACGGCGGTACAGCCATAGGAAAAATCGGATAGGCATATTTAGACGAATGGCAGTCAGACCTGGATGATGTGGTTGTATTTCTAATCTTGACAAACAAACTCGGCTTCGAGCTTATTGTAAAAAAAAGCTGGCTTCCTTCCAATTTCTCCAAGCTAAACGATGTTACGACATCGTGGTCATGGAGACAACCATGCCCAAATTGGTTACCACGAGTGTGGTCATTCGGACAACACAGACCATAGCAGGTCCTCCCCCTTTGATATGACAGCTGTTAATACAAAGTTACGTTCGAGACTTGGATACAGAATGATACAGCATTGTGCAAGCGTATTTGCCAGGGGATCGCGTGCCAGGATGGTGTCAAGGGTATCGCGAGTCATGGCGAAGCCATGCCACCTTTCCTTGCAGCGATACGCCGCTCGCAAGATCTAGGTCTGTAGCATTCCTACGCACCTATTTGCCAGTCGCTAAGTCCTTTGTCCAGGCGGTATGCTGATCAGCACCTTGCCAACGAAAGTAGAAACGCCCGGCTGCCTGTGTTTCGAGAGTCCATTCTCCTCGGTCAGTCTTGATCTCTTTGTTCTGCGACTGGAAGCAAATGCGCCCGTCATTCCAGTATTGTCCACCTACGATTGCTTGACGAGATCCGCAGGGGATAGATTCGCAACCATTAGGTCACGTCTTCGTCTGGCAGTCCCAGGTGGGTGTCGACTCTTGGATGGATGACTTTGGGAGATGGATTTTGGAGCAGGGCTTGGCAACTGCCTCGGCCGTTTTATGTCCTTGGCACTGATGATTGATGCGACGTCTGACGCTGGATCGCTTGCCGCGTCGACGAGGCGAGGCAGCGCAGATGGCTGGCTACAATTGTTCTTGTCTGAAACCATAGTAGATGAATCGCTATGACCTTGCAACGAAGGGGAGTTGGCGCAATCCACAAAGTCGTCTGAACTTTCACCAATATCATAGTGAACTGGGGGTATGAGGTCGTTTTGCGTTGCTGTGAAGGCTTCCTTCGAAGCTGCGACGGTTGCAGCCTTGATAAAGTTGTCGCGGTGCTGCTTCGCTAGATCGCTCGCGTTCCTAAACGCGGTAGCGCCTCATACGAAACCGTCACGATTGCCGGTCATAGCCCAGGCGTCGACTTGGGTCCTGTGATACCCAGGTGGCCCTTCCTCCGATTTTGGCGCCGCGGAGTGATGGGCGTACATCTTGAGGGTGCCATCATGGTACGTCGAACTGAGGGTATAGGCCCGTCCATCGTAGTCTGGTTGTTCTCTGTAGTTTTGCAGGCTGTGCATAGCGCGAGACCCAAATGCACCATCGTAGCGAGCTTGTCGTGTTGCGACAGCCGCGCTGCCATCCGGTTCTTTTACTTCGAAGAAGACATTCGGGGCCATGAGCTTGTCGTGCATTGACGGTGGGATTACATGATGGCCAAGCTCATTGCGAACAGGCCGGGACAAATCCTCGGGATATGCTCCATAGTAGGTGTCTGGCTTAGCTGGCGCAGTGATCCCATCGGAGCTGCTCGAGATGCCCAAATACAGAGAACTGGGACGCTGAGAGTGTGCGGTCGTGGCTTCGCAAGTGCTGACATGATGTTGTCTAAATCTGGCTCCTCCGACGAGTACAAAGGGTATACATCATGATCTGTCAGATGCTGATCAAAGTCGCGACTGTAGGGCGTAGACTTCTTGGATTTCGCCGTAACCGATGTGGGTCGGGTAGAAGTTGGGTCTGCGGATCTGCTGCTGCCGCAACTGGAGGATTTTGCGGAACTCATGACGACGGGCGAAGAATAGAGTGTCGTGGGAGGGAGGTCTGAAGTCATCGTCAGAATTGGATGGACTGTGCATATAGGTATACCCACTCCTCGCAGGTCAGACAAGTCTGGTCCGCCGTGTCTCGCGAATCGTGAAAGGTCCTGGTAGCTAGTGGTCGTGGATGCGGCGTGCTCGTCGGGTCGGTTCGAGGCAGCTGTACAGGAGCGAAGGCGCGGAATCCTCGTGCGGCGATCAAACTCTTTCAAAGCTCGATGCGTCGGCTCAATCTTTGACAATCCGTCCCAAAACTCTGGGGGATATTCCCAAGACTCCCAAGCCTCGAGGTCGCGATGGGTTCTCAATTTGATTCTCTTCGGCGGATAGTCTCCGGGGGAGCTCTCGGGAGAGACTATACCTTGCTGATGTTTTCTGCGCTTTCGCGGCGCCATGGGCAATTGACGGACTTCGAGAGCATGAAACGAACGGCACTGGTGTTGTCGTATACGGGTTGCCATTGATGGTCACGTTTTAAGTAGCGCTGTTTCGACGTGTGTGAAGGACAGAGGACAGTTTATTTCAACCAATCGTTAATCGCATGGAGGCAACAGGGTAGGCTCGGCCCAGGCGGCTGACGACCGCAAGGGCCCCATCTGGTACCACAGCCGCCCGCGTTGGGGCGCGGGGCTCGGCCACGGCGTCTGGCGAGAGGGCGACGGACCGGTGGAGGTGATCGCCGGGGCAGGCAGGTCGCGCAAAGCAGGTGGTGACGGATACAACACCAACAAAAGTCGCTGTCTATCGACGAAATACCCTCCGCGCAACTAGTGCGGCAATTAAGCCCTTGGCATACTCATCATCTCATGCGCGTTGACTTCCTCAACCAGGCCGCAGCTAAGTCTTCACTCGGCCATAGGTACTCCACGCTCTGCAGGCTCCTAGCCCCAGCTCCTTCAGCCTAGCCAAGCGATTGGAGGGATCTAGCAATGGTATTGACGACAGTAACGGAAGTGACGGGCACAATCAAGGTAAGTTGGTATTGGCAGCCCGCCAGGCTCCCTGAGGCCCCTGTTGATCGGTGCGAAATTCCGGCCGCCACAGCTAATGCCTCCACATGTTGGGTAGGCGCCAAGCTACGTAGGCCCAAATCTTAGCCGCATCGCTCAACATGGATAATCGCGGCACAGGCAACCCATCGTTGTTAAATGCTGCGAACCGTCTTGTCTTCAGTTATAGCCGTAAAAGTTGAGAATCTCTTCTCGCGGTCCGCAAACCGGTCTGCACTACCAAGATACTCCAAGCGAAGCAGAAGTTGCCGGGGCCGGTGTGTTCCCGCGGCCGCTCGTCGCCTATGATCGGCAGTCATCGCCCGCGCCAACTCGCCGAGGCCTATTTCAGTAAGCGTACAAGATTCTCCAGGTAAGATGGCAAAAAAAAGATCGAACGGAGGGCATCTCGACATTCGCCTCGGAAAGTCAGTCGACTCTGGCGTGAAGCAGGTCGACGAGAAGCGTGACGGAAATCTGGTCAAGTTCCTCCTGAGAAGCGACGGCATCGTCCAGCAGGCGCTCGACATACAAGTTTTCGCAGTGTTGGCTTGGTCGGGTTAACCTATGCTGCCCATGGCCTGCCGACCTGTATTCTGGAGACTACCATCTGCTGACGCCCTCTACTCGCCCGGAACGGACACGATCCAACGTGGGCCATGCCCAAGGGCCTCACCCCCATCACCCTTCTGCAGGTGTACTAGAATATCTACGAGGATATTCTTGGCAAGATTCACAGCCGCTACGCACGCTTAGGAAGTTCACTGCAAAGTGGCTGACGACCTATCCGACCAAAGTAGATTTCTTGTGATGGGCCGCAGTATGGATAGAAAAAGCTAACACAGAAGTCCAGTTGGAGAGAAATTTAGCAAGGGAAACAAGACCAACGTCGCCAAATCCGTGTGGCCAAGTGACAAGGAAACCGAAAAGCGTTCATATCGATGGCAATCCACCTGAACAGAGCTGGTGAGCCCGGGAGGGTCGTTTCGGGAGGCTATTTACACGCAAGTGAGTCCGTAACCACAGGTGCAGCCAAACCGCAGCATTAGCTACAGCAGTCCTTCAAACGCCAGCTCCTCTTTTCGCATAAGGCACACCAGTGTACCAGTATCAGGTTGCTACAGGTCAAAGCGATTGATCCAGTAGCGACGGAAGACGCTGGCCGCAAGTTGCCGCCGGGAAGAGTCCGTCAGAAAACGCAGCTCGATGTCACAAAACGATAATATGTCTCGCCGCGGCTATTTAAGCACTACACAGCTTAGCAGTATTCGTCTATTATATGTTCGTGGTCATCCGCAATTTTGGTCAAGAGACCAAGCATATTTCCAATCTTAGCTTTGATCCGGCAAGTCAATCTGGATTCGGTACAGATCAGGGACTTTGTAAGCATTTGATGGGCAGATGTATTCATAACAGCCTATGCCGTCTCCACGTCCCAACAAATCCCTATACATGTAGTGTAATCCACCAGCCAGCGGTCAGATGCCGTAAGAGAGATGCTGTCCGGCTGATCCTCGCAGTCTAGGTACATACGCTCATAACCTTTTGTGTCGAGACAAAACGTCACTGTCTTTTCTCTCCCTCGCGTTTGATAACAGTATCAGGACAATCTCTTCTGCTCATGGAGTTGATTGTTTCGGAACAAATTATTGTTCAGGAGCCACTAGTTTCACATGGCAACTAGATGAGGTTTTTTACTAGCCTGCTGTCCGTTGCATCTCGAGCTTTGGATTAGAGTCTAGGCTGGTATATGCTTCAAATTCTGGCTTCAACATATCCCAGCCCACCTTAAGATGATAATTGTCGATCATCAACCAGTGTTGAGGCAAACGACATTCAATTAAGGAGCAGCAAATCTCCTGGGCTCTTTCGATGTAGCCTAGAAAAGGGTCGTTGTTGTCTTCTAGTCGCGACTGGAGGCGGTGAAGGTGTTCCTGTTTTTGCTGGCTGCTTGCTCCTTCAAGACATGACTTTTCGGGAACAACACAAAGAAGCGTGTACTTACTCTGACCCCAGTTCTCGCGCAGTTGGCAAATATCGTACCAGACCTTGGAGCGGGCCTGTGACGATCTTATTTCCTTTAGGTCGCCTGCGTTGGGAGAAGATTTCAAAAGTTTCGCAATTTCCTGATCGTTGCGTATTTCCAGCATTTTTTCATAGAAAAGCACTGCGTTATACCGGCGATAAAACTCGCTTTTAGAGCCAATTTTGATGGACGACCATATGCTCGCGAAATCGGAGTTGATCGTAAGGCGAGAGCTTCGGTGGAATGCAACCGCCTCGCTCAGAAGCTTAAGAATAGTTTTACATTCTTGAGGCATGCTAGGTGGCATAATTTGAGATGCTTTGGGATGGCTTCCGGCAATTGTCTTCTCTGAACGGTTCTGGGCATTGGCTCTATGTCTGGGTGGGACAATCTGTGAAGCTGGTCTCTCTGAATAGCTGTTTGAGCCCATGGATAACTCATGGGAAGCAAGGCGAGAATCAGACAGAATAGGCTGGTCGTCTATTGACCTGACAGGTGTTGGTGGCGTATTGGCCATAGTCCCTCCTTGTGTAGTAGGGACCAACTCCGAAATATACGGAGGAGAATTGTCGGGAACAAAGGCCTCATTAAAGTAGTAGGAGGTGTCTTCAAGGGCAGCTTGCAGCCGTCGGTCTACCTCCTCGTCGCCAGCGTTCAGGTCCCGCGCCAGAAGCTCAACAAAGAACTTGGCTCTCAGTTTACGTACGAAGCCAGTATCGTTCCGGCGTGCAGGCGCTCTACCAGCCATGAGCATCCGAATAGTCAGGAGCATCAGAAGCCCGGAATCCTCCCGGGTTGAAGGTCTGGCGAGGCAACACCAGTGTACCTGGCGGTTTGGGAACAAGCTCGAAAACCACTCCCGCACTTTTGGTTCGACAGGACCTTCCTTGTCCAAACCGTAGATATGTATGATATCGGGATATGCAACTGCTGCGAGCCAAGAATCCTCATGTTGAATTGGTAGCAGCGTCATCGTGGTTTCTTGATCAATAACGACCGCGTCCGCCCTTGAGCCGGCAATAATGGGCTGATGGATTGGGCAAGAAGGCAACAAATCTTGTAGCAGACCCAGATACTCCGTCACCACGTTGATTTCGAGATGACCATTCCTCGCCATTTGCAACAACGATGGTGACACTTCATCGTGCTCGGTGTTCGTCGAGGCGGCTATAATATCCATGTACTCAACCCATTGATCGTTAACGGTAATATCAACATCTTCCAGTTCGATGAAATATTCTTTCGACTGAAACTCCCATGAAGTGCCTCTCACATCGTGTTTCAAAGACTGCGGATAGCGACTCTTGACGACTGCCAACACACTCTCCAGCATCCGCAGAGAGAGGGACGAATAGGGACGTGAAGCTAAGTTACGGAAAATGTCATAGTCATCCATAGTTCTGTAACTGTGGATCTAGAAGAAATGTGAGGGTTGGTTACGACTGCCTGCGTGGCCTTGTTCATATATGTTCTTGGCAGGTGCCAGTTTTGGACCACTGCCCTAATAGTAAGTAACAACGAAGTGGCCCTGTGCGAAGAGATCATTTTCCACCTTCCACGTCAGCACTCAATCCGCTTCATCCCGTAATGAACGGTGCCATCCGCGATACCGTGTTGTAGCGTCACATCGTCGACTCAATGGGATAGTGGCAGTGTCCTTCAAAGACGTAGGATCGCTGAGCACGTTTCTTCCGGCTTCTTCCTGTTGGCCTTCGCCAAACCCTCGCGGAGACATTTTTTATTTTGGCTTTACTTTGTACTGTACCTATAGGCTGATCACACCAGAGGCCAAATCCTCGAAACCGAATCGGCGTCGACTATTGCACGTCTGCGCCTTAGTCTCAATTCAGCCAAAACTAGCTTTCTGAAGATCTTAATCTGCCTGCTAGTACTGACTATTAAAACTTTGACTGGCCTCCTTCACAACATTGTCGACGGCAACTTCTCGGGGCGAATCTTTCCTGCTTATGGATTCCAAGCGGAAAACCCAGATTGAAGTCCCTTTTTTTGGCAACAGCTCGAGCACTACTTTGGAGAACCCCAGGGTCCCTAATGGACGAAGCCTGACTAATAGAACTGGCCCGAAGGGGCGCAATCTGTTCAAGCCACCGAATGTTTTAGAAGTCGACATACAGGTCAACAGGGAGGAAATGAATATCCCAGCGCAAATTCCAAGCAATTCTTCTCAAACTCCAACTGCTTTGGACTCTGGATCACTTGTCGATGTCAACTGGGGCTCTCCATGGAGTAAATACGAGGCCAGCCACAAGTTATCTGACCTGGGTGGAGAATTGTGGATGGCGATGTCGTTCGTTAACATCAGAAGATTTCCACGAGACGCCGCCGAGCAAACGCTCAAAAAGTTTCGTCGCATCAAGCACCAGAACGTTGTGGCTTTTTACGAAGCCTACATGACAGACGCCTATCTTCACGTCGTATTAGAGAGCATGACCTTTACTTTGCTCCACATCGTTAAAAACCCACACTACCCAAACGAAGCGCAGCTCGGCACTATTCTAAGCCAGGTATTCCCACGATAAGTTACTGGTAGACTGTTTCTAGCTCACCGGGGGTCTTTTTTAGGTGGTGGACGGCCTATGCTTTTTGGAAGAAGAGGGATGGCACCATCCTCTCCTCGATTGCGAAAACATTCTGGTCAGTGAAAGAGGCTTGGTAAAGATTGGTGGGTCTCCTACTATCAACGCAGCCTGAGAATCCTAACGATCGAGGCAAGCGAATCAACAGCTCTGCCAGTCATCTGAAGGCCTAGATAATCGTCGACACCTCGAAGCTCTCGACCATGTCACACAGTTGATCATGCAGAAGTTCTATAAGCAGAGGCCTGGTATTGACGATATGGATCGCTGGCCCCCCGACTCAGATGGATTCACGTTCCTTGCCTCAATCGAGTCTGCAAGCTCGGTCAAGGAATTACAAAAGGTCCGTGACTACTCCATCCCCTCCATCTCGAACGACAATTTTAAGTGGGACTCCCAGCATCCGCTCATGCGATACCGGGATGTCAGTTGCCTCCGCGGACTCATAAAGCTCACGCAAGTCACTGTTTTCCCCCGAGAATACTCTTTGCAATAGTCATGAGCAAGGAACAGCATTTCGTAGATGCTTTTGGGTGTTGTGCAGCCCTGCTTTCCACCTCTCCAACTTGATTCGACTCTGTTTCTCAATGGCTCAGAC
The DNA here is from genome assembly GCF_030867565.1 of Colletotrichum costaricense. Classification (NCBI taxonomy): domain Eukaryota; kingdom Fungi; phylum Ascomycota; class Sordariomycetes; order Glomerellales; family Glomerellaceae; genus Colletotrichum; species Colletotrichum costaricense. The sequence continues at coordinate 353,018 of NW_026848260.1, read as the reverse complement.
TGCATCAACCCAATCAAATCCCTTTTCCCCTCACCTCCTCGTTCGTTTGCTTTCTTTCGCCCAGGTACACTTCTTTCGTGAGCCTGCCTCTGTTTCACGTATGTCGTGTGTGATGAGTATGCTAGCCAGCTCTTATCGACACCTTAACTCTTGTAGAGCATCTAAGCGCGCGCACATACAATTATAGGAAGGGGGAGAGAGAGGGAGAGGGAGGAGATAAACAAAGCACGCAGTCTTCATCAATCAGATGCAGAGCTGGGGCTGCGCAAACCGAGGGATTTTTGAGTTCACGGTGCGAGCTGACGCTGTGCCTTTCCCGCGCAATCCACTTCCCAATTGGTCTCGTTCGCTAAGGCTTACTCAAGTCATCGCGGACCGTCCATGACCTATCCTCAGTATGGGTTTCCTTGTCAGGTAGTTGAGATCTCATCTATGTATCATGAAATCTTTAGGGATGCGCAAAGCCCTTCCTCTATTGTCCTATCGCTGAGTTCACAGCTCTAGTCCGTAGGCCCGCCTCCCTCTCCATATCTTTAATTTATTCGATTCCTCGATTTATTTCTGTCATTCTATATGCGTTCGATTCACATTGGGCTCGGAAGATTTAGCGGCGCCTTAGCTATGTAAATTTGAAGACAAATCCGCTTTTGTCTGGACGTCCTGTGTGTCTGATGCCAAAGTCGTGTCATGATCCATATGAAGAACATCATAAAATTGGAACCAGTTGGCGATTCAGATCAATAGCACCTTCCGGTCGCTTTCAGAGTGTGCAGGGTCCTGTAGATGGGCTGCACAATGTCTCACACTGGTTTCAGCACGCTGGTTCTAGCACGCGGGTTTTAGCACGCTGGTTTTAGCACGCTGGTTTTAGCACGCTGGTTCTAGCACGCTGGTTTTAGCACGCTGGTTTTAGCACGCTGGTTTTAGCACGCTGGTTCTAGCACGCTGGTTCTAGCACGCGGGTTCTAGCACGCTGGTTTTAGCACGCGGGTTTTAGCACGCGGGTTTTAGCACGCTGGTTCTAGCACGCTGGTTTTAGCACGCTGGTTTTAGCACGCTGGTTTTAGCACGCTGGTTTTAGCACGCTGGTTTTAGCACGCGGGTTTTAGCACGCGGGTTTTAGCACGCGGGTTTTAGTACGCTGGTTTTAGCACGCTGGTTCTAGCACGCTGGTTTTAGCACGCTGGTTCTAGCACGCTGGTTCTAGCACGCTGGTTTTAGTCTCACCCGTTGCGACGGAGCTGAAGTTGCGAACCCCAAGCTACGACCGACCGCGAAACACGATTTCTATTCCATCAGTCTCGTATCTATATGGCCTGTTTGCACTAACAAAATTCGATCCAGTCCTTTCTCTACGACCTCCTTATAGCAGTCCATAACTAACAAAGGTTGCCTCCCTACGGAGATGGGCAGAACTTTCTGTTTGTACATAGCTTCTTGCAGAAGTGATTGAAAACGAAGGGCTTCGTTTGGGTTTTGTGTATCAAGATAGACGTGCTCTTCTCTTCTCACCTCCTCCGTAATGAATTCGAGAGTGACTATACGTGTCGGAGACTGCTTAGTATGATGGTTTCCCTGTTGATTGGCTAGGATTTGCTCGTGGCTCGTTTTTGGTTCTTGGGGTTGGTCAAGACCTTGTGGTGGACAGCCACCTGAGGAAAGTGACTCGGCGTCGAGCGTGCCGGTGTCAAATGAAGTGACTTGCAGCTGCGGAATGTTCCGACGAGGAGCACAAAAAAAAGCCAAGTGTATAGATCTGCAAATGAACAGGCAAGCAAGTCTTTCGCCACCTGTGCACAGATCCTTGTCCATGACGTCAATAAACAACGACTCGGCGGCCTCCGCATAGGACATCTGATTTAACCATGGCCGAGAGCTCTGCCTCGTACCAGAAGCATCATCAGTGAAGAAATCATGTAACTCCTGAGCTGAAACAATGCGCTGCAGGTCTGGAAATGTATGTGCAATCTTGTCGGCCACGGCTTGGAAGTCATGACCGTCGTAATCGTAGTCTCGCGATGGGCGGGCCATCGACAATGCTTGCTGTGCAATTTCGAAATCTGGCGATACAGACTTGAGCGAACGGATATTACTCGTATCGAACCCCAATTTTGATGCCAGATCCGCAAGCTTGGGAAGCAACCCTGGGTTGGTGCCCAGCTGTCGGAAATTCCTCATCGTAAAAAGCCATAATTGCCGCAATCCGAGCTGGAAACGGGCGTCTGCTTCAACAGGCCGATAGGAGAAATCCATGTTGGAGTTCTCAATTGGGTACAAGTTTCCTTCTTTCATTGAATGCTTGAACGCCTTTGTCAATGCGGTCTGTACAGTGAGCCCATCGTGTGGTATAGCAACCAAGCGCTTCATCCACTTTGCACACAACTCAAGATATTTGACATCGTTGAAAAATGTTGACAGAGATGGGATTGTAGACTCAATGGAACGAAGAGTTTTCCAAGTCGCAATTCGCTCAGATTCGTCGAAACACCCGAAGATACGGCCGTCCAAAACTGCGTTCCGAAGCACTCGCTCGTCTTCTGCCGAAAATCTGGGGCACCGGAGCTCTACAGACTGAACGGTAAACGGATCAATCTTTTTGAGGTTGGACTCGACATTCCCGACAAGATAAAGCCATGTGTTGTAAATATGCTCCAGGTAATTCACAACTTCCTATGGCCGATCAATACAGGTGTTACTTTACGCAGGAAAGGACGCCAACCTCGTCGCATTTGAGAGTGATGAGCCTATGAAGGTTACCAATCACTAGGCCTAGTCGTAGACCGGGAATTCGTGATAGCTTATCGAAGGCATTGTAGAAAGCTTGGTGTTTAGCAATCTGTCTTACACACCTCCTCTTGTGGTCAGATAGAGAGGACTCTAATCGGCGTGTGAGTCGGTGATCATTGCGCCTCTTGCTTCGAAGTATTTCCCAAAATACAGTGCGGTCTGTGAGGTCGGCCTTAAAATGCTTCTTGTGGTCGACCATCGATTGAATACAGTATACTGTACTGATGCACATACAATGTCTATTTGGAATCCCGTCTGGGTCGCCTTTTTGTATTCAATAAACAAACTGGAGCTTGTTGATACTTATGTACTGTAACCCATGCGTGCCTAACACTCCCACCACCAAACGGGTCCCTTAGCGTCACAACTTTGTTTTCTGGTTCACGTACACAGCAGCTTGCGTCACCTTCCACGGTCACGTGTAAAAGTGAAGATCTCACGCCTGATCTAAGGTGCATACGGCTTTGTAATCTGCTTTTTGTTTTTGCGCCCACGGCTCAATCAAGCATAAGATTCACTTTCGTCTGCGTCTTTGATCCACCCGGTACCTGCGGCTCAAGTTTATGGCGGCCCCTCTTGCTACCAAGCCGCGTGGAAAAAATGGCTGCGAACATACAGACACACTTGTCAGCACCCATTTCTGCGACTAAAGATTAAGAGTTAAGGATGCGATAAAGGTCCCGAACCAGCTTATCTGCGCACGCAGCCAGTACTGATTATTGTAGTAGACATCATGCAAATTATTTGGGAAAGGTTTGTTCGGAAATGTCACGGGTCAATTACATAGCAACTTGCGGTTCGGTATTTCGACCAAACTTTGTGCCGTTTGACCCGCTGGCTCAACGGTACTATAGTACATAAACCCAATCATTATAGTTCCGTCACAACTTGGAGTTCAGCGTACCGAGAAGAGGCTAGGTAGTATGTTGGCGGCCAGAGCCAAGACGTGCTCAGATGTTACTTCATGGACGTGACTATGTAGATGCATTGTACACGCTGACTCAGAAAGACAACGCTAGCCCCGCATCCTAGATGACTCCACTCAGAATAGCTGAGATTCCGATGTAGATTTCGGTTGGCGCTATTCTGGCTTGGAAACCACATACCCAGCTGGAAGTCATTCAGATCCAGTTCTTGCTTTTACACGGTTCAATCGATTACAGAAACGACCGTGAAGGTATGCTGTATACGTGTGCGCGGCATCTTTCCTGCCTACGATACACGACAGTCCGAAGGGTAGTATGACTAAGAACGGGAGCTCTTCGAGGTCCAAGCATCCCGTGAAGGCAGCATCATTTGAACTACGCGCAAGTGATTTACTCCAGGAGATGCATACTAAAATATTCGTTACACTCAAGGCGGAATAACAAAGAATCTGGTTGAACTACGTCATAACTCTTTATCTATGGGGAAAAGGCATTTAGCTAGGCATGCCAGCTTGTGGGGTTCTAACAGCTAAGCTTCGCACCAATCGAGCAATTCGAGATACCCGAAAGCAAGGCCCTATACATATATACAGTACGGTCCTGCACATACTGTACTGTACCGTACATCATCATCTGTCACGGGATCGCGTGTCAGGGTGGTGTCAAGGGTATCGCGAGTCATGGCGAAGCCACGACCCCTTTTCTTGCGGCGACGCGCCGCTCGCACAGCGCGATCTCTCTTTTCTCTTCTTTGCGTTACATCTTGTATCTAGACCTGACCCTACGGGTCATCACAATCCACCTACTACTTGGAACCTGATCTCTACAACCGTGACCCTCACATCATCCTAAAGACTGGCCAGGGCTGAAAATGGCTCCACAGACACAAGGTGGAGAAAATGTCCTGTCGAAGAAATTGAAGCACACATTATCCACAAAAGGCTCACTGAGCTTGACTGAGCCGGGAAGAGCCTGACTGTGCCTGACTGAGCTTGACTGAGCTTGACTGAGCCTGACTGAGCTTGACTGAGCCTGACTGAGCTTGAGCCTGACCAAGCCAGACTGAGCCAAGAAGGGGCCTTGAAGAGCATGGGTGAAGACCACCAAACCTTTCGAGGAGGCGATTCCGCTGTTCAGACCAGGATTTTTAGCACTGTTCACACAACTAGTACAGAATATTTAACTGGCTAAATGGGGAAACGGATGGCACAGTCCACGCGATGACCAAGATAGGGATGCATTCACACACTGTCCTTCTTCAGGCCTTCCCAAGGATCTTTGGGCCAGCTTCCGCTGGCCCGTGCACTGGGTAGCAATTACGGTGGGCACACTTCGAGCCCCGTGCACAGCACGGGATGGCAGGCGCCGTAGCTACGGCAACGCTAGCATTGTCACTTTGGTTGACCCGTACCAAATTTAGTCGCGTTATTGTTCCACCATACCCTTCATCAGCACTCAACACCACCACCACCTCGCTTCCTTCGAATAGCAAGTCGCGCCGCACATAGAGGATGGTCAACAACGAAAGATCATTGTACTGACGACACGATACGCGTTTTGGCATGAAACAGGGAGGAATCATCGACTGGCTCGCTAAGACTCAATATTGTAAATACCAATGGTCTGGCTCCAGCCCAGGCGACAGCGACACTCATCAGCACGACCAAACTCTGGACGATTGTTCTGCGTCGCGGGAGGATCTGCAACGACCTTGCAAACGTCCTAGGCTCTCTGGGCCAGATGCAGTGATTGCATCGCTTAGAACTCCTCCACTTTCCTCGCAAGGCTCTGCAACGGCTCTAGCGATGGCCCGGCCAGGAAAGCGCAGTCGAGACAACGAGGCAAGCGACCACGAGGACCGACCTTCTGACGGCGGCAGTGACGAGGACATTCTGGTGACCCCAAGGCCGAATCGGAAGTGTGCCGATCTAGAGAGCCTAGCGAACACATCAACCCGTAGCTCCAGGCACTCAGCCTCGTCGGCGTCGCGTAGATCATCACCAAGAAAACAGATGCGTACGGCGGAGCGCGTCTCTAAGGGTTTTCTACATGAAAAGCTCTCTCAAAACAGGGATAAGCTGAGCCCCTCGCTCTTGGAGCTGCTTGGGAAGTTGGAAGCATTTGACAGCGGCGTGGGTTTACTCCCCGTAGCGACACGAGAAGAAGTACACGAGCAACGTGCCCCAGCTCAATGAACCTCGTCACTGACATCTGTGCCAAAAACAGCTCGCGCACCTTCACATTCCCGATTACGCATACATCGCAGCCGACCGACAGCCTCCCCTGCTCTCTCGTCTTCCTGGTCCCAACTTCGTCCAGCGGATCCTGAACCGCGCTGCCGAATGCGAGATTGAGAGAGAGGGCGAGTGCTCCTGGAATATGGACGTCCATGCACCGTTGTTAGCGTGGGTCTGTCGTCCAGATGATATTCCGGGCTTAGTCGACTTCAGATGCTGGTACGAGTGACCACCGCCCTTGTCCGGCTAAACGGGAGTCTTGTCAGATAGTAAGCTGACCTAGAACACATACAGTACGTCGGCCACGGTTCACCCTGAGTACCAGCCAAGAGGCTTCCCGTCCAAGATGGTAGACTTCTACATAGTCATCCGCCCCCCGAGAGGCAGCATCGAGGATATTACGATCGATACTATTACCGATTCGATGCCCGGAAGATCTATCAACCACAGCGACTGGGGCAACTTCACGCGGAACCCGATCGCCATCTCGTTCGAAACGAAGCGTTCTGACGAGGACACAAATAAGTCGATTCTCCAGATGGGGACATGGCACTCGTGCCAATGGCGAAGTCTTCGGAAGCTCGCTCACGGGTCTCCCGAGCGTAAGCTTGGTTTTCTCCCCGGGGTCATGGTCCTCGGCCATGAATGGTCGTTCGTGGCGAGTGTACCAGGCCCTGCTGAGCAGTCCATCCTATACACAAGGCAACGAATGGGAACAACCGAGACCGAAGTCGGCATATACAAGATATTGGGGGCGCTGCAACTCTTGCGTGACTGGACAGCCAAAGAGTATTGGCCGGCATTCAAGACCGGAATATTGAGGCTCCCATAAATTTGCGGATATTGAATCGTCGAATTGCTAATGCCCTAACGTCGTCTTCTGGTGTTTTACGCGCCGATGCACTTCCCCTAGCAACCCAACTCCTCGAAGTCAGGAGACTTCTTGGACCGCGTCAGTATGCAAATTAAAGGGCTTCGATGTTTGGCGTTGTCGATTTTTGTTCTGCAAGGTTTACTAGCGTAAGATGCATTGGCGACTTCACCCATTCCGCCATCCATCGACCTGCTTTGACACTAGTGCACGATGTAGTGTGTTCAATGGTAGCTTTTCAATGTCTGTCCGCTTTCACTGGTACCTCACATTAGTTTTTCATCAAAACTCGATCGGAGAAAGCGCCAGCGATGTGCAAAGCATCGTGTCCTTTCCCTGCCTGCTTTCGACCGTATATTGACGGTGGAAACGGTAGCATTGCCTAGAAAAGCTTCGCGAGGGCGCTGTTGTATTGGGCTTCGGAATTTGTCCTTCAGGCGATAGGCACTGCACAGCTCGACAGCGGCGGACGGCGACTTGGACCTGCGCTTACCTTTTAAGCATTCTATGGCATCGTCTTCGCTGACGCTGAGGAAAGCTTCTGTGAGGCCTCACGGGATCCCGGGATGAAACTTGCGCCGTTTTTCTCTTCCTTGGTGGCGTTTTCTTGATTCCATCAATGACAGCCCTGTGGCCACATCTTCGTTGGCATTTGAATTTTCCTTCACATCGCCGCTGTCGCTAAACGCCTACTCGTTTGGACCGCGGATGCTATTCGCAGTAGCAATATAAAGGGCGCATTGCTTCGATAGGTCGGCTTCCGTTAATGCATTGGTTCACTTATTGTGGTAGACCAGGAGCCTGCGATGTCTGCTGTTATTAACAACTTTGGCGAAGTGTGAAGCGGCTGACAGCATTTGCGTTCAACACACGTTCCCCCCTCACCTCTCCTATTCCTCGTCATTGTTACTATTGAGATTTAGTAGCATAGTGTAGTCCTGGTGATACGCACCGCTGCTTAGCGTCTAGGACTTGACATGGTCAACTACCTTGATCAACTCACTAAATAAACAGGTGTAGGGCTGGAAGGCTTTCCACTTGTACTGGAGCCCATTTTCCAAGCCGAGGACTCATGTTTTATTGCCTCTATATAAAGGGCATCAATTACGATACGATGCGTTACACCGCTACTTACTAGTCTCTGAATGTACTCTAAGTTCGACCAGTGGTCTAAAGAGATCCTCGGCTACACGCTCAAAGCCGGGAGAGCGCATCAAATCATCCACATCATTCATTTCCTTCCCTGGTGCACTTAGGAATACACTGACTTCTGTGTTTGGTGCCTTGCGAAACTTGGGCTTGACAAGACACCAAACAGCTGCAAACCGACCAAACCATGACAATGAATCTATCCAAGTCAGGAAAGGTCTCAGGCGAATCTTGCATTCAGTTCTGCTACGACGGGGCAGAATTAAATTGGCAGCCAAATTCACGGCAGAAGCTCTATAGGTACCGATTGAGATCAGTGGAACTGCCATAGTCTACATGATGTAAGGAAATGATCAGTCGCTGCCGCCACTGACTGCCCGACAGCATTCTTTATGGAAACGGAGACGTGATTCAGATGCTGAGTCTCTGTGCGCGAAACGAACGGAGTGAGCTAAAGACTTGCTCGCTCTCTCTGATGTCTATTCATGAATGTTCATTGAGATTGTAGTCAGCGCGATCTCCATATCATATGCACCCATTACTATGACGCTCAGGCTTCGGCAGGCTCCTGTCACGAGCTTGAATCGTTCTCTGAGAACGGCAGTATTCTACTTAGCCTTACGCTGGTAGGACGTATTGATAACTCTTGAGAAAGCTGACTGGCTGAGCCACAAGGCTTTACCCCTCGATCATGGAGTCGGCAACTATGATCCGCCTCCATCACCCGCGATATAGATTTCCAGAGACAAGACATTATTTGAAACACAGGTACCCGCGCCGCTGACAGACCAGAATTGTAAGGAAGCTGCGCTGGTGGTGACGGCTGGGTCGAGCTTGTTACATACCTGGCAGCAGCTTCACCCTCCTCGCATCTTAGAACCAGATGCTTATTTGATTTGTCACTGCCCTTTGAGTAAAATACAAGTACTTATTTACCTCAACAGAGAACGCTAAATTAACTTCGGAATGAGGTGTTCGATGTCTATTAAGTTGGTGGATATCAATTAAGCCCAAGAGGAGAGAAATAGCAGGATTGATTCTCGCCAAGACGTGCATTACGCGATGTTCGAGTCCAACCACGCGACGTGAGTGATAAGAAGATGCTGGACAACATCGTAATCCTCCAGTCATTTTACCGTGAGGTTCATCGGCTAACTTTGCGATAAGCTCAGATCGCAAAACACCCTGGCGAGTTGATACTGAGCTATTTCATGGGGACGTCTCAACACATCAACCTATAAGGGTTGCTCTGCTCCATCAAGCTAACGGTTTCATCCCATGGAGTCTCATTCCGGCGGTTCCGACCATGCCAATCAACCCTGTTCCATCTCGGCCTTGCTCGTCGACCCGACCTCACCCGGGCCTCGCCCGAGTCTCACCCTGGCCTCACCCAGATCATCGCAGAAGGTGAGCAAAAGCAGCGAAACTCACCCAGCTCACCCTATTGGCTAGAGGGTGATGACCCGAAGAAGCTCCGAATGTCGTTTCCATGGAATGGCTCCCATCCCGAGCCAAGCTTGTACTCCAACAGGCGTTCTTTGGGAACGAGCTCCCGGATTTTCTCAGTATGCTCCTGGCATATCAACTTGGAGTTTCTTTGCCATTGCGTTTGATTGCTGCAGTGAAATATTGCGTATTGCAGATCCCTTGTAACAGTAACGGGCTTCAGCGTTTGGAGAGGTTCGATCAGATTAAGTACAGCCCACATCTTCCAGGGGAAGAAAGACCTGATGACACCTTCGTCATATGACTTATACCATTTATCCAGATCTCGGCAGACAAGTACAACTTTCGCCCTAATAGCTTGATAAGCCAGTCGATCCTTTGGGTTGTGGTACGGTTGGCTCACCTCAGGATAAGTCTGGAGAAGCTCCTCTACGAACCCGATCACCGGGTTATCTGAGACAACAGCCCATTCTCCAACCAAATCATCGAAATCTTCTGTCGTAAAGGGCTTGCCCTTTCCGTAGTACTTGGCCTGCACTGCATCGAACCAGCGAAGATGGTCTTGCGGTCTTTCGATATAAACGAATCCGTGGTATGTCGGCATTCCGAGCTCTTCATATGCGGCCTTCATGGAAAAGCTCCCCGTCCGAGGAAGACTCATGTGCAAGACTTGAACATTGGATCTTTGAGCCACGCTGGAGGTCATTTCTGAGCGCATGCTGCTAAAAGCATTAAGATGATCAAGAATATAGACTTCAAGGTCTTGGGGGAGGAATTGTTTTTCATACAAAGCTTCTGCGCCGCGGCTCGTTGCCTACGGGTTTCTGTAAGCTGATCGAAAGTCCTATACATAAACACCACAATATCTATGCGCCATGAGTCATCTGGTGACCTTATCTTTGACGCTCGTTCCTGATCGAGGTTCGCTTGCGTTTCTTCAGTTGTTCTGTCCAATCACAATAGGTCGACCGTAAACATCGTGGCGAATTACACCAGGTCTTCGACGCCAAAGCACCTAAAATCATGCATGCCGCCATTCGTGTCAATCCGATCACACTCACGCTGCGGGTTTCAGCCTTTGAAGATCCAGTGGTAGGGTCGTTATCGCCCAACCAAGTATTCAGATACGGGAGATATGTAGGAGTTGGCGGGATGAAACTAGTCTTCTGTAATTAGCATCTGATTGCTCCAAAATCAACCTGTTTTGTTCTGCAACCTCTGATGTAACATATAACAAGAGGATGTACCTTGATCGCCTCTTTTCAATGTTCATAGGAAGTCATAGTCAATTAATAATGTATTGACTCTGATTCTTCATTACCTCTGTGGCATTGTTTCTTTTCCATCTGCAACGGCCAACAACCTTAAATCGTCAATGGACGTTGGTGTGGATTAATTATTTCAGAAAATGCCCTGAGGCACATTCACGCCATAGAGACAACCTCAAACGGCGCCCAAAACCACGTTCCTTCTTCATCCAATGCAGGGAAGCGTCCACTTTTGTAAAGTATGTCGAAACTTTACCTTGAGAAACATACTTTACCTTTACAGGTCCCTTGCACGTGACTTAACCTCTTCAAGAATCTTGGTGCCTGGATTGCAGCCACATCAGCTCTCGCTGAATAACTCCTCATCCTCAACCACTGCAACACACGTTACCCAACTTCTCTCACAATTCTCACCTTATTTTCAGTCAACCACTTTGAGTTCGCACGTCTAATTAGAAAATCAAGGCATCAACGCATTATGTCGTGGTCCTCTACGCAGCAAGAGGCCGAGGGAGTAGCCCCGATCGCGCAGTCATGGCATCAATTCGAGCCAACGATCAACACTTGGGAGATAGTCGAGACCCACGACGTCAACAATCCTCCCCCATCCGCACCTCAAGATACTACCGAAATAAGCCCTCATTTTGTTCTCGCCACGTGGAACGTGGAGGCATTTGATCAGGAGCCTGCCCGCCGCATCACCGCAATTCTCGACCATCTTCTGAACCACTCGCCCTCACCCGATATAATCTTCTTCCAAGAAGTGTCGACAACGATGCTTAGTGCGTTGCTGAACAACAGCATAGTTCGCGACAATTGGTATTCCAGCGAAAAAGACTCACGAAACTGGATAGGCGCTCCTCTCACCGCTTTCGCTACAATGACTCTCCTATCCAAGGCCAAATTTGGTCACATCGGCAGGGCAGCTCTGGCGGGTCTAGGACGGGTCTCGCGAATCAAGTATCGATCTTTCTACAGACGGGACGCACTGTGCAGTGAGGTGTTTGTACCATCGCGGCAGCCGGGGGCTCAGATGACTGCGTACAAGCGGCTCCAACTTGTCAACGTGCATTTGGACTCCCTATCAAACGGGGCGGCATGTCGCCCAGCGCAACTGCAGTGTGTTGGATCACTTCTACACGACGTTGGCCATGGGCTGGTAGCGGGAGACTTCAATCCTGTGACTCCACATATCGATGCAAGCCTGGTGGAAGACAATGGCCTCCTCGACGCGTGGAAGGAGTTGAGAGGCGAGGAGACTGGATACACGTGGGGAGTTAATGGTACCGAAAGATTCCCCGCGAACCGGATGGACAAGGTTGCAATGGTGGAGCTCAGACCACTGCATATTGAAGTTTTGCACCCGATGCAGGTACTTCTACCTGGTGAAGATGGCTCTGTTCCATGGAGCGACCACTCCGGACTTAAGTGTACTTTCACGCTTGCCTCACCTTGAGTAAGCCAAATTGCAGAGGCTGGAATTATCCAAATAGTCATAATGTCATACTTTACTATCGCAAGAGTCCTTTGGGTCTCACAATGTTTTCTCTACTTTGATCGCCCTGTGCTCTGGCTACGTCAGCGCTAGCACCAGTGTCAGCAATAAGCGATGTAGCTGCCTGGAAGCCCCCCTCACATGTAAATTCACCACGGACTGTCATAGAAGACCAAGCTCATTGGCTTACATCTGGCTTCCTGTGGGAATTCTTCAGTTTTTGCTTGAATCTTTGGCTAACTTGAGTTTCCTCTCACGACTCTCAGACAATTGACTCCCTTGACGATCAAATAACAATAACGATAATAATAGGGCCAACACGACCTGCGTCAGCTGGTTTCCCTATCAATTCCTTGTCGAGACTGTATTCATTAAGACACTTTGACATCTACTTTGTGCCGCATCATGGAGCATCTTCCGATACCCCGCGACCCAATTAGTGAACATCCGACAATAGCATTGGGCACCAAACAGTTCCATGAACCTGGGCCTTTTTCCGACTACCCGACACAGCATGGCGAGGTTCTCAACGCACAGTATCCACATGTTCCCACTCAAGCCGATGCCCTTCAAGGGCGGTTCACAGCCGGAATATCGCATATGCAGGTTATTGACTATTACCAAGGTTGGTTGTTCTGCTCCTTGCTCCAGGAGTTTCTGGGAGACCTGTATAAATGGCAAAAATATACGTCTTGGACATACGACGATCAACAAAGGCTCAAGACTATCAGCCTATCTACAAAGACTTTGCACGAGGACCTGGCATCGTTACGCGCAAGCGGGCCGCTGGCATCCATCCGAAGCGGTGATGCATATGAAGAGTACCTAAAAGAATGTTTGGATCAAGCATTCGAGGCCTTTGATGAGATCGATTTCAAATTCCCGGGCTTCTCGGCGGCCTTTGCCGAAGAAATTCTATGCCTGGCCAGCTTGGCCGAGACATTAGACTCTGCGGTTCAGACGGCACTCGTTCACGGACCAGTCGCCGGTAAGTTACGCACCCTCGGATAAGAGCTAGCAAATTCCAGACCCTGGAGCCTATGCTGATGCTGCCTCTCTATACAGAAATGGACCGAGGTGTACAGCACTTCCCAGAGTCAGCCAAGCGCCCATGGTTCTCCAAGGTCGCCTCCTTGCTTGATCTGTCCTCGGGAAATAATAAGCTCGCAATGATTAAGGCCGGCTGGTGCCCTGGTGATATCACTAAGATCGGCGAGAGCTTCAACACCATCGCCGCGTTCTATTACTTTAGCAAGTTCAAGGCGGATTCCACCGTGGCAGACTTACACAAAGACTGTCCCGAATATGGCTGCAGTCTCAGAATACCGGCAGAGCCTAAACACATGAGCGAGGGTTGCAACTGCCCGGGAATGATTTCATTTGATGAGGAAAACCTTATAGACATCTACCAAAAGGGCGATGTCCCTTGTTTTTCCATCGGAAGGCTTGAAGATGGCAGTTTGGGCATCGCTCTCAGTTCCTGCAGCATCGACGAAGAGTCGCAGAAAGACCCCAATAATCACTACGTCGCTCTCTCACACGTATGGTCAGAGGGTATGGGTAATCCGGCGGCGAATGCCCTACCCTTTTGTCAGCTGGCATACGCACAACACTGGGCAATGATGGCATACCAAGTTGTGGAAGAGACAGAAGCAGACGAATCAAAGGACGGCACGGGGATTATGATCCAAACGAAACCCAAAATACGCCAGCTTAATATCTGGATCGACACCATGTGTTGTCCTGCGACTCCTGGATATGGAAAGAATCTTTGCCTCTCCATGATGCGGGAAATCTACTCGAACGCCAATGTTGTCATGGTGAGAAGCGCAGTGCTTGAAGCTTTGGAAATAGGCGACATTGTACGGGATCCCTCCAAAGGGGTGATGGATGTTGCAGCACAGCTGTACCTATCTCCTTACATGCGCAGGATGTGGACATTACAAGAGGCAGTCCTAGCTGGTGCTTCCAGAGCTCGAGGGATTGGCGACCGGCTTTGTCTGTCATTCGCCGATGGCATCCTCTCGCTCGAGTCAATCATCAACCTTCTGAAGCAAGCCCCCCGACAAGAGGCCTTGTTGGCATACCGCTTCATGGCAGAATTCCGCGACCTCAGCACTCACATGTGGCAGCTAGGAGATGGTGATGGCGACAAGCCAGTGAAGCACAGTCTGAAGGGATTTGACTTCTTCTTGAGCATGCTCACTGCCGCTTTGAAATACCGCAACGTCACGGTTGCGTCCGACGAGGTGATTTGCTTGGCTACGCTGCTGAATCTGCGTATCAACAGCACACGGGGAGTCATACCTCTCATTGGTCACGGAGAGACTCCCGAGGAGGGCATGTGTGAGTTGTGGAGGAGGCTTCAGGGCCTCGGTGGGAGTCTGCCATCTGACCTTATTTTCTCCTCTGTCCCACGTGTTCAAGTCCCAGGATATCGGTGGGCACCCGCAACTCTTGTCCAGTACGCGAAATACGGCAATCTCTATGTTTCTCATTCCAGTGCGTATCCGGCGAAGATTTCCGACAAGGGTCTACACGTGAGGCTTCCTGGGGCGCGACTCACGAGTTTGGCTGCCACTGCTGGTTCATTTGGCAAGTTATTGCCAATGGTATCAATGAATGACCGAAAGGATATCCACTCGGAAGATGAAGCCACACCCCCTTCTGTATTTTTGGCAAAGCTACAAGCAGATGAAGATGGCTGGTTTGCTGTCAGGATCCACAAGGGCGAAAATGAGACCCGGGAATCTGCACATGCAGAATCACGCTCCGAATCAAGTCAGAGGCCAAATCTTCTCCAACTCCTTGGGAGCAGGTCTGTGGCGCTGATATACCAGAACGCCAACATCAGCGGGCCAGGTCTACTCGTTTCCATTGCGTCGCAACCGTCAGAACTGAGCGCTCTCGACATTCTGAGTCTGAATCAGGAGCCTTTGCAGACCACGAGCGAGTTACCTGTAAAGATAATGCCTCTCAGCGGCGGTGCCAGCATCATTGCTGAAGCAGCCAACAACTGTGTCGAAGAGCTGAATCGAAGGGTTGTGGTTGAGTCGAGACAGCGGACAGGCGGAGATGCCGTTGAGAATATCTGGGAAGATGCTGTTGTCATTGCTGAGCTATTGAAGCAAACGGCCAAGAAAATTGTGGAAGAGTCCAGTGCAGCCCTGAAAGAAGCCTTGTATTTCGAGGTGTTGTCTACGAAAGCCTCTGCCACTTACGAGGCCGCCATCGAGCGCTTCATGCAGTATGTGCGCCAGGTGGCGTACTTTGGCGGCGGTATAAGGTGCGAGTCTTACCCGGACGACCAAGACTGGTATGTGGATTGATTTTGGTTTGGATCGGGATTAGACCTTCGCGGGGTTGGCGGCATTACCACCTCGCCAACAGAGCTTGCGTCCCTTTTGACCGGACGAAGATCTTGTTAGGCACTTTCTAAATCAGATGTCCGAAGGGTGATGAGGACTAATATGATTTGCCTTCATGTAATTCTCTTACTCAGATGGGCGAGATCATTGTTGGAATCGAGCCTGATGTTAATCGAAGAGGGGCCCTTCGCAAGGGCGTTGAACCTGGTTATTAACTCGATCAAGCCTCAACGGAAAGGCCCACTCTTTCAGTGTAAACTGCTTAGATATTCTAGGTAACCCGAGGGCCCGAGTGAGGAACTTAGAATCCGATCCTGAAGTGTTTAAGTCACAATTGTGAGGTCTCTTGTACCCCTGTCTTGAGGGTGGTGGCTGCTTGTGGCTTTAAGACAACTAGATAGCCGAGAGTAATGGTCGGCCAGCGGGGCCACTGACGCTTACTCCGTACCATTCTAGGTACTTTAAACATGCTCATGACGTTTCAAGCACGGAAACAGATAACCTCGTTTGAGACAGTACTTACTTTCCGGGCGGCTTGGCAGATCGGCGAGATTGGATCGCGTGCCCGGTCACGATCCGGAGGAGCTTCCACAACATCATATCTCCAGGATTAACTAATACGTGTGACTGCAATCCTTAGATGGTCCGAGTGAAAGATGGAGTTCACAAGCTTTGACACGAAATGAAAGATTTACCTATTTCTACATTTACGCTGGGTCAATTATTACGTGCCCGCAGGATATTGATAGGTTAGAGTCCTAGCCAGAGAGCTCCGCGTCGTCCGGGGCGTTCGGCGAGAATACCCACCGTCTCCCCACAGCCTGGTGCTCGTTACACGAGTTTTTGAGACATTCAAATGTACGAGTCATCCGAGTTATCCGCGCAAACCTTCATTGACAGTGAATAACTTTCTCAACTTACTCTCACTAGGTACCCCTTCAAAGTAGGTACATCGATCGCAACCGGCCATGCAATGACCACCGCCTCAACCCGACGTCTCTGTAGCTTGTGCCACACCCATGGATCCACGTATGGCGTATTGAAATTAGATCTACTCCTTTCATTTCCTCCCACAAAGCACTCACATGGAGTATCGGCTGGCTGCCGAGCCACAAGGCATTCTATCCTCTGCGTCCTATTTCAATCGGTTTACCCGATGAAGACATTCAGTAGACGATCAAGGCGAGACAGACTGATCTAGGTCTTGAAGATAACATCGCATGTCCATTCCTGTCAGTCTTAAGAGCCTCCCAACAATCGGCTAACATGAATCCCATTGTCCTCTTTGCTATGGAAACGGCTGCTTTTGGCCCATCTGCAAGCGGGCAATCAGATAGCAATGACTTGGCGATAGAGAAAAAGCTGGTTGATGTGGTCGAGGTGGTCATAGATCCGCCTAGACATCCCCGCCTGGATTTCACCGAAAAGATTTGAACGCATGTAGAATGGCCGTTTCGACGATCACTCTCAATTAAATCGCTCTTGCTGCCATTTGATGCCTCTAGCTTTTTGTCCTTAATGGACGAGGCGTGTCACCCAGGTCGCGGAAGAGTGGTCTTGGGAAGAGTGGTTTTGGGAAGACTTTTGGGAGCTTTCCTATCTTTCGCCCATTAAGGACCGAGCCTTTGGTTCTAGAATACCCAGTCCTTGAATTAACATGTCGAAAATTCCGGGCTTATGGCGGCTCATCTTGCCGCCGCTGTTCCTAGGAAGCAGCAGCCTGGCCCAGTCATGCCTCGAGGCGCTCAACAACAATCAGGTCGACGCATGTGTGTGCTACTCCCTAGAATACGTCGTCAGTTACGTCGCCTACATCGCTGTTTCTACGTCATACACGTCAAATTGCGAGGCTCTGCCCACGATCTCAGCCACCACGTCCGTCACGCCTCAGATTCTAGAGAGTAACCCTGCAGGTGGCAACTATTCAGGGTACGTGACAGTCAGCCATGGAGTTTACACAGGAACAGACATCTTGACCGGGCCCACTACGAGAGCAATCCTGGGACTCGATGGATCAGGGACATTGGTAGTGGAGGATCCGCCTTCGTATACGACAGTTTCCCGAGGCGGTACGGCAACAGTCAGCCCTGGATCACTTCCGAACTCTGTCAACTCAACAAGCTTTCTGACTACGAATCCCATCACGGCACCACGAACCATTCTCGTCGCCAACCCCACGCCGGGAGCTTCCACAGCTTCTCAAGGAACTGTAGTCGTTGCAGTGCCTGATCCAAGATTATACAACACGAGTACACTCGCTTACACTGGGTCCGATCCCCTAGGCGCAACTCGTACGACCATTTCAACTATTGCAGAGTCTGGCTTTATTCCTGGCACCTACGTTGTCGCTGTCGCCACGACGGCAGTACCAGATGTGTCCTACGATGTTTCTACGGTTGCGTACACTGGGACAGCCGTTATTTCAGGCCCAACCGTAGTGTCAGTCATCCAACCCACGGACGGGAGTGGTCGAGGAACTGTAGTGATAGGAGTCCCGCCGACTGGAGTTCCCCCTCCTCAGGTGACGTCGATAGTTCCGTACGAGGGCATGAGTTCAATTACAGGACCGACGACGATTCTCAACAGGCCCTTCGATGGCACTGTGCCGGGAACCGTCATAGTCGGACTTCCACCAGCATCTTTCATCACCCAGACTGTGCCCTTCACGGGCAGGGAAGTCCTTACGGCCCCAATCACTATCACGATAGCACCACCAAGCGGCTCTCAACATGGTACCGTTGTCATCGGAAGTCCATCAGTCACGTTCCTGGCAAGCTTCGTTCCTTTTACAGGGTCTACCCAGGAGACACTATCGGTGATCCAGCCTACAGGCACATCTCCAGGAGTTGTAATCATCGGGCAGCCCGGAGGTTCCAATCCAGATGTCGAGGATCCCACGTCTGCCGCCTCTGCGCCTCAAGTAACGCCAACCCGATTTATTACGTCGATTGTGACCTACACTCCTGCCTCAGATGCTCCGAACACACCATCGACCTTGGCTGTCATAGATGGTACGGTTATCATCGGGTTGCCTCGCATCGTCTCCCCAGCTGCGACTGGCTCGGACTCTTTTATCACTTCGGCAAGAAGAGGGCCCTTTGTCACCTCTACTGTTGACTTCACCCAGGGCGTGGACTTGCCGACAACTGTTGATCCTGTGGGAACCGTACCTGGAACGTTCTTTGTTTATGCCTCATTGAGAGGTGGAAATTCGGCAAGTCCGTTCGTTACTTCCGAGGTTGTGCTGCTTGGAACAGCGGCTGGCTCAGCGCCTACGACCATCTCCGTTGTTCAGCCAACCAATGGACTGCCTGGAACCTTGATCATTGGCAGACCAGCCATATTTGTGACTTCGACTGTCTCTTGGACAGGGTCGGTTCCTTTGGCATCTAGGACAACACTTGCAGTCGTGGCCCCCTCAGGAAATAGCCCCGGCACGGTCTTCGTTGCGGATCCCGCGGTTTTGGGAAGACAATTCTCAACGTCCTACGTTCGAATCTCTGGTACCCAGGAAGAGGGCGCTGCAACAACGTTAACTCTGATACCAGGCCAGGGCACTTCGCAGCCAGCTATCGTCGATGGAGTTCCTGATGACTACATTACTTCTACAATTGACTTCAGCGGCGCAGATATACTTACGACAAGAACCACACTTTCGACATTGCCGCCGAACGGGGTGGCACCAGGCTTCAGTATTGTAGCTGACCCATCAACCTTAGTGTCTACAGTAACACCCGAGGTAACAAATGGGGCTTCTGTTGTCCTTCAGCCCGACTTTATCACCTCAACAGTCTTGTATGAGGGCTCGACTACATCTGTTCTGACCAGTGTCCAGCCCTTAGAAACCAACAGGGGTACAATCGTGCTTGCAGTACCCTCGGTGGCCTCGCCATCAAGGCCTGGCGAAAGCCAAGTGTCGAAGGTGAACGATTCAAGCGTGGCTCTGGCCTCATTCATTACTTCGACGGCTGTCAGTCTTGACAGCTATTCTGTTACATCAAGAACTACAATCTCGACAATTACTCCTGATGTTGAGGCCTCTATATCTGGTACGTACGTCGTGGCCTTGCCCAACGCCTACGTTACCTCGACTGTGCCGTGGACTGGAGCAATACTCTTGTCAACCTTGACTACGATCTCGACCATACCACCTTCCGACTCTCAGCCGGGTGTTGTCGTCGTAGCTGCTCCGAATGCGATAGACTCATCTACATCTCAGCCAGTGAGTAGCAATACAGCCCCGCAGCCGGTTTCTACAAGCAATGCTGCCCCAGGAGACTCAGCTACACCGCTTCCTGCCACCCAGCTATCAGCTCAGACGCTTTTTGCAACCTCGACAGTACTTTTGGCGAGCAATCTTGGCATCTCATCAGCAACCACTTTGACAACACTTCAGGGGGACCCGGGTTCACCATCCATAGTACTGATTGGCGTTCCTGTTGCCACCGAGACCTCCATCGCGAAAGAGACACTGGGAGCCACTTCAAATGGATCTAGGCCACCTAGTGACTTGGAATTTGGAACCCCATCAACTCCTGCAGGCAATCTCATCTCGACAGCCACGCCCACTAACTCTTCACCATTGACAACTGCTCTCGCCAACTCTGTAATTGGTTCTGTCGTCACTTCAGACATTTTCTACAGCGGAACCAACCCGCTTACCTCGCCAATCCCGCTGACAACTCTCTCTGCTGGCCTAGGCAGTCTTTCGACCGTGATACTGCTCCAACCATCATCGGCCGCTGGCTTGATTAGCAACTCTGCAGGAGGTTCCGGCTCTAGGCCGCTGGAAGCTGTGTCGTCGTTGACCACCAATAGCCCACCAAGCCCAACTACCGTTGTCCTTGTTCAGTCTGGAACGACAGTTTTGCTGCAGGCTTCTTTTGTCACATCTACTTTAGATGCGGGCAGTAGTTCCTCCGACGGCTCTCAAGGGCTTGCTCCTATTTCTACGATCCTACCGAGCGCTGGTGAACCAGGTACTGTTTTGCTAGGACGGCCACCAGCGATAGCGTCATCGACTACAAGCAAGAGCTCGTCGTCAGAATTGAGCCCAGAAAACACGCCTTCCTCACAACTGTCAAGCTCACTAGGTTCCTCCGCAGTTTCTACCATACAGTTCCAGGTCTCAGACCCCCAAGACCTTACGAGGAGCTCGCAGACCGACTCAGGTCCAATAAGCATCTCCTTTCAAAGCGACATAGATAGCATAGCTTTCTCGACTGTTGCTAGCACGGCAGCTCCAGCAGACTCCAGCGCCACTAATGCAGCTTCTTCTGGGCGCCTTTCCAATCAATCCCCCTTTGGCACAGTCCCAGACTCGGCGGTGACAATTCCTGTTGCTACAGTCTTCGTCGACTACACGGGCACCGGAGTTCCAAGGGAGTTTTTGACGCTTAGAACGACTTCAGGGACCGTCATAGTTCAGAGACCTCGACCTCTTACAACTGTAGAAACATTCATCCCTGGAAGCATCTCCACTGAATTTCTCACCATCATTCCATCTGGCACCGAGCCTGTCACCATAGTCTTCGGAATTCCATCGCCGGCGGGCACAACTCGTGTCCTGATCTCTGGCCCAGAGGTTGTTAGCGTGGGAACGCCGTCAAGCACAACCTTGGTTGACACACACACCTCTGTGGATCCCCAAATAGCCGTTAGTAGCCCGACAAGCACAACGACGTCGGCATCTCAACAAGATGCTCCAAGTCTGCCTTATTCCACGTCGGCCGCCGTATCTACTTCGATCGATCCAGTTTCTCAGAGCTCCTCTAAGCCTCCTCCTTCCGGAAGTACAACTTCCGTGGCCGTCAATCCAGGTTTCCTCTCCCCAGTAACTGTCTTTACTTCGAGTTCAACTTCGACGTCCCCAGCCTTGGAAGCGACTTCGTCTGTTAGTCAGACTTCTGCAGAACTTACAACCGACTCGTCTAATCGGATTCCAGTAACTTCTTCATCCCTGTCTTCTGGCCCCGATAATATTTTATCGTCCGTTAATCCTAGCATAGACACACTCGCACTCTCTGCAATCATTTCTCAAGTATCCGGAACTTCGTCGATCCCAGATTCGGCCTCGAATGTGCCCTCACCTACAGCGACTCAGTTACAGGAATCCTCGTTGACTACATCAACAACTTCGCCTTCCATTAACACGTCAACAACAAACGCGGATACCGCGCTTGCATCGGACCCCATTTCCGCTTCGAGTAGCTCATCTCCCGCTTCTGATACCGTTCTTTCAAACCCGCTTGCTTCGCCCACACCCACATCTCAAAGCACTGGAGTAGGAACCAATACCTTGAGTCCTGCTAGCTCAGATGTCTCAAGTTCGGATTCAGCCTTAGGGGTTTCTGGACTGTCCGGCATCTCAATCTCAGACACGTCCGCCCAGTCCTCATTGAGTTTGTTACTTCCGGTCACAGCTGATTTCAGTCTGGTTAGCCCAACTTCCTCGACTGAAATATCAACATCTGCAGAATCATCTCTTGAATTATCCGAGACTACTTCCTCCCAGGGGGCTTCAGTGTTATCGACACCTATTCCTGTTCTTGGAAGCACTTTTAGCACAGAATCCCCGACAACTAGCACCCTCTCAGTAGCGCCGGGTGTACTTCCAACAGAAACTTTATCCCTCTTTGAATCTACTGCCACAACAACAAGCTCTCCTGGCTCATCAGCAAGCTTTCTTCCAAACTCCCTATCAAGCGGCGGTACGAGTAGTACCGATGTACCCACTTCAGTGACAACCCCGGGCCAGTCAAGCGTACCTCCTTTCGCATCTATATCTGACACCCTCTCTTCATCTGGAAGCACAAGCTTGTCGTTTTCAGCCACCACAGAGACACCTATTGACACGAGGGTCTCTTCAGCTGCTATAGAAACCTCCTCGATTATCTTGCCCGCCGGCTCGAGTTCTTTGGCCTCCTCTGCTATAGACATTGCAAGTAACACGGCGGCTTTGTCTTCTTCTGCTTCACTCAGCGTAGTAGAGTCACAGACCTCAACGTTGACGGAAACTACAGCCGGCTCATCGGCCAGCTCCAAGCTTTCAACTCAATCTGAGTCTTCGATCAGCTCCATCAGCACCGAACTTTCTACGCCTTCTGATCCAACGATCTCATCCTCGGAACTTCTCAACATTCTAAGTACCCTGTCATCGAACGCAGTATCACCTTCCACTATTGGTCCTTCATCCTCGGGCGTGTTCACCTCTGCTGAAGCAGATCCGACAACCTCAACGATTGACACCGTTTCTGCCGACTCAACATTTCAGGACGCGACCTTGACCTCAACCTCTGTAATCTCGCCTAGCTCTACCCTCTCCTCGTCCAATCTAAGCAGGAATTTAGACTCCAGTAGTCTCTCTGCTTCAGCCACACTATCTGAACCTAGCTTGGTGACCCCAACGGCAACCTTTGTGACATCTGTGGTTGTATTCACAGGGACTGAATCCCTTACGGGCACCGGCCTGGTCCCTCTCACTACCATTTATCCAAGCAATGGCGACGCACCGACTGTGATATTTGGTGCGGCTAGGAGACTCTTTGCTTCCGTTGCTGTGCCGTACTCTGGTACAGGGATCATTACCGGACCTCAGCAAGTGAGCATCGTGCTGCCAAGCGGCTCAGACTCACTAGTGCTGGGGACGATTATCTACGCAACACCAGATCCTCTGGTCACGTCCGAGGTAGACTACACTGGAACAGGCACCCTCACTTCGCCTCTGCCATTGACCACTATCTACCAGTCCGGTACAGTCCCTGGAACCATCGTTTTGGCGAGACCAGCTATCTTTGCTACAGTTGGAACCAGTTCTGCTGTCGTTTCCAGTGCTTCGAGCGAGTCGTCCTCCCCTGTTGTGTTAAGCACGACATTGCAGTCTACGAGCTCGGTTGAAAGCATTTCATCACTGGAAACTAGCTCTTTTCCCACATTCATTTCTCCTCTAGGCTCTGCCTCGACTTTTGTTTCCTCTGAAAGCTCTTCGGGATCGAGTGATGATTCCAAGCCTATCGCCTCAAGCTTGCCTACTGTTCTAGCTGAATCCAGCACATTGAGCGAATCACAGCGAGGATCAAGCAGCCTCGTAGCGGTTTCCCCATCAACTTCATCTGATAGTTACAGCTCGATGTTCGGCGATCTGAGCTCTTCCACAATCATTTCGACTTTTCCGGTTGATTCTATTTCAACCCCAGAGTTGCCAACTTTTACCGCAACATCAACGGAGGGCAGCCTACCAACTAGCGTCAGCATTGTTCCGGCGTTTCTAGGCACATCTTCGAGCTTGACAGACGATCCAATTGTCTCGACTTTCACAAGCGATAGTCTTGTTTTCTCAAGCCGGACACCAACATCAACTGATTTAGGAACCACTGCAGTCCAGGCAACCATATCGCAATCATTTGGAACAAGCATTGGTGTGTCTTCTTCCAGCACTGTTGAGTCGAGCGACTTGACAGCTTCGTCTCTCTTGGTAGCGTCTTCAGCTGCGTCCTCTTCTGATTTCAGTTCAGCCACTGGAACTTCTTTTGTCAATTTCACGGCTTCCATCGAGTTTCCTTCGTCTGTGAATAGCGGCTTTTCATCCGAAGGTACCATTCCAACGGTTTCCTTCATCTCCGATCAGACCTTGGTCTCTAGCTCAGCTCCACCAGCATCTGCCTTCTACGACAGCGTTCAGATACCCTTCACAGGCACTGATCAGTTGCCTACTCCGATCCCCATCAGCACAGTGCCTCCGAGCGGAAGCGTCCGCGGAACTATCGCTTACGCCGCTCAGTTCCTCACTTCAACAGTATCAGGTACTGGTCAGTCCACAGTCACCCTCTTCACAATCCAGCCTTCTGGAACACAGGCTGTTGGGCTGGTAGTCATTGCAGTTCCTACCTTGCTAGTGTCGTCAACGGCGTCTTCTGTTCCATCTGATAATGGAGGAACGTCTACCAGTGAGATCAGCTCTGATCCATCAGCGACTTCGTCCGCAACTTCGGTAACTGCGGCATCTTCCGTAGCTGAGTCGAACTCCATCAGCTTGAGCGGAAGCACCAGCAGCACTGGAACTCTCGAACTAAGCACAATTTTTGAGTCAAGTAGCGTGACGACGACGTCCAGCGAAGTCGAAAGCACAAGCACCATTAATCCCGAAGCAATAAGCACAGCCTTCGCTTCTCTGCTTACCACCACCGATTCGAACTCCTTAAGTGACGTTGCTTCGACATCTGATATTGGCAATCTTCAGAGCAGCAGTACCTCCCTTGAGGCCCTTGGTACCGACACAAGCGCAGTGACTTCGAGGACCATCGGGTCAGAAGCCAGCAGCTCCACTTCCATCGATGCGACCTCAACTGAAGCTAGCTTCTCGATCTCTCCCACTGTCTCGAACCTGTTTAGTGAGTCGCTCATCACGACAGCAAGAGCTGAATCCAGCAACAGCATCCCAACGACTAGCAGCACAAGCGACTTTGAGACAACTTCCACAACGCTTGTTTCTCTGATATCTACCATCGATCTTAGCTCCACGTCTGGCTCGTCCAATACAGCAGATGTCACTACCTCAGCGTCCAGCGCCTCACTTACGGTAACCACCAGTTTGACCACAAATACTGAGATTTCTTCGGCAGCTTCTTCCAGTCTTGTTTCCGAGACAGCCAGTATCTCTCTTGAGATTACTACCTCCACTAGTGATACTCCAAATACATCAGAGAGCTCGCTAGTAGATGGTTCCTCTTCTCTCCTGTCTATAGGCACTGGTACGATTGCCTCCTTTTCTTCGGATTCTACAAGCAGCGATATCACACCAACTACTTCAATTCCTTCCGAGACTTCCCAATTCTCGACCACGTCAACATCAGCGGATGCTGCTTCTTACGTCACCTCGCAACTCATTTATACCGGCCCATCTTCACTATCTGAGCTTCTCCCATTGAGCACTATCCAGCCAACGAACGGATCTCCAGGCACCGTTATCTTGGCTATTCCAGCATCTTTCTATGTCACTTCGACTTTGATCTACACCGAAGGCGACTCCTACATCATTCCGTCTGCCATTAGTACAGTTGCGCCTTCCGGAACAGCTAAAGGCACCGTCATCTTCGCCGCTCGCTACGCAGTGGTTAGAGTTGCGTACTCGGGCACTTCAATCATCACGGAACCTATCCCCATCGCCACATACCCGGGCAGCGGAACAGTCCCTGGTACCGTTGTCTATGCTAATCCTCCATCAACCTCAGCAACATCAGAGCCATCTTCTGCTACCTCAACATCTACAGACTCTCTTGACGCGTTCGATCGTTCAGCCACCTCGACTTCGTCAACTTCTTACGGCGTGGGGATCCCTTCTACATCGTCCAGTAGCTCACTCCTGTCTACTGTGTCTTCCTTATTGGAGGGTTTTACCGGATCGTCGACTTCTTCGAGTGACACATTCACAGTAAACCCTGACACACTACTACTAAGTTCTACCCCTCTATCGACGACAGATGAGCCAACAATGACAAGCGGCTTATCTTCTGAGATCTCTTCATCAACATCAACATCATCATTATCATCAAGTGATTTCACAGGCCCCGTAGCTTCTTCAACTTCGTTCACAACTAGCTTAGATGGTCAAGAGACATCATCTGCCATTGCATCATCGGGCGAAGAGTCAAGCACTTTGGTCACTGAATTCACCCCAACATCAATCCCTTCATCATCTCTGTTGTCTTCAAGCTCCTTGGAAACTATTGGTCTCGATACCTTGTCGCCTACCAGTACATCTAGCAGTACTTTACCTGGCGTGGAAAGCAGCACATCGGTCATCTCAGAAAGCGACTCTGCTCTTCTCAGTCCAACGTCCTCATTGGACTCAGAGTCTACAACGAGCAGTAATTCACAGTCGCCATCGGCTACGTCTACTCCTAGCCCAGCTACCACTATCATATCGACAAGCGATTCGGCAAATGAAACCTTGACCAGCTCCTCGGCGGCAGTTTCGTCATTAATCTCAAGTACAGCAACGACGCTTGAGCCTGACACCCTAATTTCAAGCTCAGCCAATCCTTCCTCTAGTGGAACTTTTACTTCAACGAGCATCTCAGCTTCAGGCCCGAGCCCATCATTTATATCGATTTCTTCTCAAGATTTATCCTCATCCTTAAGCACTCAGAATACAGTAGATATCAACACCTTACTGTCTACGTCTATCGTATCTGCAATTACGGCCACAGAGACAAGTTCCTCAACATTGGAATTGACCAGCTCATCAGGGGTTTCATCTGCATCAAGCTCAACTGCTACGTCTGATCCGTTATCGTCCATCACCAGCACCGCGTCCTCGTCAGCTGCGGACTCTTCAAGTACCCTGAGTAGTGAGAGCTCTGATTTCATCACTTCGAATTCAAGTGTTACCGTCAATCTTAATACGCTAGCTTCCTCAACTACCCTCCCAACAAGAGAGGATATCAGTTCCTCGACCTCCAACGGAGCAGATTCATTGACACCAACCCCAACATCGACCTTGCCGCAGTCAACTTCAATCAGTCTAACGCTGGAAATCACAGCCACTACGTCTGAGAGCTCTTTGACTGACTTTTCGTCTTCGAGTGTGACGGTTGATCCGAACAGTCTGCTGTCTACATCATCAAGCCCATCTACAGAGCAAGGCTCGAGTTCCACGGATATACTTGAATCGTCCTCGTTAATTCCACAGTCGTCTGCGGAAGTAAATTCATCTACAGCTTTGGACGTTTTGGACACTTCTTCTGGTTCTCCCACCAGTTCCAGTACCATTACTGCGACTTCCGTCAGCTCAACATCAGATGTTGCCTCCTCCTCTTCAGATGTTTCCAGCACTATAGCCGCTTCGTCCAGCCTTACAATCAACCCGGATAGCCTACTGCCAACTTCGCAGAGCACTTTCACTGAAAGTGCATTAAGCACCTCTGAGAGTGTCTTGCTGTCGTCTTCAAGTTCTACGGCTACGTCTACTATTAGCTCCACGGAATCTCCTTCTTCAGTTACAATTAGTATTTCGGTCACTGAATCAACTTCAGTGAGCTCGCAAGCAGGCTCTGAAGAAATTGCAACCACACCAACACTTTCCTCTGCTAGCATATCCACGAGTAGCTCTGAGTCTTTTTCTTTCACGGTCGATCCCGCAACTCTACTTTTAAGTTCGACAACTTCAAGCTCTTCAGAGAGTGGTTTCCTATCGCCATCGAGCTCTATCGCTAGTTCCAACGAATCTTCCGTATCCTCATCAACCAGCACTTCTACTGTCATATCAACTTCTCCAACTACCCAATCAAGCTCAAATGAAGCCGCATCCGTAACATCTACATCCTCGTCCGTTACCACGTTTACGTCTCCATACTTATCTCCAACGATTGGACCCGCTAGTCTTGTCTCGACGTCCACTGAATCACCGACTACTGGTTTGACGTCTTCCCTTTCCTCGTCAATTTCGGGTCGAAGCTCTTCACCCGAATCCAGTTTCGAAAGCTCAATCGAGGCCTTGTCTAGCTTATCACTTTCCTCATCATCAACCTCGACCGGGCTGTCTCTATCTTCGAGCCCCCCATCAGTTGATCCAGCGAGTTTGGTTTCAAGTTCGGAATCATCTTCCTCGAGCTTATGGACATCCTCCGTCAGCTCAACCACCGGGATCACAATCACACTTTCAAGCACCAATTTACTCCCATATTCTGCATCTTTCACCACTACGTCATCCAGTGCGACAACCACTGCAGAATCCCCAACTTCTCTGTCACAGTCATCGTCAGCGAGCACTACAAGCACCTCTTCGTCAATATCTTTGTCGTCGTCGTCGACCTCTCCGACTGCGCCAGAAGTCGTTCCTTCGACCTCATCTGATTTGTCAGTTAGCTCGTCTACCTCTTTAGCATCTTCAAGCCCAACGGTCGATCAAGCAACGCCACTGCCTACTTCGGAGCCATCATCGATCAGCACGTCCATAGATCCAAACTCCCCGTCTTCGTCTTCGATCGCGCCGGATGCGACTTCTTCAAGCTCATCTGACTCAACGTCTATTTCAATTACTTCATCTACGTCTTGGAGTTCAGCAGCTGGTCAAGATACGTCGCTGCCTACATCAGAGTCTTCGTCGATGAGCACTTCGACCTTCTCCTCATCCTCATTAGCTTCCTCTGCGCGTTCATCTAGCTTCGCCTCTGAGCCTGCTACTACTCCACCTGTAACATATGTTTACACGACCATATTCCTCACAGCTTCAGACTCGCCAGACTCAACTATCATTGCTTCAATCGGACCGAGCGGTACTCAAGCTGGCACTATAGTCGTCGGAAGACGAGCACAATTTGTTACTGTCACTCGCCCATACAGTGGGACCAATACTCTGAGCGGCGGTGCAACTATTGTCAGCATCGTGCAACCGCAAGATGAACAGCCAGGAACAGTCTACGTTGAGACAACTCCAAATGCGGTACCCTTGACTTCCACGTCAACATCTACTGACCTCTCGCCGGGGTTGTCGAGCTCAATATTCTCAAGCTCTTCGACCTTCGAGCCATCCCTAAGTACATCGTTTACTGGCACCAGCACCACTTCTACAAGTACGACTGATACTGTCGAGCCGAATACCTTGCTGTCAAGCACGAGTGCCGCTTCGACGAGCTCGCCTTCTAGTTTAGACTTACCCCCGTCGTCCTCCACTTCTCAGCCATCGTCGACTTCTGCTAGCACTTCTGAGTCGACTAATAGTGTGTCTTCCATATCAGTTTCAAGCACACCTTCAAGTATCAGCTCAAGTAGCCCCTCAGGACCATCTTCCAGCATCTCCAGTATCATATCGTCAAGTACAGCTAACACAGCGGAAGATGATACCTTACTCCCGACCACGAATGTGTCCTCAACGAGGGCCTCATCTAGCTCAGAGCTCCTTTCATCAGGTTCAATGTTACTGTCCTCGTCTGAATCGACAGTAATATCTTCGTCGACCTCAAGTATTGGCTCCAGCCAACTCTTCCAGAGCAGTTCGAGTGACCTTCCAAGTGCCTCTTCTACTGTTATTTCATCCACGTCGAGCCTGAGTGTCGATCCCGCATCTTTGTTGTCGACATCATTGACTCCATCGTCGTCATCAACAACAAGCACAACTGAATTGTCTAGTTCAAGCTCCGTCGATTCTTCCAACACTTTCGCGACCGCAAGCGTCGCAAGCACATCCTCGACTTCTACGGGCAGCTCCGCGTCGTCAAGTACCACAGTCAATCAGGCCACCTTACTGTCGGCCACCACTAGTGCTTCTTCGGCATCGACTTCAGGACCAACTAACAGCTCGACCGCATTCGTTTCTTCGGATTCTTCCAGCGCGAGTCAAACTTCAAGCTCATCAACTATAACGACTGTCTCGCCGACGCCCATGTCTTCAAGCATTACGGCTGACCAGGCTAGCTTGCTACCGACTACCTCAAGTGGTTCTTCAACGCCAACTTTAAGCTCAAGTACTTTGGATGTGACCTCGTCGTCGACTTCTCCCTCAAGTCTCTTCAGCACAAGTCAGGGCTTATCGGCGACCGCGAACATATCATCGACGCAGATTGCATCCAGCCTCTTGTTAAGCGATTCTTCCTCCACAACCCCGACCTCGAATGCTGCTACGTTGCTTTCGACATCAAGCAGCACCTCAGCGGGCCAGAGCTCAAGTTCCTCTAGCTCGATATTGGCTTCTTCCACATCGTCGATCAGTAGCCCTGTTTCCCAACCGACGTCGTCTTCAAGCGGCCTTTTCGGCAGCTTCTCGTCAACTGACTTATCGTCACCCATCCCATCATCTACTGGCTCTACTTCTTCCAGTGTGTCTGTCGACCCTGCCACATTGGTACCTACGGCTTCTAGCGCTTCGACGAGCAGCTCTCAAAGCACTTCGTCATCAGTGGGCATCTCTTCTAGTCCTGCTTCATCTGCATCTACGTCCAGCAGTATTTCAACGCCGCCCAGTAGCTCCTCGTCAATCACCTTAAGCACATCATCGTCAGCCAGCCAAACGACGAACGCCGCCACGCTGCTTCCCACAAGCAGTAGTACAACAGGGCCCTCTTCGAGCAGTTATAGTAGCAGTTCTTCTCCATCTTCTAGCTCTGCAGTCAGCTCAACCTTCACTTCCAGCGGTACTGCGTCGAGTAGTAGCTCGCTCAGCAGCTTTGCATCTGATAGTCCAACTGCCAACGCCGCCACACTGCTCCCGGCGACAAGCAGCGCAGCAGGGTCACCTTCAAGCACCTCGGCTAACAGCCCGTCGTTGTCCTCGAGTTCAACGTCCAATGTGGGCTCCACTTTCAGTAGTACGGTCCCCAGTACTACTTCCTCCATCAGCGCAACAGTCAATCCAGCTACGTTACTGTCACCGAGCACCAGTTCAACAGCGGCACCTTCGAGCAGCTCCGCAGTCAGCTCTTCACCCTCTTCCAGCTCGTCGGCAAGCTCATCTACAGTTAACCCTACTAGCAGTACTACAATTACGACTAGTAGTCTCCCTGGCACGTCTTCTTCTCCTTCTTTGTCTTCTTCATCCAGCCCAACAGTCAATGCAGCCACGCTCCTGTCAACGACCAGCAGCGCTTCTACGAGCAGTCTTTCAACAGTCTCATCTTCATCTTCCAGGGCAACAACAAGCTCCTCACCAAGTGCAACGAGTAGCTCTTCTGTAGGAACTACATTGTCCTCGTCTACTTTATCGAGTCCGACATTTAACGCGGCTACTTTGATATCCACCTCCACTATTGGGACTCTGACGAGCAGTGTTTCCGTCATCAGCTCGTCGTCAAGTGCCACACCAAGCTTCTTAAGCTCAGCTCCTAACAGCAACATCCCTTCTACGGATACGAGCAGGTTCTCGAGCAGCTTATCAACAGGCACTTCGTCTTCTTCAAGCCCGACAGTTGAAGCGGCCTCATTGGTGTCCACTACTAGCAGTGCGTCTACAAGCAGTAGCTCATCCACCAGCTCAACATCTCCCACCTCTGCCAGCTCTTCGATCTCGGTATCCACTAGCAGTGGCACTACTACCACCCCATCATCTAGTGGCTCTGCTCTCAGCTCGTCTCCCACTTCTTCGAGTGTGACGGTCAACGCAGCCACCCTGTTATCTACAATAAGCTCCATAACGAGCACCTCGACAAGCACCTCGACGACCAGAAGCTCGATATTCAGCACGACATCTCTGAGTAGCACTTCAAGCAGCTCTTCGAGTGGTTCTCCGAGTAGCTCTACTGCTTCACCCACGGCGAACCAAGCAAGCCTGCTTTCCACATCCAGCAGTGCCACTACTAGCAGTTCTGCCACCAGCTCTACTGCCAGTATTTTCACTACCAGCAGTATATCCCGTACCTCTGCGTATTCATCTACAAGTGTCACAATCAACCCCGCGGCTCTGGTTCCCACAACAAGTAGTACAGGCAGCAGCAGCAATAGCGTGACGAGTAGCAGTTCTTCCACGAGTAGTAGTAATAGCTCGAGCAGCATCCCTTCAAGCACCTCATCCTCGAGTGTCACTGTCAACGCCGCGAGCTTGGCGTCAACTACAAGTTCATCAACATCAACCACGAGGATATCAACGTCGTCTTCACTCCCTTCGAGCTCTGGTAGCTCTTCCTCGAGCACAACCGTAACCTCGTCATCTTCTACATCGTCTATAAGCTCTTCCTCGAGCTCCTCTTCAAGCTCCTCCGCCAGCGCTGCGCTCAACACATTGCTGGGTTCGTCGAGCGCCTCCACGTTCTCGACCTTGACAAGATCGTCGTCTTCTTCGACGACTTCACCTACGTCCAGCAGCGTCAGTGTCCAGGCAAACACGCTGGCGTCAACTAGCTCGAGCCCAAGCAGCACATCCACATCGGCAACCACGACAAGCACACTTGGCTCGACTTCATCGTCCACTGTGCTGAGCTCATCCTCCTCCTCACGGACTAGTACGACGTCGACATCGTCTTCAAGCTCGACTTTCAGCTCAAGTTCAAGCTCAAGCTCGACTTCATCTTCATCCCGCACAACCACTTCAACAAGCAGCTCTTCCAGCTCGAGCAGCAGTAGCACGAGCACTTCCTCGACCTCTTCCAGAGTTGTCGCCTCAGCCACACAAGGCCCCGCATTCTCATGTCCTACTACCGGCTTTCTGATTCAGTCCCTGACCTTGTTTTCACTGAACTTGGCTACTGGAGAGCGAACCCAAATCGCCGACAACATAGGTGGAGACTCAACGCGCAACATTAACGCCTTGGGCTATAACGCAAGAGAGGACTACCTCTATGGTATTTCCCAGAACGAGGCCGCCACCGACTTCAAGATCATTCGCATCCTGGCCAACGGCACGGGTACGTATGTCACTACGGTCAGCAAGCTCACAACCGGCCTGTTCAACTCGGGCGACATCGACGAGAACGGCCAGTATTGGATCTCTACTGGTGGTGCCGACTTCTATCAGTACAACTTCGCTCCTGGCACCACAAATTACGGAGGTCTCGTCACTAGTGGCAAGCTCACAGGTACCGGCGGTTACACAATCGGTGACTGGACTGTCGTTCCTGGCGTCGGAGGCGGAGATCTATGGTCCGTCGGCGTGAGCAATCAAGTTGCTTACTTGTTGCGCTGGAGCCGGACTACCCACGCATTCACAGTGGTTCGCAACTTGGGCAACCTCACAGGAGCAACTGGGACTACGGTGCCTTTCTGGGGTGCGAGCTACGCAACCACAGATGGCTACCTTTTTGCGGTGGAAAACGGCAGTGGGCAGATTTGGCGTATTGCTGTTGATGGCTCTTCAAACCCTCTGAGGTTGAAGGATGCACCAGTCAGCAGTCGAAACGATGGTGCCAGATGTCTGGATTCCGGTGCCATTGTTGTTAGTGGCTAAGCGTGGCCTGATGTGTCCCTGGGTCGTTTATTCCTTCTTTATTTTTGAGATGCCTTCTGAAATACTTAAGCTAAAATTGTGTCAGCGTTTATTTGTTTCTCCGGGGTTAGTAAAAAATGGTAATTCTTAAAGACGAATCAAAATACCGAGTTAATAAATAATGTTAAATCTGTTGAACGAACTGTCTCAGATCAGACTGCTCAAGACTACCAGCTCCTAAGAGTCGATTTGTGCTATCTTGAAGGCTCCGTTGCCGCAGCGCATCCAATGGTATAAATGAGACCTTGTTGCCGGCAGAAAAAGCTGAAGCAACCAAGCCACCTGTAGTCACACAACGTGCCGAATTGAGCTAGCTGGCTCCCAGAAGCCAAAATGGCATCGACGTTTCCCAGCCGTGGCGAAGACTAAGCTGTTTCACTTAGAGGCCCTAGGCCGGTGCTAGCAGGAGGCAAATAGGGATCATTCACTGCCAGGCGTCATCTCCTTGCACATATACTTATTTGTATACGCACGAAAGGGTATCTCAGGACGGACGGTTCCTGTGATGAGGTAAAATGACTACATGTAATGTGAGGGCCCAAATTGGTGTGGCTAGCCGCAACCCCGGCATATACTTTTTGACTCAAAATACTGGTTGTTCAGAGTAACGAGTCGACGAGTTAGCCCTTTAACATGGGCTCTCAAAAATGGACGTCCAAGGGAGGGCTTTCATAAAGAAGGTCTAGCTCCAAGGTTTACGGCTGTAGGATGGGCAAGCAACCTGCGTTGTCGCGAGCCACAGTGATCAGTGCAAAGGGCTGCGTACAAGCTGCAAGTAATTAATCCCCAGATTCGCCATCCCGCATGGCTGATATAGACTTTAGGGTCATATCACAGACCAACGTCAGTTATTAAGCTTCAACCTGGTTGCGGTGGCCTTGAAGTTTCCCAAAGTTCCACCGAGTCAAGACCCATGCTAATTTTGGCACCGATTTGGCACTAGATAATCGTATTCTATCAGTAGTTACTCATCACAGGGATCGCAAGGGATCCCAGCCCGCCTTAAATTGCTTAAAATGCATCCCCAAGCCAACTAAAACCTGTGAAAAATGACGCTTTACGCTGTAAATCAGGCTTGGCTAAACATCCACGGTCGCTACGAACTCTGACGTCGCTGGTTCCGCACAACAACTTGATTTTTTCTCTGCCCTCCCCCATCCTCAGTATTCTGGCCCATTGGGTAAGAGTCAGTCATACCAACAAAAAATTATATCACACCGGGGTCACCGGATGTCACGCCATATATAGCATTGTTTGCCTACGCCCTCTCCACTGCGAAAATCGCCAAGATGCCAAAAGAGGAGGAAAAAAGGGGGTTCGCCGTTCAAATTGGGTAGGACCCGGAGGAGACTTACATGGGGTCTCCACCGCGGATTGACCGTTACACTGCCGCAAGCCGAGGCTCGGGACGAGAGAATGAAGAACTACATAGTCGGCGGGGGCTCCTCGCTGGTTTTTTCGGTTTCCATTTCGTCTCTTCAGTGCCGTCGCTGAGAGCATTCACATTCGTTTTCGAC
Organism: Colletotrichum costaricense; assembly: GCF_030867565.1. Classification (NCBI taxonomy): domain Eukaryota; kingdom Fungi; phylum Ascomycota; class Sordariomycetes; order Glomerellales; family Glomerellaceae; genus Colletotrichum; species Colletotrichum costaricense. The sequence goes on along the minus strand of NW_026848260.1, from coordinate 318,046 downwards.
ATTCGTTCTTTTTGCTGATTCTGGAGTCAAGATGAGCGCTGTCACCAAGTTTGGGTTCGAGTTCCAGACTGCCACTATCAATGGCGTCGAGTACAACTACATCCACGCCGAGCCTGCGGGCAAGGTGGTAGGGACAATCTTCCTCATCCACGGGTGGCCCGATATGTCCCTGGGATGGCGCAACCAGATTCCTTACCTCCTGTCCAAGGGCCTCCGGGTCATTGCTCCTGACATGATGGGTTACGGAGGCACTGATGCTCCCGCCGACGTCAACTACTAGTAAGTCTCTTACACCCAGTACCTCACCTCAACGAGGAAAGCTTGGCGAAGACTAACCGACCCAACCAGCACATTCAAGCGCGCCTCAGATGACATTGCTGCTCTCGCCAGCCACCTCGGCCTCTCGCGCATCATCCTGGGCGGCCACGACTGGGGCGGAGCGGTCGTCTACCGCGCAGCCCTCTGGCACCCGGAGCTGATCTCGGCCTTCTTCGTCATCAGCACCCCCTTTGCACCGCCCCGTCTGGCCTACGTCGACCAGGCCACCGCGCTACCCACGCTGCATTACCAGCTGCAGTTCCGCACCGACGCCGTCCAGGACTACATTGGCCTCGGCGACGTCCAAAACGCCACCCGCGTCCGCCAGATCCTCAACACAATCTACGGCGTCAAGCTGCCCAGCGGTGCATCAGCCTTCAACTCCAGCGGCGCCGGGTTCGACTTTGACCTTCTCGACGGCGTAACGACGGACACGCCGCTGTTGAGCGAGGAGGAGCTCGACTACTACGTGGAGAACTACGCCGGTAGTGATCCCTTTAACAGGACGCTCAACTGGTACCGTACCGGCGAGCTCAACTGGCAGGACGAGCTTGCGCTCATCCCTAGCAACGCTACGGCGTACACGGCCAAGTACTCGCAACCTGCGCTGTACATCGGCGGTTCGCTCGACTCGGCGCTGCCTCCCATCTTGTCGACCGGTATGGAGACGTACTTCGACAGCTTGTCAAGAGGCGAGGTGAATGGTACGCATTGGGTCATGTGGGAGAAGCCCGAGGATGTGAACGGTTATGTTGGCAACTGGCTGAGCAGCTCAGTATTGGGCAACCTGAGTCTCGGTGTCAATGTCACGGCTGGAAGCGCTCTGGCTTTGCTGTGATCGGTGACATGTCGGCGGAGGAGGGTCTTGCCTGGGAGTCGCATGGCAAGGACAACGATGCGTATGACTATGAAAATCAGTATATAATAGAAGCATATTACCATTGTACAAACGAGTTTCCAGAACATGCCGCTGTGATGGTTGAACGCAATCAATCGATCGATTTCATGCCCTGAAGTCGTCAACACTGCAAGGAAAAGTATAGTGGGGTGAGGGATGTGCGATGATGCAGCTGCAGGAAGGGACCATCCGTTCACTGCAGCCCGGGCAGGGCCTGGAACTGGACGCTGGCAGCGCTACCTAGGTACATGCCTAGGTACCTTAGTTGAACCCCACCGGAGCCACTGACGCCGACCTCCGACTCCACTCAAAATTTCCAGCTCTCACTTCATCCCACCTCAGACAAGTCCGAGGCCATCCTCCAGATCGTTTGCCCTTCAATTGAGAGGATTCTCTGCTTTCCCGTTGTTCCGAAAGATATTACGACAATGGCTACCTCTAAGGGCCTTCCTCGCGATACATTCGCCAAGCTCTCCCCTCATCCCTTCCTCCTCGCAAACCTCCAGCCTCCCGCGCCCGCCAACGCTGCCAGAAGCAACGGCCGCGCACCCAACGAAGCCCGAATTCCCAATGTCAACACTTCCAGCTTGACCCATGCCAATGGAAGCGCCGTTGTGCGGACGGGTGATACAACTGTCATCTGCGGTGTTCGCGCCGAAACACTTCTCGCCTCCGACATCCCCAACTTCCGCACCGCTGCGAATCTCGACGATGAAAACGGCAAGCCCAGCTCGGAGCTGAAGGACTACGACTTGCTCGTGCCCAACATCGAGCTCGCCACCGGCTGCGCACCGCAGTTCCTCCCCGGCGTACCTCCCACAACACTGGCACAGACCCTGAGCACGAGAGTTTATTCACTGCTGCATTCCTCCAACCTCGTCGACCCGGAGAACCTGAGAATATGGTACACCCGCCCTGCCGAGAAGGCCGAGATGGAGGGCGATGATGGAGACGACAAGATGGATGAGGACGAGGACGAAGAGAAATCTGAGGGTGAAAGGGTTGTCATGGCATACTGGGTTTTGTATATCGACATCTTCTTCATCTCGTTCGATGGTAACCCCTTCGACATTGCCTGGGCTGCTATCCTGGCCGCCCTTCGCGACACAACGATACCCATCGCACGCTGGGACGCAGACCGCGAGATGGTCGTCTGCTCCCGAGAGAGCCCCAAGCCCCTGACGTTGCACGGCTTCCCTATCGCCTGCACAGCTGGCGTCTTCACAGGCAAAGAGACGACGGATCGGCCTGCTGCCGGCAAGTTCTGGACTCTGGTCGACCCGGACAGGTTGGAGGAGAGTCTATGTGATGAAGAGGTAACAGCAGTGGTGGACCGAAGCGAGGGAGAGACGAAGGTATTGGCGATATCAAAGCATGGAGGAACCGTACTGCAGCCGCAGCTCATACGGGAGTTTGTAGGCGTTGCAGAGCGGAGATGGGAGCAGTTTTACAAGGCCATGGCATGAAGATAATGATACCCACCAAAAGGAAGACATGAAAATCCAAGACGTTTGGGGAAAGGAAGCCGGTTCCTCTTATGTATCCTCAGGTTGTGCTCTACCCGGCCAAAGACTGCAACCGATCCCCCCCTATCGTGAGCTTTGATGACCCCGCCGCCTTTCATCCACCAGCCGCCTTTGGTGCGGTCCGGGTGAAGATGAAAGCGCATACCTACTTGAGCCCCTCAACTTCCATTATCTTTTCTCTGACACGATCTTCTGAAGCTGCTAAGCCTCTCTCTTCACATCACCTTAAAAAATCAGCATCACTTGAGGGGGGAAAATAATCATCACCACTTTCTGGAAATTTTGCTTCAGACACACCAAGCATCATCATCCAGCAATGGCCAATCTTCATTCTCGAATCCAGGAGGCCTCGAAGGAGGAACTCGTCCAGATCCTCAAGGCTGTCTGCAGCTTCACCGACACCCACTACCACGTCAAGAGCGTCCTCGACTACCTCGACGACAAGAAGCAGTCGGAGGCCGCCGCCGCCGCCAAGCGTCGCCTGTCTACCCGCGCCTCCTTGTCCAACAAGAGCTGGGCCCAGCCGCTCCCCAAGACTGTGAAGCGCAACATCAAGATGTGCGAGCTGTGCGAGCTGCCCTTCGTCGAGAAGGAGAACACCAACGAGTCTTGCCTGTCTCACTATGGTAAGTTGCGATCCATCCGAGACGTTCCCTGTTCAATGTGGAGTGAAAGTATGCTTACGAACTGCGTTCGACGCAACAGGCAAGTGGCTTCTCGAGTGCGAGAATGAACACGAGGTCTGGTTCGCGGATCTTGACAAGGCCGGCGAGGAGTTCACTTCCAACAAGGAGGCCATGTGCATCGTCGACTGCTGCAACAGCCAGCGTGGCGCCAGCAAGGGTTGCGTCAAGGCCAAGCATGTCGCCTTGGTCCCTGATGTCGACACCAGCGAGGACTCTTCTGACAACTAAAGGGTTCACCGACAACACGATAACGAGACATGATTATGATACCACAAGGGCATTACAATTTGGGGGTATAGGTCTGCTTGATTTTACAGAGTCGTCGGTACCTGAATAAGGTGTCGCAGAGTGCGCCAGGAATTGTTACGAGGCATCAAAATAGGTCAAAACGGGTTTTCACTAGCAGACAGGAAACAATCATTAGGGATTGACAGTAGTCTGGTTTACTTGTTTCGGTTCATAGAATCAACTTAGCAAAGAAAACAGAGCTTCGTCATCTCCCACAAGGATCGAGCCAAAGTCTGCGAAACACGGAACACACAATGAGCGTGCCGCGGTGAAGATATGTATTCCACAATTCGAGCCACCTTTTCAGACTTTATTCCAAGGCAGTAGATACTAGGGAAATTCCTTCTACCGCCCGGCGCCGAGGAAGCCTAATGAAAGGCCCTCATGAGCCGCGAATTAACTGAATGTTGACTCGCGGCTTGGTTACCGAGCGGATGATGAAGGAAGGAAGAAACCAGAGAAAGTCGCGCTTTCCTCGCGATGAAAATTTAGGCGAGCCAGCTACAGTGCCGAAATACAGTGCCCGCTGTGGCTTTCACACACTTCAGCCTCCGTTTTCCAGAGTTCCCCACCATGGAGCCCCATCGTCAATCTTCCTGGTTCCAACCTCAGCTCTCGACTTCCACGCAAATTTTCCCTCCTTGCTCTTCTTTCGACCTCACACTTTCCAACACCATGGAATCGCTGGCCGAGCAGACGTGGGATGTCATACTCCACGGCACTGGCCTGCAGCAGTCGCTGCTAGCCTTGTAAGCTCTCTTCCTGGCCTCTCTTTTTCTTTTCCCAGCCCAACTCGTCGTCGTCTTTCGGCATCGTTGTTTCTTGAAAAAGCCTCGATCTGACTGACGCAGTCTCGTCTGGCCGTGAAGAGCCCTCTCGCGGTCAGGAAAGCAAATTCTGCACCTCGATCCCAACGAGTACTATGGCGGCCCCGAAGCCGCCTTCAGTTTGCAAGAGATAGAAGAGTGGGCGACTGCGAACGCTGCTCCCGCCGACGATGTCGCCGGATCACCGCGCGTCTTCTCGTCAGTGACGGTGAGCAAGCCCGAGGTAGCAACGGGTTCCGGACCTTCACTCTCTTTCCCGAGAGCCTACTCTCTCGCTCTCGCGCCGCAGATCATACACACCCGCTCAGAGCTGGTGAAGCAACTCGTATCGTCGCGCGCGTTCCGACAGATCGAGTTTCTCGCCGTTGGGTCCTTCTTCATCTACACCCCACCAGCTACCGGTAGCGGGATCGAAGCCGGAAAACCGAGCCTTGTGCCGATCCCCTCAACCCGCGAAGCCGTCTTCTCCACAACTGCTATCCCCGGAAGGGCGAAGCGGTCGCTGATGAAGTTCCTCAAGTTCGTCTTCGACTACAACTCGGAAGACAACAAGGGTATATGGGCTCCACATGCCGACAAGCCTCTGTCGGAGTTCCTGTCGTCGGACTTCAAGCTGGACACCGCTCTGCAGACCTACGTCGTCACGCTTACCTTGAGTCTGGACGGCAAGGTCACAACCACGGACGGCTTGGCCGCTATCCACAGGCACCTCTCCTCCATGGGCGCCTTCGGGCCAGGCTTCGCTGCTGTGTACCCCAAATGGGGCGGTCTCTCTGAGATCGCGCAAGTCGGTTGCCGCGCTTGCGCCGTCGGCGGCGCAGTCTACATGCTAGGCACGGGCACGAAAGCTACGCGCCAGCTCGACGAAGCCCAGGAAGATTGCGCTCGCTTCGAGGTCGACTTAACCAGCGACGTCACGGTGAAATCCCGGACGTTCGTTCGCGGCGCTGAGGGGATTACCTCCGGCGGCCAGCGTGTGAGCAGGTTGACTGCAGTCGTCAACTCGCCGCTCTCGTCTTTGTTCGAGGCTGTTGGCGAAGGATCGCCTACACCAGCTGTAGCAGTCATTGCATTCCCGGCCAACTCCATCGCCAATGTTGCATCAGCATTCCCCATTTACGTCTTTGCTCATTCGAGCGAGACTGGGGAGTGTCCAACCGGACAGAGTAAGTTCAAACATCCCCCTATTTCTCCCTATTTTAAGCCCTCCATCGTACACATGATGATTTCAGAAAAAAACTTATCTACATTGCCTGAGCTTTTGCTTTGACGTAAACTTCTGTGGAACTGATTGTACACATTTCCATCACACTTTGACCTGCAACTACCTCGAATTGTTTTGTCACACGACTAACAGGGTCACTGTTTAGGCGTTCTCTACTTTGTCACTCCAACGACACCAACCTCAGCCGAAGCCTTGGAAAAGGCTTTGGCTTCGTTGCTTTCTGCCCTCGGCGATGGCGAACACAAGCCACAGGCGATCTACAAGGTCGCATACCAACAGGCACACGCGGCTGCGTCAAGTTCCGCAGATGCATCAGACGTCCTTCCCAGCCTGCCGCTCGATCTTGCCTTCAGCGACACGGCTCTGGAGCCGGTCAAGGATGCCTGGACGAAAGTCATGGGTCCGGCGGCCGAGGATCCCGACATTATCTACATGAAGTTCGAGGATCGGGAAGGAGTTGGCGATGAGGAGGATGTCTACGAATAGTCTAGCTTTTCCAATGAGTGCACGTAATAATGAACCTCAATGACATCTTCAAAATCAAGAACTTCTTCTGGTGAATGTAGCTAATGTGTGTTCGATGTTTAGCAAGTCTTCTGCCCGTATGTGATCCCAATTCCTCGAGATGGCAATTCCAAGTTCCCAGATTCTCCACCAGACCGATCGATACCTTAGTCCTTAGATGACTGGATTCGCCTTCTCACTTCGAGAAGAACCCCCCTCATCCTAATCCGGAAAACCAAATGTGTCGCAATGTAGAGCTGAAAATCAAAGACGCAGAAAATGTCAAACGAACCTCCCTCCCCGAACGAAACTTTTCAAGCAAACAAACTCTCCCCGATTCTTTCAGGCAATTTGCAGCATTAGGCACCCCGTGTCGTTATATCGTGTCGTAGAATCGATCGTTGAATACGCTATTCAGTTGTCAATCCTCGCTGTTGATGTGCGCCGTCATGTCAACTCCAATTCGAATAGGCCCGAAGGGCTGCAGATCCGCAACATGCTGCTCGACTGTAATGGCGTCCTTGGTCGCCAGAGCGAGAACATGATAGAACGCCTGGGCCGCGACGACGTGGTTCTGCTTCGTGGGCTCGATGAGATTATCAAAATCAACCCATCGACGATATTTCTTCGCATCTCCCTCCTTGATTTGGCCCGTCTTCTTGGCTTCTTCCTTTGTCCATTGCAGGAACTCTCCACTTGCGGTGTCGAGCATCGATCGCATCCATTGAGAGTCGTTCTCACCTTCCTGCTAGGCAGTGATAAGGATCTCAGCTGGATCAAGACCTTCAGGAGCCAAGTCCTGTGACGCCGGCATGTCGAAGGGAAAGGCGTCGAAGTTGTCCGTGTGCTGCGCATCATGTAGGGGCTCGAAAGGTGGCATGCTGCTTCCGCGGATACTGGCAGACTTCTGGCGGCTAGTGTTTTCATGCCTCTGGGCGCTGTGGCTGGCAACGGAAGAGCCCCTGCCTACCGAAGGGGTTTGGGCCCAAGGCATCAAGGACGATGAATGATTGTCGCGCATGGGCTGGCCAGCCTCCATGCCCATCTCGGGCATCGAATCGTCCCCGAAGGCCATGTCGAAGCCAGTGTCATCGTCCATAAGGCGGCCTTGCTGCGGTGTCTCATTGAGCCTGGGTCGAACGTTTCGGTCCGCATCTTCATTGCTGTCCTCTCCAAATGCTTCGCCTGCTCGTCTCCGACGGCCTTTGGGGGAAGGTGTCTGAGCCTCGCGTTCCTCTTCTGTGGGCGGGCCGTAAATGATGTCACGCAGGCCATTGCCCGCGAACAGCTCAGCTAAGGGGAAGTCAACCCCATAGGTACCCACGCCTCCAATACCCTTTCCAAAAAGAAAGAAGTAGGCATTCTCTTTGGCTTGGTTTGCGTTGCCCCTGCGCCTTTTGATCGCTCTTTCTGTGTTATCGAGGTAGCCTTCCTGCCAGGATTTGAGAGTTGAACGGGAGAGCTGTGTGCCGTTATCTAGCATTAGAATGCGGCGACGCTTGTTGGCAGGGGCAACTGCTTGGTCGCTCTGAACCTTCCAGGAGGCCTCAGGGACCAATGGCTCATCTCTCAAAAGCGGAAGAGGGTCGCTTCCAACCAAGGGCACGGCATGTTGCGCGTCGACAGCAAGGACATCGCCAGCAACTTGATGATCGTCCGCGACCTGATCATGCTGAATTAGAATGTCGGCCTCGTCCATGTCGATCCCTGGAAGCTCAGGTAACTCAAGCTCGTCTTCGTCCAGGATGACTGCCCCGTTTTCGTCAATTGCTAGCTCCACGCCACCAAAGTTGTCGAAGTCGTCCAGAGTTCCGAAAGGGTCTGCATTCATGTCGAGTTCCATATCGTCCCGAGATCGAGGAAGGAGCGTCTTCTGTGCAGAGCGCACGAAGGGAGAAGGCAAGCGGAAATCTGGGATATCTGGCGACTGGGAAAAGTCGAGATAGAACGGGGAATTTCCGTGGCCACTGTCGTCAAGGAAGTCGATGGGATCGGGGAACGGACTGAGTTGTGACTGCGACTTGTTTCTGGAGCCTGAAGATGGCTGACTGCCAGAAACGAAGCAGGGACTACCGTCGTCGTCAATGGTGAAGTAGGGCATAACACTCGAAGGAACGAAGCCCGGGTCGTCGCTCAAGGTAATTTGCTCGCGCCTGGCAAAATTAGCAAATGTGTCGAGAGGATTGTCGGTGGACATACCTTGCTCTTCCGGCCTTGGGATCAGTCTTGTTGTTGGCAATGAGTCTAAGAAAGGTTCTCATCGTCGTTTGAACCTTCTCTGTATCGGTGAGCATATATTTACACTGGGATGAGTAAACACGGGAGACCCCATAGAGGAGATTGCTTTGTAGACGGAGTGAGATGGGAGCTCCCGGTTGAATGATCTTCTCGCAAGCCTTCCGAATATCGACATCTTCGATAGCCCGACGGGACACCTTTTTGTGAGTGCCAGCGCCACGAGGACCAATAGTCGCAATGACCCTGTAGATAAGGGGTAAGTAGAAATATTATTTCATACGGACAGGATCTTGCTCACCAGATGGTCGCAACACCGAATTGGTGGCTGGTGAGGACTGCTCGGTGTTAGTGACAGGTGGGATCCGGTGTTCGACTGGAATGACCAACTCTCGTGGCTGTAGAACATGATGGTTTCTACACAAGAGATCAACGCCGTCGTGGCGGGAGTTGAAGCTTCGAGACAATTAGACTTGGCAGAAAGTAGGAGGTTGAGCGTGGTCTTTGTGGTGTTGGTGCGGAAGTGACGGGGTGAGTGTGGAAGAAAGGAGAAGGGACGACATAGAGGGAGGATAAGCAGTCGCGTCGTGGCGCGTCGACGGATGAGGTAGGCTGAAAGGTGCCTTCCGTATTCGAGCATTGTTGCCTCGCGGTTCCCCAAGTGCTCCTGCCATGTCGAGAGTCTTCCAAGTTGCAGAAGGCACGTTGTCCAATGGGCACCTGCCTTGTCTCGTGAGCACCTACCTCAGATGAAGACAGGTACGGGTACGCGCATTTTGAACTGTTCTGATGGCTCACAACTGCTACTTCTTAAGGTAGGCACTTACACCACTATGTAAGGTACCTACCAAGCACCATTCTCAATGGAAGGTACCTTAGCATGATATCATGCTGGAAGTTCTACCTTACAGGCTCGGCAGAAAGTCAAGGGAGTAGCTGACTGATAGTACCCAATTCTTACCAGGACCTTGTCGAACGATGGAGATGATTGTTGAGCTTGTATTGTTTTGGTGGCATAATTGATACATATTCTAGTCTTGGTAGCCGTCATCATCCGTTTTGTTACGTTAGAAGCTACCTACCTTACAAAGATACCATCCCCAGGCATTATCTCAACGTCACAGCTAGTACATTTTGCAACACAATTTGGACTTGGCTAGCGTTTACGGCTTTGGGCATCTCGGGGAACAAATAACCCCAAACTGAATTAGACTAAGGTATTAGTAGCGTGGTAATTCTACTCAACCAAGGTTTGAGGAAGAGAAATATCAGAAATTGAGGAAAGATGTGTGCACTTGGAACTTTTGAGATGGTTTCGCCAGAGGTACTCGGACTAGAAGTCAGGCTTTCTGATCAGGGTATCTTGAATTGACAAGAGGAAGCTCCAATTAACAGAGAGTTTGAAATTGCGATAGAGGAGGACCACAATAGAAGGAAGCTTGGTTTTGGAAGTTGAAGCCTCAACTAAGAATGTTTTCATATCAAACCCAAACTTCGATACGCGTCTGGTTGTTATTAATGGACTTATAAACATAGATAACAGTCGGCAGTAAGTTAGCCCAATAGAAATAGTCAAACGTCGCTTTATGAGCAAAGTACTTTGCGGGATCGCGAATGATAGATTCTTGTGGTTGAGACTTGAGGTTACGATCAGGGAACAGATGACATAAGCACCGGACGGTGTGCACAGATCTTGGGACCCCTGCAAACCCGGAAGCGCCTGGGTTCCAGTACGCCCGGAAGTCGGCAGGCTAATATTCCGCTGAGTCGTTGCTGGGTCAGGCCTGGGTGCCTTTTCGCATTAGAAAATCATCACCACGGGCCATGTGAAGTCGACCACAGTAAGGCGCTTTCTTTGTCCTCCCAGAGCCAAAGGCACAACAGCACCTCGGCGGCCACCACACACTCCTTTTCCCAGTCTTCTTTACCTCCCTGCGTCCGAGTTAGAGTGCGATTGATCGTGTTTGCCTGCCTCGAAGCACGTCGAAGCTACCCATACCACCGCTTCTGCGACAGCTACCCCGGACCCTCGACGAGGCAACATCCTCCTAATACCAACGACACGATGGCGCCCCTTATTCTTCACAATGTTCCCGATGAGGAGCTTTACGTTGGAGACGACGGCATCAAACGACCCTACGCCATGGTTTTCCCACAGTACGTCTCAAACCCAACCGCGCTCGACTGCAAGCTCAATGCCACGCGCAATGACATGCCGCTAACACAGACTTTCCTCCCCTTAGACAAGAAGGCCTTCCTGGCGCCCGCCGCCGTGGCGTAGCAGAGACTGGATCTTTTGGAAAATCAACACGCCGCTCGCGCTCGAGAACAGGAACTCCCGCCGGCCGTCGCGAAAACCCAACAGTAGCAGCCGCCGACAAGATATTTGGCGACTGGATCTCCTCCCAAGCCACAACTTCCAACTCCAACCTGGCGCCCTCATCAACATCGGGCAGCGGCGCGACGAATCCTTCCTCCGCCTCCGGTCCCAACGCCGCACCCCAGCGCAAGACCTCCGGCCTCTCGCAGCCGCCCCTCCTTGCAGCCGACGACGCGCCCGCCGCCGCCGCTGAGCCCCGCGTAACCCGTCACGTCCCGACCGAAGTCATCCTCCGCGGCTACCGCTCCGCGTCGCAACAGTACGCCGCAATCTCCCACTACGAGCAGCTCGCCGGCCTGATCTGCGAGGACTATCCCCGCGAACCGCCCCTCGAGCAACGCCGTTACAAGTCAGAGCTCCGCGATCCTGCCTTCACCCGGCGAAGAGGCCTCACGCCCGAGGAGCGCGCAAAGGTCAACCGCGCCGACGGCGGCCAACACTGGATCAAGGTTACCTTCGAGTCCGCAGACGCCGCCGATGCCGCCGTCTACGCCAGCCCCCAGCGCGTGCTGGGCTACCTCGTCTACGCGGAACCCTACCACGGCCACCAGCCTGCCCGCGACGAGCCCATCCCAGACGTCGACTCCCTCGTCCCCAGCGCCGACGATCTCGGCCGCTCACAGTCCGTCCCCGCAGGCAGCTTCGGCACACACCGGACGCCGCGCAGCAAGCACCGCACCGCATCATCCAACAAGCCCACCGGCGGCAACCCCTTTGCCCTCCCCAACGCCCGCTCCATGAGCGACCTCTCCCCGCCCACATCTCTCACCTCCTCCAACACAATCGAGACGGCCACAATCTCCAACGCGACAAACTCGTCCGCGACGGTGACCGCCGACCCCTTTTCGCAGCAACAATCGGCGCTGACCACCGCCACGACGACCACCGAAGACAGCCTCTTCTGCCGGCGCATCCCCACCGCGCGTAAGGCTAAGCTCCTCCCCGCCGAGCAGGCCCTGCTGCCGCAGCAGAGCTACACCCAGAGGCTGGTCAACATGGTGCCGTTTTTGAAGTGGTTCAGCGGCTCCATGATTGGCAACGAGGTGCCGCGCACCGACAACGGCGACTTTGACTGGAACCGCGCGAGCTTGTACTGGAAGGTCATTTGCTGGCTCGACTCTACGTTTGGGCTCTTTGGCGGCGAGATTATGAGCGCCGACAAGGACGACTAAAGGAGTTGATTCAAACCATGGATTGGGAGACGAGCGAGAATTTTCAATAAAGGGGGGCTTGTGAGTGTTTAACTTGACGGGCGAGATGGACGGCGTTCGGTTTGGAAAGGGGCTGGCAAACGGGCGGGGTTTTAAAAAAAGTTTCATGTTCTATACGAATACCACGCGCAAAACTACTTTGTTTATAGTTCATAGATTTGGGCGAGCAGAAGCAGGTTCGGTCAGAGACCAAGCACCGAAACAGAGATTTGAGAGGCTCAGTCGGAGAATCACTATATGCCCAGATCAAATCTCGTCATGTTTAGAAGTGTGTGAAAGAAGACTTTGCCAACCAGAATATGTATAACAGACTATGTATCTATGCAAAGCACCAAAGGGGATAGCCAGGGGAGTGAATCCCTTAGGTCAGGTGTATGTAGAAAATGAACAACGCCGCCTCTAAATGGGTATAACAAGAATGAATCATGAATCTTTTTCGCCGCCGTCAAACCCCCCGAGCAGAGCAACCACCGAAAACTCGAACGGAAAAAAACAAACGTCTATGCGTCGTCTTCATTCACACTCCACCGCCGTCCAGGCCGCCCCCTCTCCTCCGACCCGCTCGCGATTGCCGCCCCGTCTTGCGCGGTGGTATCTTCCACGACGGCAGTGTCTCCAAGCAACGCCGCAGACTCTCCTTCTTGTTCTTTTTCTTCTTCTCCGCTTTCAGTATTCCTTTTGGAGTCAACCGGCTCGTCGCCCCAATTCGGCCTCTCCCCGAGAGTCTCGTCCTCATCTTCCTCCTCGAGCACATCATGCCGCCTCTGTTCCACCTCATTCTCAGGGGTCTTGTCCTCCTGTCCCCTCGACTCCTCACTCAGACCGACCCCCAGACTGTCAAACGTAACGTCGGTAGCGTGCCGCCGGATAGGCTGGGGTGAGAACGGTCTCACGCCCCTGGGTCGGTTGAAATTCGTCTCGGAAAAGATGCTATCCGTATCGTTGTCGTCGCCGCCGAAGCCGGGCGACGGGCCTCCCGCGGCGGCAGCGAGACTCTGGTACCGCTCCGGGTCGCTGAGCAAACTATCGCCCCGCGCGTGGCCCCCTCGCCTCGTCATATCCGACGCCGCGTCCGCGAGGATACTCTTGGGCGGGAGAATGCTAAACAGCTTGGCCGTCTCGGCCGACCCGCCGCCACCGCCTACACCACCGCCAATAACGCTGCCCAGCCCAGAGTGATCACCGACCTCGTCGCTGGCAAACAGATCCGCGCCCTTTTCCAACAACTCATCCAGCCCGCCGCCGCTCCACCCTTTGCGCGCAAGCGACTCAAAGATATCGACCTCGGCGCGCACAAGACTACACGACGACTCGAGGATCCGCCCGCTGGTATCCTGGCTCTCCCGCAGCAGCGTCCGCGCGTGCTCCCCGTGCAGGGAAGTCAACCCGTCAAGCCTCGTCGTCAGGTCCACCAGGTGTGCCCTGAACTTGCCCACGTCTCTCCTGCGCTGCTTATGCAGCTTCAGCCCTTCCTTTTCCAGCTTCCTGATCTCGGCGTTGCGGGCCTTGACCTCGCGCACGTAGGCCTCCTCCTCGTCGTCGACGCGCTGTCGCCATTGGTCTAGCTCGTGAAGTAAAGGGACCTCGAAGTCGCGGTAGACGGTCTCGGAGAGAATTTGTTGGTGGTTCGCGACCAGATGGTGGACGCCCGAGGCGGAGAGAAGCAGGTCGGCGGTGCAGGATCCCTTTGGTCCGCCGGCCGTGAAACTCGCCGACAACAGGCCTCCGCCGCCACCACCGCCTCCGCCTCCCGAGAGGCCGTTTATGCCGCCCGATAGAGACTCTGCGCGGGCTTCTTTGAGCCTTGCGCAGGATTCGAGTGCGGAGCCAAAGGCGGAGGCTGCGGTGGAGAGGGATGCGAGGGCGATGCGGTAGGCCTTTGCGGACTGGATGAGGTCAGTGTAGGCGGTCTGGGAAGACTCGAGGTCGGACTTTGTGAGGACGGCGTGTACGGGTTGCGGTGGTGGCGGGAGGGGCAGATGGTAGGAGGAGAGCGGGTTCGCGGTCGAGGCGAGGGAGTAGACTGGCGACGCGGGGACCGGCGGGAGTTGTGAGGGAGTTGGGGTTATGGGGCGGGAGTCGCCTGGTGCGCCTTGCGATGCCATCGTCGGGCTTGGAGCTTCTGGAAGTTTTGCGGTGACTTTTCTCCCTTTCGCCGTTTGGCTGCCGTTTCGTTACTTTCTTCTTGGTTTCTGTTGGCGATAGCAACAGCTGCGGGGAGTATGGTATCTTTGGGAGGGGAGGAAGATCTCGGGGCTTCGGGGTTGCTATGTGCCGGGATGTGTGCGACAGGACGTGGAGTTGTGGGCTTTGTTTTGTTTATCGTGGTCTTCACAACGCCAGTGCGGACAGTGACATGCTTAAGGGGCCCGGTGAAGATCAAGAATTAGAAACCTGACAGCTTGCTATGAGAAGCGCTCCCACCGGGACGATGAAGATAATGAAGAAAAGAAAGAGGGAAGAAATGGGAAAGTTGTGGTTGGAGATCTTTTTTTGGAGAAACGCAAGACGAACGCCGCCGCTGCTGCCCGGGTTGCTGCTGGATGCAGATGCAAGCTGCAGCTTCCCAGGACGGACAGCACAAGGTCACCACCCGTTGGGACTTGGGAGGGTTCCGGCTGGCTCAGGATTGGGGCATCTGGCGCATCTGGCGCCTTTTGGATGTCCATGGGGGCCCATGGCGCTGGGAGACCTTGTGATTCGGGGGACGATGGGGTGGGGGGAAAGGGGACCCGCAGGTGACCCTGGAAGATGCCCTGCTTTGCGGCAGGCGGGAGGGAAGACTAAAGAACAGTTGCTGCAGCACCACACACCGCAGTGAAGAATGAAAGTGAGATAAGACGACGGCCCTTGGACGAGACAACGCTAGCGCAACCAAACGGCGGATTGACGAGCTTGCCACAAGTTGGTTAGCTTAGTCCGACATGGTTAGGTAAGCTTAGTAATTATGTGCATGTCTGTGTATGTTGTGTGCTTAGGAATGTGAGGCAAGGCGACCCTCTCACTGAGTTGCTTAAATGAGAGGCATTGTCCATGATTGCATTTGAGTGTGATCTCACTCTCATCTCTCATAACGGGTCCACGAGGCGATCTGAAACGAAACTACTTCTCAAATAGGCTATCGAAGATGAGGCAACTTATTCTACATCATCGATTTCGTTCACTCTCACTTTACAGGACCATGTATACATACATTCTCATCGAGCGATTGGCTTAGTGAACGTAGGCTTTTGGTAATGGAAATGATGTATCATGTTGTTTATCTTGAGCAAGACTGGTTCTATCGAACATCCTTTGTCGAAAAAGACCATCTTTCCTGGCTCCTAGACTCTCTCTATTCTTCCGTTGCCTCGTGCTCTTTCTACATACATAAATACATCTTCCAGCTACTCCTAAAAGGATCTCTGCCAACAGCACCCTACTTCTGAGTAGGCGGGAGTCTCTCCAACAAGAAAGCTTCAACGTCGTCCAACTCCTCAGGGCAAGCGGCGTGGCCCATACCCCTGTGATTGATGTCAGCATTCCGCCCTAATTGTGACCTGGCCCTATGAAGAAGGAAGTGAGAGGGCGACAGAGAATACTCACGGGTAAAGCGTCCTCGACACCTTATACCCAAGCCCCTTCAACGCATCCATACTCAGCGCCCCCAACTCAGGCCTGACAAGCGGATCCGCGTCGCCGTGGCCCAACCACACGGGCGTCTCCTGGTTCGCCTTCTCCTCGGGGACCAGGCCGGCAAACTTGTTACTCAGCAGCAGCCAGCACGATAAGCCCACGATACCGCCGATCCGGTGCTTGCCCGTCAGGCCCGAGAAAATAGCCATGGCGCCGCCCTGGCTGAAGCCGCCGAGGACGACGCGCTCGGCGGGGATGCCGGCGTCCACCTCGGCCTGAACGAGCTGCTGGAAGTACTCTGACGAGGCGAGGATCCCCCGTTCGTCTTCGGATTCGCGGAGGGCCTCGACTGTGCCGTCGAGGACTTTCTGTGGGTGGGGGATGGTGGTTAGCTTGGGCGATGATGGGGATGATGATGATGATGCTTCTGCCTGTTTTTGGCGGTGGCGGTCGAAGATTGTAGCGCGACTTACAATGTCGAACCAACCCGGCATGCGCATGCCCCAGTTCTGTGCATGATGTTAGTAATCGGCAACGACTTCCACATTTTTCATAAAGAACCATTTGAAGAAACCGAAAAAGGGTGTCAACTAACACAGGTAATGGGGATCTGAGGCGCATGAGGCAGCACAAACTTGACCTCGTCAAGCCTCTGCCTCCGCCGCCAATTCTCAACGGCGCTCGCCCAGCCGTGGCCCGTATCGCCGAGGCCATGAGCGAAGATGACGGTGGCCGTGTGCTTCCCCGCGGCCGGGAACACGAGCGGGGCCGTCCGGGCGACGGAGGACGACATAGCTTCGTAGGTGGTAGGGGGTGAGAGCAAGTTGGGACCTTGCGCTTCTGCGATGCCTGCGAGAGACGGGTGATGAGGTGGCAGGGGGTGGAGCTCTTCTGCCTCAGAAAGCGGATCCTGCTGCTCGAGGTGCTTTAGTTGTTGTTGTTGTTCCTGTTGCGGTGTGGCGGCGGTGAAGGGCGCGAGGAGGGCGAGGAGGATGGTTGTTGCGGTTACTCGCGAGATGAGCATTTGCGGATTGTGTCAAGCAAGGGCAGCACAGGACAGACAGAGCTGAGAGACGACGCGGCGAAAGCTCGGGCGGCGGGCCGATTAAGATGTGGGTTTTTCTTACCCTTTCTCCGATGGCGTATGCGGGGCGCTGATCCGGGCTCGGTACCGTTTTCCAATGCAGCTTGCACTGTCCCATTCGTGGTAAAGGATGCTTACTCGTAAGATATGCGAAGGAAACACAGAGTTCACCGCCGGTGTGGCTACATCTCCTGGTGCACTTGCTGTGAATCGAGCTCGAACTCGTAGCCTGTCGTGGCGTACTACTTAGGCCTGCGGGTGTATTGATTCTTGAGCTTGAACTTAGGTAAGGTAGATACTCCACCAACCAGCCCAGTTTGACCTGAACCTGCGGCCTTGATGAACACCTCCTGGCTGGTGAGACGAATGGATTGATAGGCTACGAGAAGATTTCTGTCATTGTGTATTCTTTGCGCCATTGGAACGCATTCTTCACTTGTAGTGATGTGGTGCAAAGTCATAGAATGATAGCAGTCAGCACCCATCACCTCACTGACGAGCAGGGGGAACCTCGAAGCTCACCCTAGAGCTTAGACTGCTCTACACCTCGAGCTTCGCACTCCATCAGGCCATGAGATCAGTAGATGGCCCAAACATACCTCTCTTAAACCCCCTAATCCGTAATCCCGGTAATCCTCCGGCCACGATCTCACGACCACCTCGGCGCATTTTGGTACGCAAGTGGGTGACACAATCATTTGCTGCTCGATACCCTAGCTCTATTCCTGGCATCCCTAGGGCACTGTTCAAATTATTCCTATTTCCCCTAGTGACCCCCTTGCTACTGCAGTCCAGGTAGCTCTTACTGTCTTGTTGCTCTTATTGATTTCTCGCTCTTACTATTTCTGTTATTTTCGTTGTTCTTATTCTTACCTCCTATCTTTTACGTATTCTTTGAAGCATGTACTTTGTATAGGTATGGAAGAGGATGATTATTAATGGCCCTGCGTTGACGCATCCTACCTCAGTTCATCGCCCACCTCGAACGGCCCTCCCACTCCGCCCGCCCGCTAAGACAACAGTGGACCCGGCCGCGCGCGACGAAAACAAAATCACCCGCCATCCGGCCCCTCCACCGCCCCCGCGCCGCATCCCTCATCCGGCCCGTCGAGTAGCGCCCAACGATTTCCGGGGGTTCATATATGCTCGACTCCCGTCCCGCTCCAGGACGATCACTCAAACACACAACATCGCGGGCGTGTCAAGTCAACTACTAAGCCACCAACCGCACTCCAAGATGCCTCGTCTAAATCCCCTATTCCTCCTGTCCCTCACAGTCGCTCTAATGGCCTACATGCTCTCGCCGACTCTCCGCGCCTTCCTCACATCAGTGACGACAACTCTCATACCCTCAACTTCCTCTCAAATTACAGACTCACCAAAGATGAAGAAACCGCGGATGCCAGTCTACTTCTTCTCCCACGGCGGCGTAAGCAAACCCTCCCCGTCCCTCACTCTCATCTCATCACCTCGCCTCACTCTCACTCTCACCATATGCCTCACCCTCACCATATGCCTCACCCTCACCATACAACCTCACCACCAAACTAACACCACAAAGCCAGACGTAATGTACAACAAAGCCCACCCAGTCTACCCAACCCTCCAACACATCGGCGCCGAAATAACCTCCCTCGCCCCCACCGCAATCCTAGTCTTCTCAGCCCACTGGCAATCCCCCTCCCCCACCACCATCTCAATCAACGCCGCACCCGGCCCCGCCCCGCTAATCTACGACTTCTCCGGCTTCCCCCTCCACTACTACTCAGCAACCTACCCGAACACCGGCTCCCCGCAGCTCGCATCCCGCGTCTGCTCCCTCCTCTCCGCCTCCCACGGCAGCAACATCTCCTGCGTGCCCACGACAGACCGCGGCCTAGACCACGGCGTGTGGGCAGGCTTCCACGTAGCCTTCAACCCTTCCACAAACCCCCTCAAGGTCCCGCTAGTCCAAGCATCGCTCTTCCGCTCAGAGGACCCGGATGCTCACTACCGCCTCGGCGCCGCCCTCTCCGCCCTACGCGACGAAGGCGTAGTTATCATTGGCGCGGGCATGTCCGTTCACAATCTCTACCACATGAGCAACGATCCGCGGCCGATGCCGTACGCCGTCAGCTTCGACGACGCTCTCAAAGAGGCTGTCGAGGTCTCCAACGTCGCCGAGAGGCAGGACAAGATGGCTCAGGTCTGCAGGCGGCCCGATGCCAAGCAGGCTCATCCGTACATGGATCATCTCATGCCCATTCACGTGGCCGCCGGGGCTGCGGGGGACGGCCGCGGGAAGCAGCTGTGGACCATGAAGGAAGGCAGCTTCGCGTGGGCTCAGTATCGTTTTGGGGATGTTCCGAAGTCCGTGACATGATGCCATCACAAGAGCCTTGCGTTCGCAACAAAACCATGTATTAACATTGAACTTTGTAACAACACATCTATGATACCCGCGAGTCATCGTTAATTATAAAAGTGTCTGACAATAGACTTGCATTAAGCGTTTTACTGAACCGAATACGTCTCCATTACGAGAAACCCACAGTCTCTTCTCATACGAACGCCCCATGGACTGGTGGCCGACGCCTGCTGCTGAGAAAATTCTCAACCAAGTGATGGCTGCCAGCTGCTTCGGCCTTCCAGTCAAGGCTCGCGGTATCGGATCTCTCACCATCATGCGAGTCGCTGGAGTCTAGTAGCCGACGAACGGACCCCCGCCTCTCCCTGGGAGACCCGCCATCATGACTGGCCAGCATGGGACCGAATTGTTTCTCGATTGTCAACCCTGGGCTGGAAGCAGACGATTGAAGCCCTTTTTGTAGTCCGGTGCGTCTAACTGATTTGACCGGAGATCGTGTCTTGGGCTGGAAGGGGGACTCGAAATTTTGGGCCTTTGGGATGGCGTCCATGCTGCGAACCTTGGAAGCTTGTCGATCTACGGCTTTAACGGGTAAGTTGCTATGAGAAAGACGAGACTGCAAAACCGGCATCGAAGGAGTCGTCCTCAAAGAGCTTCTGGGCGGAATTGGTGGAGGGTTGTAGATGCCACGAAGACGCCTAGCCACGCGTCCGCCCGTCTCAGGGATCGTGTTCTCGTCTCTCAAAGGTGTGGAGAACTTTGAATCGTCTATGCCAAGCTCAACGCGGCTGGCAGACGACACTTGACGTGGATTGTGGCTCGTCACTCTTAGTGGCGTTTGCAGTTTGGCCTTTCCTGTGCCCATAGCTCTGTACAATGTTGGAGATTCAGGGTCCTCAATCTCTGCGCGCTCACGCACATGACCCAAGCTTCTAGGCATACTTGTCTTTGCGTGACGAACTTCCGTCAGGTGCTGAGTTCCAGTATTGGCCAACTTAGCGTCGGTATGCGCCGCATTGACAGAGAGCCAAGTCTTCCACTCCACAGAACTTGCGTTTGAGACCGTTCGGCTCTGTGGCATTGTCGGTGTATAGGTATAAGAGCCACTTGGCAAGTAGCGTATTTGATGTGTGTTGATCACGGGTGTAGCATTAGGACTGAGATCCTTCGCAACAGCCTCCAAGTTGTTGGACATAGAGGGTGTCTGTCGATAATCAGAACCGGCCACTACATGGTTGGGGTGTCGGGGTGGCACTCTTGGTTCTGTTTGTCCCCCGACACTTTGTGGTAATGCACGTGGGGAGAGAAGATCGTCAGAGTATATACTTTCAGAGTAAGCAAGTCGGGAATCCTCCTTAGAGAGACTCGGGCGACGCCTTGTAGGTATAAGGTCGAGGTTCAGCATTGAAACTGATGGTGAGAGTAACTGATCTGAAACTGGAGCCTGTGACTCTGATCTGACCTTCTCTTGCAAGACCTTGCGATATGGACTCGTGGTGCGGAAGAGATGGCAAGTCGGGCTGCCAAAGAACGCCGAACTGCGATTAGACAATGCTCTTGGTGGATTCGCGGTCTTATCGCCCTGCAAATTATACGGCTTCGAGGGCGAGTGGCCTGTTTCGACCCCGGCCACGGGTCTTGAGTAAGGCTTGTAAGCTTCAAAGGTAGTCTCAGAAGCCGAACGCTGGCGATGATGCATTGTACTATCGGATGGGGATACCGCTTCATCATGAGCCGACTGAGGGCCTTCGGTCTCAACCACTGTTTTCAATCTTTGCTCCCACGGACTGTCATGGAAGACGTCGTCCTCTTGTAAAACACATCTTATGGTTGGTAGGTCTTGATTCGTAGCTTCGTCAAGTTCCTGGCCGCCGAGAGATGTCGACGAACCAACTTTGCCGTTCCAATTGAGACCGGTACTCCCATCACTACCATGCCGTAGCTGCTCTTCTCGTTGACTTATTTGCTTGCATTCGTCCAATCGCTTCATGAGGGCGGAGTAGACTCTGGCGCTATCGACTGATGGGCCGAGGCGGACGAGTTCATCCTGTTGCGGAGGTGGTGGTTCGGACTTGAATGGGTTACGGTCAGCCAGGCCTGGTCGCTGGAAAGAAGATGAGGACTTATGTGGTCCAATCTCTTTGATGACGGACAGCCGCTGACGCTCCCGCTCCCCGCCCCAAGTACTTTGACTGTTAAGAGTATGAGTGCCCGAGCTCGTCCAACTGGTGACGCGAGATTTCTCATCCGATGCCTTTCTTTCACTTCCAATGCTCTCTATGCTTCCTTTTCGCGAGTGAAGCTTCTGGGTTGGGGAAGCATCGTGAAGAGACGGGACTCGTGAAGGCACTTGTGAGATCGAACACTCGTCCAACAACACAGGGTCCGCAATGTCCATGTATGCATCGTCCTGTTCGTTGTCAACGCCAACGAGATCTTGGACTACGTTCGAAATCTTTGAAGGAGGCCCGCTAGCTTCCACAACCAAATCATCCTTCTTGCTCCGGCGGAACATATCTTTCAATTTGCTTTTGAGACTGCTTGAGACTTTTCGGGCCTTCTTTCGAAGAGAAGCGTCCTTATTGATCACGAAACCATTTTCCGGGCCAAGGGATTGAACATCGGCACTGAAGTCTCTCATGGATCGGCGTAAACTCAGAGACGCCTGGCCTTTCTTTGCTTTCGAGAATATCCTTGATGGTCGCGGTTTTAATTGCCGTTGTTCTTCGACGTCTTTGCGGAAACTGTCCTCGCCTTCTTGGACTGCCAAATCGATCTGCTGTCGGCTCCCAAGTCTGTCAGAATCCAGAACGCCCCGAATTTTGAGAAAGCTCATTGACTTTGGGTTCCTCAGCCCAAGAATCTTCTTCGGTGATGGCTTGTTCTCCTTCATGTCTTGCATAGACTCTCGTCCCAAAGCAGGCTGTACATTCTCCTGCTCTGGAGACTCGCTGAAGTATGTCTTGCTTGGTCGGCGCAGACCGATCGGATTCAAGGGGGCAAACATCGAGCGTGACTTGCGCAGTCTTCGGTACGATGCTGGAGCAGGTGCACATTCGTCTGGAGACCCGAATGATTCGCTCGGAGGTAAAGAGTTGATGTAGTTGGTCGTATAAGTGCTCACAAATGGACGCTCGGCAGTACGACAAGTTCGGCTAGCGGGCTGATTGGCAACATCTTTGAGGACGCTCCGGTGACAAACAGTCCCTATATCAGAAAGGTCATCTTTGATTTGGCTTCGCTGTCGCTTGGTTCGAGCCCCTTGCTTCACAAATCGAATACTCTGCTGTCGGCGTAGACCCCCGGCATTGGAGCTGAGCCGATCCGATTCGCTTGGAAGCTGACTTGACGGAATTTCCGACCAAGTCTTCATGTTGAAAGGCTTTTGGAATTGCCTCAAAGATTCAATTCCCATGTCCACATCGGCATTGTGGTTCGCCCGAGAGAAGGATAGGGTGGCGGCAATATGAGCATCTCTTTCGGCAGTGGCTGGATCAATGTGCTCTAATCGTTGAACAGCCGAGCGAACGGAAGCCGTAGACTTGCTTCGAGTCAGAGTCGACCTCGACTTGGTACTGTTATGTCGCCGCATAGGGTGAGCGTGGGTGTATTAGGAGGAGGGCCTAGCAGAAGGAAGACACCAAATCTCGAGGCGGCTTAGGAATAAAGGGAAGTAGAGAGATTCAAGTGAAGCTGCTGTTTGTCGGTCGACGTTCGGAAACTCGGCCTGAGGCTAACCAAAAGCAAGCTGGGAGACTATGAAGAAGTATCGTCGAGCGTGTCAAATGATGAGCCGTGAATGCTTGAATGGAGGATGTAGCGGAGGGACGTCGTCCCTTGAGCAGGGCCACCAACAGCCAGCAATTAGTGTAACGGCGAGCTCCATGACTGCTCCTTCTCCAAGATTGAATGAACTTTCAGAGGGAAGAGGTGGGAAGCCACGTCATGTCCAGGCGAAGGAAGGAGAAACGCTGACTGATCCCTTCCCTTTGCCTCTGGGGGCCAGGCATGAGATGGCACTTGGGCAAGAGCCAGCCGTTGTGCCATTACTTCCGCGCAGGGACCGGATCACATTCCAGTCTTCCCTCTTTTCCCTTCACACAGCGAGCGCAAGGTGCAGAAAGTCAGGCAAGCCAAGATTAGCTAGAGATTCAGGACTAGGCGGTTGTAATGCATTGTCTCAATGCCAGATTGACTCAGATGACGGAAGCTAGCCATGCAGCCATGGCACTAATTCCCCAAGAATTCTGTGACACTACTGTACTTGAATACACTCACTTCAATTCTATTTTGACCTGACAACCTCAACCCCAACGACATGAAAGATAGGCTTACTCATGGACGTCATTAAACTTTGGGCCTTCTCATGCTTGTCCAACCCTCCTGGGGCACGGCCGGTCGGACAGCGATGGTCACTTAGCAGACTTGAACAATCAAGATCACCGTGGTTGGAAATGGTTACAGTGAAGAAACTTATTGGTTGTGCTATGAGATCTGTATGTAGCTATGAAAGCGATGCATCCATCCTGTCCCATCCCGCAATAAACCTATGCGTACACTCTCATGGACCCAAAGAAAAAGGAAATAAAAGACCATTCTAGCGCTCTATTATAACGCTTACAAAGAGGTCTCCCTGAGGAACTCCTTAAGCTCCTCGTCGACCAAGTTGTGGATCTTCTTGGCGAACTTCTCGGCCTTGGTGCCGACGCTCTTGGCACCCTTGACAACCTTGCCAGAGAGAACCTCAAAGTCCTCCTCAATGGCCTTCTCGAGGTCATCGATGGTGGTCTCCTTGGACTCCTGCTTGACAGTGTAACCGCCAGCCTTGACGATGGCAGTGTAGTTGTTGCAGCCACCGCCGTTCCAGGCGAGGACGTTGGGGGTGTCGCGGGGAATGTCGCTGAGGGCACCGACGGTACCGACGGCGATGAGAGCCTCCTTGAGCTTCTTGGGGGTGATGGGAGCGACAGAGTACTCGGAGTCAGAGGCGGGCTGGAGGGAAAGGTAGTAGGCCAGGAGACCGCAAATGTGGGGAGAGGCCATGGAGGTACCGGAGATGGTGTTGACGGCGTACTTGCTGCCAATCCAGGTGGACTTGATGTTGGTGCCAGGGGCGAAGATGTCAGTGCACTTTCCGTAGTTGGAGAAGTAAGAGCGGCGGTCGCCGAGCTCAGTGGCACCGACGGTGACGGCCTTCTCGGCAGCAGCGGGGGAGTAGTTGCAGGCATCGGCGTTGTCGTTGCCAGCGGCGACGGCGAAGTGAATACCAGCATCTACGGCAGCGTTCACAACAGCATCGAGAGCCTGGGTCTTGCCACCACCGAGAGACATGTTAGCGACGGAGCCCTTGAAGCCCTTGCGCTTGCCATCCTTGGCGGCCTGAACCTGCTCAGTGTGGGAAGTGGCAGCCCACTCAACACCCTTGACGACGTCGGACATGGTGCCGGAGCCGTTGGAGCGGAGAACCTTGACGGCGTAGACATTGGCCTTCTTGGCGACACCGTACTTCTTGCCAGCAATAGTGCCGGAGCAGTGAGTGCCGTGGCCGTTGCCATCAGCGTCCTGGTCACCAGAGGGAATGGTCTTTCCCCACTTGGCACGGCCCTCGAAATCGACGTGGTCGACGTTGGTGCCGGTGTCGATAACGTAGGCATCTACACCTTCACCAGCATCCTCAGCGTAGAGGTACTTGTCATATGTGCCGAAGCCAAGAGACTTGCGGTGGGAGACACGAGCCAGACCCCAGGGGGCCAGCTTCTCGAGCTCGCCGTCACACTTGTCCTCGACCTGGGACTTGACGGGAACCTGAGTGTGGACAACGGAGTCGACCTCGATGAACTCGACCTGTGAAGAAGCATGTTAGTGGCTGTGTCAGAAAATGAGGCTAGGAAACCGAAAGCGGCCGAGCCGAGCTTGAGAGCCCGAGCCCGTCAGGGTCGGATAGCCAAGACCGCCTTTGCCGTGGACTGCAGTGATGGTGGGTCCACGGGTTTGGGGTGCGTCTTGGATCTCGGGACGAGGGTATCAGGGTCGGACTTACGTCAGGGTGCCTCCGGACCTTCTCGATGGTGGCATCATCGAAGTGACCGGCGTAGCCCAAGAAGTCCTTGCCAATCTTGTATGTGTGCTTCAAGCCGTGGAAGACATCGTCAACCATGGGCTCCTGGCCACGCTTGCGCAACTCGAGACGCTCATCCTGAGCGGAGGAGTGAATGTTCTGGACCCAGTTGTGGTGGTCCGAGGCGCCGGAGTCCGAGACGTGCTTCTTGAACTTGACGATGTATGAGTTCGGGACGGCCTCGGCGTTGGTGGAAGAAAGAAGGGGTGCAGCGCCGTCGTGGACAGTCTCAATGGAGAGAGAGGGGGTAGCGCTGGCAACAGCGGCCAGGCCGGCCACAGCACCGATGAAGCCTCTCATGATGGGCGGTGTTGTGGAGGTGAGTAGAGTCTACCGGAGACGCTGGTTGTGATGACAGAGAAGGAAACTGAAGCTGCGAAGGACGCCAAGGACAGACGAATACTCGATGGGATTGAGAGGATGGAAGGTCGATGAAGGAGGGGGAGGGATGGGAGAGAGATGGAGCAGAGAGATAGACGATGGAGCTGTCGGAGAGCGGGAGCGGGTAGATATAAAGGGAAGGCAGCGACAGCGGTTGCGTGCGCACAGCTCTAGGTGAGGTATCGGCCTTAGGATGGTTGCGCCGCCCCAGTGTTGCCAGTGTGTGACGCAGCCAACCAAGATAAGAGCTGGAGGGTGGCTGACGGGGCCGAAACCGGATTAGCGCAATGGCGAGAGAGCCAATGGAATGACTCGATAGGGTTTCCTCGGCAATGCGATAAGGGAGGTACTGGGACAGTCTGGGAGGGTCACGTTTGGGGTTTCCCTGGGACAGTCCCCGCTTACAGGCAACAAGTACGTACCTGGTTCCTGCTAGGAAGCCAGTAGGGTAGGTACCTTTCCACTTTACCCCGAGCAGCTTGTCACTTGTTCGATACGGGAGGCTGCTTCAAAAGAGAGAGCACGGAGGACGGGGATGGGATTGTGCAGATGGGCGATAGCAAGTGACTTACTCTGGTACCTCTACTTCTCCTCTTTCTTTCTGGCGGCACGCTGCATCCGCCAGGAACACAACCAATCCGGCCTCCGTCTGTTGGGGAAGCTTCACTCAAGCTTCCCGCCATCGACAATGTGCCTGCCATGCCATGCTGCTTTTCTATCGTCTTTCACCGTTTACGCTCATCCGAATCTCTAGACACCTTTTCCTTCCATGTCTTAGCAAAATTCTTCGGATTCTCGTGGTTGCAACCGACAAGGAAACACGCATGACTGATTATTGCACCTTGAGAGCCAGAGTCAGAGCTCTGAGGGCGACGTCATACCCCCGAGGCTATCTGACCGAGTCCTAATAGCCAAGGCCGATACGGAGGCAATCAGTCACAGCAGAGCATGGGGCAATGTACTCCGTGCTTCGCCCTATCCAACAGCCTCGGGGTCTCACTCTTCCTCACGACCGATGGCTCACAAGTGTCAACCAGCTCATGGCTACGAGGGTGCTTTCTCATTTCCTGGAAACCTTCCTACGCATACGGTTGACAGCTTTCAATCGACCATCCCAAGCATCCCCGAAGCAACGGACGATCAAGCCAGCACAGCGCCAATGCCATGCCAGACGTGCCAGGCACCGACCGGGCAGCAGCACAGAGGCACAGCCTACCAACCAGTCGCAGCTTGGGAGCACCGGCTCCCTGGTCACGAGCAAGTCGAGAAGATGTACCGCGCTATCAGCATTCCTCAGACATTCTTCACCCACTTCTACTAATCCACAACCAAGCTCCCCCCTCCCAACCCACCAGAGCACACCCACCCAGTCCGCATATCCCGCATAACGCTGCATGCGATAACGCGTAATGGACGATTCACAGAGCGGAGGGCGAGGCAGATCTATCCGGAGGACCCTGAAGCTTAACAAGCGCTGCCATCCCGTCTTATCTCGACACTTGAAGCTTTCGTCGTTTTGCTGAGCTTTGTGGTCGACCACTCAGAGGGATAGAGACCCAAATCCTACATGTCGTGTGCTGGCAGTACGAAGTATGCATCGTGGTGTTTGTCTGGATCTGCTATTGCCTGCCTGGCCTCGGGACGCAGGTCGGCGTCTCGGTTCCTTCTAGCCTGCTGGGCTGCCGGCTGCCACATTGGGTAAGGAACCTGCTCAACGATGATGCGATTAACTGTAATAAGGTGTCCGGCGCAGCTGAGTCTTTGTGTGGATAAGACCTACCCGGGATTAAATCCAAGGCGAAGAGGGTACCAGGTGCCGGAGCCACTAAGTGGGCGACTGCTTTGTTGGTCTCATCAATGCCCCCAGCACCCAAAGATCCAAGGTGATGCTGGCGGGCGGTTGTCGCTCAGGTGGTTCTTGATGCTTGAGCTATCCCGCAAGGTACCTCTGCTGCCCTGCCACCCTCTGCTCAAGGGCAAGCTCCTAGGCGGAAGGGGTTCAAGGGCAAGCTGTCTGACTGGAACATGGAGGCGGGGAGACGAGGCCCAGCACCAACGCTACGCTGGTCCGAGCTAGGCCAGAGTCGCCAGACGCCTGACCCACGGGTCAGATGAGAGCGTCCCCGTGTGGTGCCTGGCACGTGCCTCTATCCATTCCCCTGTCTTCCCGTCATCGGGAGGCAGTCTGGCGTTGGACAAGACACTGCTGGAGACGGCTAGTCAGACGTGCGGCGTGCCAGACAGGCCAACCGTAGTTTGGTACGAAGAACCAACCTGTGCCAGCCCCGAAGCTCTAGCTCTCATTCAAACGACTCATCCGGGTTCTCTCAGTGATTATGGGAGGCGACAATAGCGGGATGGCGGCTTCGGCGGCGGCTTGCGTTACTCCCGCAGGTCAGCAGAGCGGAAACATTCGTCCGAATATGACAATTGCCTTTTGTTTTAGTTCACCAACCGCCGCCCATCGGCTCAGGAACGTCTCGGTGTGTGTTGCGTATAAAGAAAACGCCACGAGCTTGCGAGTCGCCTGTCAATGCGAGGACAGCAACCCAACACACCATCTTGATCCGTCCGTAAAGGCAATTGGGCCATTCACGCCAGTTCGATATGGGTGTATGCGGTACGCGTGTCGTTGACCGTAGACACAATAACGAAGCTCGACACCATTTCGGCGAACATGTCGGTAAGCATCATCGCCTTGCGAGAATATCTCGCGACTATTCTCAGTGCTTTCACAACCCACCAAGCTTGTCCATGTCTCGGTGTCGAAGAGTTGGGGAAGAGGCAGACTGAAACCACGCATGCCGCCTAAGCTTCCTCCCAGATGCAGCAATGCTCCTCCGAAAGGATGGCCAGCGCCTGAGCCGATGATCGCCCAAGCAAATCCCGGTCGACGGAGTCATGACACATGGGCAGTTGACCGACTCTCTGTCTTTTGTTTACCTGCATTGTCATAGCCATCTAGCGCTGAGGGCTGGCCACTGACTCAAAGAGCTAGAAAGACTGATAGGCCGCCGTCGACTGATTCGTGTTTCTATGTCTTTGGGGTCTTTCTAGCTTTTGCTGGTGGGTTTCATGCAGCAGTGAGGGTGTTCTCTTCAACCCTCCAGCTACACTTAGCGATTATGCAGTTGAGAGCGAGTATGCATTCATGTACGGATATGTACACCAAGCGGGCTACCTCCTAGTAGGTAGGTATTCTTCGTCATCCTAGGCAAGCAAGACAACTCGCGTCAGTTTAGTACTTGGCGTCCGAGCTGCCAACCAAAGGGCACAGCATCCATCTTCTATTGATTCGGTACTTGGCTATAGAGATACCTTGGTGTCTATATCTGAGAGCATGCTCAAATGGGATGAAGCAACAATGTTTCATGGGGTCCACTCTGATGATCCCAGTCCACTGTTAGTGTTAGAACCGGAAGCTATCCGTATCTTTGTCTGCACATCTCAGTTTGGCCGCGATAAGCCAGGGTTTATCTGCACTAAGACGCACCTTGTTTCTGAAGCTCAGCTACATAGTAAGCTCGGAGCCAGGCTCGCATTTTACTGTGTACGGAGTACTGCGTAGAACATGTCACTGCAGATACCCGCAGCAATACGGAGTACTGAGAGCTCTCTGGCAGTGAGGTAGGTAGCAAACAACGTGAACTCTTATCAAAAGGGCGTCATCAACGTATACAAGGACATCAAGTCACCTCGCATGTGAAGATGAAGACCAAGAAAGCCAAGTAAGATCGCTCTCACTGTGTGCTTTACATCCTTCTCGCGCAGTGTGAGCTGTTTCCATGAATAGCATGGGGGCAAGGCGTGTCACCATCGTCTCTGCGCAATGTAACGGGGTCCCCCAAGCTGAACATGGACGTTTGGTTTACTTCAGTGGAGTAGCTCACTAAGCTGCATCATCTTTTAGCGGTGTCGGTGTCCGTCCACAATGACTGAGCTGCTGCAGCACCGCCACCATTCCTACCCCACTCCTTCCCAACGCGGCCGGCACGTCAGACGTTCCTTCCTGCTTGTGCGTGACAAGGCGGCCACTGAGAGCGGTGCAAGCCACACTTCACTGCTCAAGGCTGACACTCACAAGCATCAGCTCCGACTCCGTCTTTGCGATAACGCGTAGCTGCAACACTGGGAAATCGAAGCAAGTTCAAGGTGAATCACTCTTTTTTCTTATCAAGATATTCGAGAATTGCGGCTTCTTCCTTACCTTGAGATTGTACTATTCCACCACCTCAAACCTCCACCCACACATCCACTACACATACTACTCGAATCCCCCACCGACCGGTACCCTCAGCTGCGAGCTGCCGTTCGATCCCACGCCACATCCCACTTTCGATGCCGACTAGCTTGGACCGTTGCCTGGACCCTCGATGGGTGCTGGGATTGAACGTTTTGGAATGAGGGAAACGCTTCAGTAGCAGAAATCAAACATGTCGACCTTACAAGTGTCGAGGCGTTATCGCTCGTCGACTTCGGCGTCTTCCAGATCGTCCAGCGCCGCCAACTCGAAAGCTCTCGAAATCCTGCGCGGCCTCCTCGATACACTCACGTCCAGCACACAACGGCGAACCAACAATGGATATCCCGAGTTTCCCGTGCTCATCAAGAGCCTCCGTCAGATTCGACAGCACATTGCCGCGACCGAACCCCCGAGCCCGCCCCAAGACGATTTTAGGCACCTACACGGGTTTAACAGGCTCCTCGACGTGCTGAGATCCTACTCGGGCTTTTACAACCCCCAACGCCGGACCAAAGAAGAGAAAGAAGGTCTATTTGGATTGCTCGAAGCTGTCTTGGACGTCTTTGCCGCTGCCTTCTTGGACCATCCAGGGAACAAGCGATACTTTCGCCACAGGGTGGAAGGAGGCGGATGGGAGGCTCTCGAGCAGACTATTGCCAGCGTTGGCCTTGGCGGAAGCGACTCTGATCTGTGGACCAACTGTCAGATGTTTGGGAAATTGCTAGGATTCTCACTCGGGGACAAGACTATGGACGCCATCTGCCAGTCGGTTGCGACAAGTTCGGAACCGAAGGACGAAAATGCCAAGAACTCGACAGATCCAGAGGAGCCCCCTGAGGACGATGCTCAGCAACCAAAAACGCCGCAAGTTCCAGAACGAATGGACATAATCCAGGCAGTGCGCGATGGCATGCAGAAACGGGCCTTCTTCAGAAATCCTGAAATTTTGCGTGCTGTCGTGGGCTTCTGGGAGTCTATTCCGCGAGCGCAAGATATGCCAGCCAACTCTTGCTCAATGGTCGTCTTGGAGATCATGTCCAGCGCAGTTTCCGTCTCGATGTTCAACCTCGCAGCTCTCCACGCAACCGGAGTATTATCGCGATTCCTCCGCGTCCTATTCAGCCCCGTCGCCAAACTCGACCAAGCAGAGAAGGACAAGCTCCTCATCATGTGCAAAAAGCTCATGTACTTGGGATTCAACCAGCCCGCCGACACCCAGTTCTTACTGGCGAGCAAATTGCCGGAAGCCTCGGAGTTCTGCTTGGAGATGACTTCGACGTATAGCGGCCCGCCGTTCTTTCAATTCGACCTCTCCTTGCATGGCCACTCGTCCATCGAATTACCCACCCTCGGCCGGTCTTTTCCTCCCAGCTCATCTCCAGGCTATACCTTTACGGCATGGATTCGTGTGGATCGTTTTGACCCCAACTCACACACAACCCTCTTTGGCGTCTTTGATGCCAGTCAGACATGCTTTCTCCTCATGTATCTTGAGCGAGATACACGCAACTTCATCTTACAGACCTCGGTCACTTCCAGCCGACCAAGCGTCAGGTTCAAAGGGATGTCATTCAAGGATAAGCAATGGTACCATATTGCCCTTGTTCACAGACGACCAAAAACAATGACTGCAAGCAAAGCCTCACTATACGTCAACGGTGAATTTGTTGAGCAGATCAAGTGTGCATACCCTTCGCCGCCACCACTCGCCAACGCTAGTACCGAAAGCTTCGCATCATTTGCTTCGACGAACGCAAAGCAACATCCTGTTCAGGCATTCCTAGGAACTCCAAGAGATCTTTCCAGCCAAGTTGGTCCCGGTCTGGTCTTTTCGAAATGGTCTTTGGCTTCAGCCCATCTTTTTGAAGACGCCCTAAGCGATGACTTCCTGGCTGTTCACTACGGACTCTCCCCAAAATACCAGGGCAACTTTCAAGATAGCCTAGGCGGTTTCCAGACTTACGAGGCCTCGGCGAGCCTAGGACTACGAAACGAGGTTTTCCATCCTGGAAGAGATGAGAGTTCCGATATCATAAGAGCCATCAGAGACAAGGCTGGCAGCCTCCTCCCAGAAAGCAAGATTCTACTGAGCATACTCCCAACAGGTGTCTTCAGAGAAGATGGTGTTTATCAAGATACCCAGCTTTACCGTGCACTGCCTCGGCCTGCAGCAACGAATCTCATTCAAATGACCCATAGAAGCGGTTCAGCCATTGCGATTAACGCTGCCCTGCCATGCCTTCTGGATGCACTCGCACGTTCCCAAGGTGTTGCTGTTCTATCTGGCAATCCCGTGGTCGTGATGCCCTCCTATTTCGACGACAACTTCTGGCGCCTTGCAGGCTTCACCCCTTTGGCTCTGAAAATTGTTGAAAGGGCGACTTCAGTAGAAGAAACTGTTCGAGCGGTCGAGATGACGTTTTTATGCATCAGAAAGAGCTGGAGAAACAGCGAGGCGATGGAGCGTGATAATGGCTACGCTATCCTCGGCATGCTTCTCAGAGCCAAACTGGGCTATACCGTCAACTTGGGTGCTGACAGCGCCAATCTACGCTTACCGATTTCAAGTGAAGAACGGGACAGGCTGAGTTTCCAGCTTTTAAGCCTTGTCCTCGAATTTGTGGGCTATAACCATGCAGAGCCTTTGGAGTCCTTCATTGTGAATCCTCTGGCGTACCGCATTCTGCTTATCGATTTCGACACTTGGAGACGATCAGCTTCCATCACCCAAGAGCTATACTACAAGCAATTCGTGACATTCTCAGTGAAGAGCAAGTATCATCAATTTAATAGCAGGAGATTAATGCGCATGAGTGGGTCGACCCTCAGATCAAAGCCATCGGCACTGCTGACAAGCGACATGAAAGGAATCGTCAAACGGCTGCTCGACGCGATGAAAGCAGAATCGATATCCGAGGAGGTGCAACCGCACTTCATGGCTGCTTTGGAGCAACTGGTGAAATGCAACTACACAGCAGAGGTGCACAGGTCACTAGCCTTGTTCATCACGTATGCCTTCCACTCGCCAACAGCCTCTCTGGTAAGGTCACCAAGACCTGTGTCTGCCACAGCCCGAACACCCACGACCGGATATGCCAG
Organism: Colletotrichum costaricense; assembly: GCF_030867565.1. Lineage (NCBI taxonomy): Eukaryota > Fungi > Ascomycota > Sordariomycetes > Glomerellales > Glomerellaceae > Colletotrichum > Colletotrichum costaricense. The sequence goes on along the minus strand of NW_026848260.1, from coordinate 285,061 downwards.
ACGGGCAACTTTCGACTCCAATACCACATCGAATACGTCCCCCTCCCGGTTCCTGACCAAGAAACAACTCGGTGCCAAGATTCTGGGAATGTACTCAAACCTGCTCTGCGAAAAGGGCAACCTGGCCAACATACGCAAGTTTGCAAGAACAGTGACGAACAAGGTGAGACCACCATTTGGAGAAAAGGATAAACAGTTATATTTATTGAGTATGGACCAGTGGCTGCTATATCTCTTGGCCAACGACGATCCCGAAACAGTAGTATATGGCAGCAAGATCCTGGCCAGACTCCTCATCACGCACGGCTCCACGTACACGGCCAAGTTCTCCGGTAAGACTGGTGGCTTCACCATCATGGCGCATCGACTTAAACGCTGGTGGTACATTCCCTCCCTGTGGCCAATCTGCTTCAGCATCCTATTCGGACTTGACGTGGCGAACGTGGATTTGGAACGCAACTTCGAGTTTTCCAGCTTACTTGAAACCTTTGGAAGAGCTCGCGTTCTCTATCCTGAGTGTCTGCAAGTCATAACTTCAATGTTACAACATGGCTTGAAGGATGTCATGAAGCATCAGGAGGACCCAAATTCTCCTCAAAAGTCGCATCATCTTCAAGCAAGCGGATTCGAAGGCCTAGAAACCCGGCCCCGGGCCAAGTCCATGGAGACTAGGGGTCTAGATGCGAGAAGTGAGTCGTTGCCTCTATGCACGGCAATGACAATGCTGACTTTCGTCGTAGTATCAGAGAATGGCCCGCGTGATAGCGAGCGGATTTCAAATCACGCGCCCATGCTGTTGACTGTCATCCGATTCCTGGCAGACTTGCACTCCCGGTCAGCCGACTTCAAGGACTTCGCATTGACGTCTGAGTATGTGAGGTATCTCTTATGGGCGTGTTATCCCATCATCGTTAGCACCGATGCTGTCACGCCAGACACGGAGCTCAACTCTCGAGATTCAGCTCTGACATTTGAGGGCGGGGATGTGATGATTCGCCCACTTGCCGGCTCTCAGCCTGGCCCCATCGTGCGGACGACGAGCACAGATGCAGTTGCTGCTTTGGCAGGGAACCCTCGTGGAACACCTCTGCGGAAAGCATCTGGTTTCGTTCTGCTCACCAATCAAACATCACCTCAGGCCCCGAGCCCGGTTCGATTTGCACCTGTTATGTCACCGAAGAAGAAGGTCGCCTCTCAACAGTCAAGCAGCGCTACACTTGACAGCATGGTGGATCTGGTCGTCAGTGTCTTTATAGATCAAGTCTTTACGCGCAAAGAGTTCCCTGGCTTCGGTCTCTTCCTCAAGATCCCGCCAGGTTTCCAAGAGCATCAAGCCTATTTCGAGTCTTTTGTCCTGAGAAAAACGCTTCAACAACTTGGAAGCCATGTTCAAGCGAATCAGAAGGTTCTCAGCGAGCCTAAGGTTCTTACCAACATGGGTAGACTTGCGGCGCACGTCACCGATACCATCTTCGAGGGCTGGTTCATTAACGGTACTGAGCCCATGCTAGAGTTCGCTGGCATGGTGCTGGAGTATCTACAAAGGTCCGAAGTATCGACCATGAAAAGCGTTCGCCTGTGCAGTCAAGCCGTTGGAACCATCCGTCAATCATTCTTGAAGCTTCTTCTCTTGCGGTTTTCAGAACTGGACGATCCAGACACGCCGGACGCCAGCGCAAAGGAATTCATGAGTAACATTCTCTACTGGCAAGCTCCGATTCTGGGCTGCCTTGCGAATGAGGAGGAGTACATGAAGCTGTTCTGGTATCAATTGTACTCGAAGCTGGTTGATCCCCGAACATCCATCAGGTCTGCTGCAGCTACGATCATGCGCATCATGCTTGTCCAGAAGCCCCATGAATCCAAGGTGTTGTTCAGACAATGTGTAGCACCAGACCAGCAACACCTGACGAAAGATTTCGTTGTTAAGCTCACCGAAATTGACGACGAGGCTTTCATCGAATGGGTGGACCAACACCGTGCGTCACTTGATGCATTCTTTTTCGGTGGCATATCAAAGATCTGGGAGGAGTTTGTCGTTGTCGAAAACCAGCGAACGGTTGATTCGGCTAAGTTCCGATTAGCGAAGCGCAGAGATCGACTGAAAGCATGGCAGACGGAGGCACTTACCGTGGATAACATCCTCCTCCGTCACGACATGGCGAACGGGGCCTGGATGAAGAGCATCTTTACCAGCGAGCACTTCAAGCATCAGCGTCTGACACAAGACCAGCAGGATGATATGGCCTTCCTGGGTGCGGCATTTGTGAAGATGGACAATGATCTGCGACGCCCGGGTGCTGTATTCAGCGAGCAAGCTCAGCTTAAGTGGAAGCTTGATCGGACTGAAGGACGCAACCGGATGCGTCTGAGGCTTCTGCCTGACTATTCCAAGAAGAATTCAGACTACCAACCGAAGAGAAGAGCAGGAGAGCCCTCCACTCCTTCAGCCCTGAAAGTCAACACTGCTATGGCCCCCGTGCAGATCGCACCGTCGCCCATCAAGTCAGCTACACCGGCATCATCACGTGTACAATCTATTCCGAGTCTCGATGGTGCAGAAAACCCCGATACCCCGCCGGATGTTGACCAGGACGCGGAGGCAAATGAGTCCGGCGTAGGCGCCGAAGAAGATTTTGAGCTTGTTGACGATCCGAACGATGCCAACGAAGGCGATGAAGGCTTCGAGGACAAGAACCGCAAGGTTATGAGGCGGCTTGAACAAGGTGACCAAGTCCAAGCCGTGTACAACATCTCCCGCATCGTCGGTCTTGAGGGATGTGAGGGAATTCTTATTATTGGCAAGGATGCCTTATATATCATGGACAACGTCTTCCAGTGTGCTTCTGGAGAGATTGTCAATGCCTGGCAGGCACCTCCTGAGGAACGAGACCCTTTCTCGGAGATCATCACGGACGCCAAAACGACGGAGCAACGCCAGAGCTCAAGCCGGAGTGAACAAGAATCTCGCAGCTGGAGATGGCATGATGTGATCAGTATCTCCAAGAGAAGATTCCTTTTCCGAGACGTCGCGATCGAGGTCTTCTTTACAGATGGACGCAGCTACTTACTGACGTCCATGAACCCGATCCTGAGAGACGAGGTCTTTGGCAAGCTAATGAACAAGGCGCCGCATACAAACTCCGCTAGTTCACTTCCGAATCCCGAGGATGCTTGGCGTCTTGAAGCGCTGAAGGTCTCAGAAGAGATGCCCCAAGGCTTTGGTTCGAAGTTTGGAAGCATCTTCAACTCCACACCTTGGAATCCCGCCATGAAGAAGTGGCAGAAGGGAGAAATGTCCAACTTCCACTACCTGATGCTGGTCAATACGATGGCAGGACGTACATTCAACGACTTAACTCAGTACCCCGTCTTCCCTTGGGTTCTCGCGGATTATACGAGCGAGGAGCTCAATCTGAACGATCCGGCAACTTTCCGAGACCTCTCAAAGCCGATGGGCGCGCAGACCGCTGGCCGTGTGTCCGGGTTCAGGGAGTCGTACGATGCCCTGGCAGAGATAGGTGAAACTCCGTTCCACTACGGCACCCACTACTCGTCAGCTATGATCGTGTCGTCATATCTCATTCGCCTTCCACCCTTCGTTCAGTCTTATATCCTCCTTCAAGGCGGATCGTTTGATCACGCCGACCGTCTGTTCCAGTCGATTCCTCACGCGTGGAAGTCTGCCTCGTGCGACAACAAGGCCGATGTCAGAGAGCTGATTCCGGAATTCTTCTGCCTCCCAGAATTCTTGACGAACATCAATCAGTATAACTTTGGCAATCGCGAAAGCACAGGAGCAAAGGTCAATAATGTTGTCCTGCCTCCCTGGGCCAAGGGTGACCCCAAGATCTTCATTGCCAAGCATCGCGAAGCACTTGAGAGTCCCTACGTCAGCCAGCACCTGCACAACTGGATCGACCTGATATTTGGGTACAAGCAGAGAGGGGACGCAGCTGTAGACAACCTCAATGTTTTCCATCATCTCTCGTACCGTGGAGCAACGGACCTGGACAACATTAGCGATCCTCAAGAGAGGCGTATTACTGCCGGCGTCATCCACAACTTTGGCCAAACTCCTCACCAGGTGTTCACTAGGTCTCATCCTGGCCGCGAGCACTTTTCTTGCCCAATACGGCGGTTGGATACCTCGGTCTATGCTCTGACTAGGTTATCCCACCCACTGCTCGGTATGCTTCATTCCAACACAGGTTGGTCTCAACTAACGAAAGTCCCAGAATCCCACGAGAGAGTAGCAACTTTGATTTACTCGCCAAAGATAGACCGCCTCATATGTGCCTCACCTTTCCGCCTGAACGTTGCTCCGTACGACAAGTTCCTCGAATGGGGCTATGCCGATAACAGTGTCCGCTTCTTCTTCAGCGACAACCGGAAGGTAAGACAGCCTGACAGGACTGTTACTGAGAGCTTTGCTGATGGCCACAAGCCCGCGGGACTATTTGAGAATCTCCACATTGGACAGTTATCTTGCGCCATCTTTGCAGACTCGAAGACGCTCATCACAGCGGGAGAAGACTGCGTCATCTCCGTATACGCTGTGCAGACAGCGCCTGGGAAAGTAGTTGATCTTTTGCCTCGGTCGTCGCTCTTTGGTCACCGGGCTCCCGTGACGAACATAGCCGTGTCAAAGTCCTTCAGTACGTTTGTGTCGGCGTCGACGGATGGCCAGGCTTTCCTCTGGGATATCAACCGTCTAGAGTTCATCCGCAAGTTGCCTCTCTCGCGGCCCGTGGAGTGCGCCCGCATCAATGACGTCTCAGGCGAGATCATGCTTGGATCCGGCCCCAACCTCATCTTATACACCCTTAACGGGACAGTCCTCGTCGACCAGAATGTGTGCGCGGAACCTGACGACTATGTTCACTCATGTGCATTTTACGAAAGTGCTGGCGACGAGTGGGTTGAGAATTGCCTGATCTTCACCGGCCACAAGAGAGGCCGTGTAAACGTGTGGAAGAAGTGCGTCAAGAACGGGAAGTGGGTATTGGAGCTGCTCCGCCGCTTGGACCATACCGATCCACGATCAGAAGTGGGAGCCAATTACGACGCAGGCATTACTTGCATCACGCCCATGCCGCAATGCGTCTACACAGGAGATGATGATGGGCGAGTGGTAAGTTTACACAACCTTTCGCTTTACAGAGCTTATGGTTTCTAACGTGGTTGCGCAGTACGAGTGGAACCTTGTCCAGCGGGACAGATAGAGTCTGGCCGTTGCCGGCAACAAAAGTTATGGGAAGGTTGGCAATCGCATCCGATCAAGTTTATAAAGGGGGCATAGCGGATTTCTACCAGGCTAGCATAGAATTGGCGTCCTCTCTCTCGCTCTGTCTCGCTTGGTAAATGATCATGGCCGCATTTGAACGACTTGGAGTAGGCCACGAGTGAATTGCAACTTCGCGTGACTGGTAGTGTACAGCATAGGCCTTGAAACAGATCATCTCCTGGGTGGAAGTTCTAACCCGCGAGCCGCAAGTTGTAGCTTCGGTTCAGCAGCTCGCCCGAATAGCCACTTCATCCCTTGTTCGCTGTCTAGAGCCCGAACGCCGTTCATATTTACAAAAGTTTCCTTCCTCAGCTGAATGTTTTGGATTTTTCTAGATTTTGTCTCGCGGCGGGGGTTCATTCGTCGTCATAGCCCGTCAGCTGCTTTCTAGGTCCTGCGGGAACTGTGTAATATCCAGCGTCGTTAGCATTGCGTCTGTTTCCTTTCCATGTTCCCCGCGAAGAGGGAGGGAAGCCAGCCCTATCGGCCTTTCGCGGTGTTTTCGTTTTCTCGAGACTCACCAGGGTATGTGACGGGGATGGGGGGCGCGTTGTAGTCGCCAATGAAGTTTCTGACGGGAGGTACGACGGCCAGCTGGATGGGACCGAGGGCGCCGAGGACGACGGACCAGAAGTAGGCTGGCTTCTCGCGGGATGCCCAGCGGCAGTAGCGAATGGGCCCGGCCCAGAATCGGGGAGATGCGGTGGAGGACATTGTTTAGGTACTGTGAAATTGACAATTAGCTATGCGATTAAATTACAGAAGGCGACGATGCATTTGCTCGGCGTGACGTACTCAATTGACCGTATGGTGTGTCGTCAAATGATTGTTGCTATCGCTGGCGGCGGACGTCTTTCTACGATGACCGAAGCTCAGAATGGAGCCGCAAGAGTCCCGGGGCCCGGCCAGGGTCGGATAAACCTCGTCGGAATAACCTGCGCTCTCTGAGGCACGTCTTGAGGCACACAGCGGGTAGGTACGTACCCCTGCTGAAAAGCGAGACGGGAAGCCCAGGCCAGGCACCTCAGGTCTTAGGAATGGACCTCCCACCCGCCTCCCGGGGATTCTCCGACCACTACCTACCTTAGCTTGGCAACGGCTACGTATCCCCAAGCTTCAAGACACATGCACCGGATCCCAAAAGTGCATGTCAAGCTCTCCCGCGCAGCCAGCTACGCAACGCAACGCACCCCAGCTGTGCGCCCAACTTTGTCTTTTTTTCTTCTTGAACCTCCCAATCCACCACCCCTCCTCCTACGAATTTGTCCATTGAATTTTGTCAATCATGCGGTCTCTTCTTTCGCTTTGTCTGCTATTTCTGGCTGCCGCTGTGCACGCTGTTAGCGTCACTGGCGGCCGGCTTCTGGCAATTCTCGACGATGTTGCTGAGAAGGAGGGATACTCCAAGTTCCTCGGAGATTTGGAAAGTACGTCGGAGCTTATTTGAGATCATGCAAAATCTCGTGAATGAGAGCAATGGAAAGACGAGAGAATGCGATTAGCTAACCAATTGATCAAATCAGGCCGCGGGTTCAGCATCTCATACGAGACCCCCAAGAGCGAGTCTCTGCAGCTGTTCAAGCTCGGCGAGCGTGTCTACGACCACGTTCTGCTCTTCCCGTCTAAGAGCAAGGGTATGCGACTCAATTGCTGTTCGAGATCTATAGAGTCTATACTTACAATGGCATCTCCAGGTCTCGGTCCCAACCTGACCCCCAACATTCTCCTCCAGTTCGTCAACGCCAAGGGCAACATCCTGCTGTCCCTCTCCTCCGAGTCGACCGTCCCGACCTCCATCGTGAGCCTCCTGGCCGAGCTCGACATCGCCCTCCCCGCCGACCGTACCGGCCTCGTCGTTGACCACTTCAACTACGACACCGTCAGCGCCTCCGAGAAGCACGACGTGCTCGCCATCCCCGCCCCCAAGTCGCCCCGCGCCGGCGTCAAGAACTTCTTCCACGAGGACGGCGAGGTTATTGCCTTTCCCAACGGCGTTGGCCATGTCCTCGGTGCCGGCCAGCTTCTCACCCCGATCCTGCGCGCCCCGAAGACGGCCTACAGCTACAACCCCAAGGAGCAGGCCGAGGTCGTCGACGCTAGCGACCTGTTTGCCGCCGGCGAGCAGCTGGCTCTCGTCTCCGCCTTCCAGGCGCGCAACAGCGCCCGCTTTACTCTCGTTGGATCTGCCGAGTTGCTGAGCGACAAGTGGTTCGACGCCAAGATCAAGCCCGCGGCTGCTGGCAAGGAGGTCAAGACCTGGAACCGCGAGTTTGCCAAGAGAGTTGCCGGCTGGACTTTCCAGGAGACTGGTGTCCTTCGCGTCAACAACATTGAGCACTACCTCAACGAGGCTGCCAACGAGACCAACCCCGAGCTCTACCGCATTAAGAACGAAGTCGTAAGTTATTCTGAGTTGGATGCTCAGGGAAGAACAAGAAAAGGCTAACCTCCCGAGCAGACCTACTCCATCTCCGTCTCCGAGTACTCCTGGGACAAGTGGACCCCCTTCACTGTCCCCAGTGGTGACGACCTCCAGCTCGAGTTCAGCATGCTCTCCCCCTTCCACCGCATCCCGCTCGCTGCCAAGACCAGCACCGCCGACGCCACCACCTACACCACGTCCTTCATCCTGCCTGACCAACACGGCATCTTCAACTTCAAGGTCAACTACAAGCGCCCCTTCTTCACCAACGTCGAGGAGAAGAACACCGTTTCCGTCCGCCACATGGCCCACGATGAGTGGCCTCGCTCGTACGTCATCTCGGGCGCCTGGCCCTGGTTGTCTGGCATCTTTGCCACCGTCACCGGCTTTGTGCTGTTCTCGGCTGTATGGATGTACAGTGCGCCTTCCGGCACTGCGACTGTGACCAAGAAGACGCAGTAAATATCTCAGGTGGGAGGAGGTTCTTCTTAAGATGAAGAACGAGGATATGCAGATACAGAGATGAGGATTTTGTGGTAGGCCATGATTCGTTCATGGGAACCTCGGGATAGAGAAAGCGAGCACAAAATGAGACCTGGATTTTCACGACCATGTGATGTGGTCTGGAGCGTTGTAACTGTAGTGTACATCTGGCTATAGGATTGCCTCCTGATGTGAAGGGGGCTAAAAGCTTAGGTATCAAATGACTTTTACGTTTGGAGTGTCTTGCCGTGTTTGTCTTGATTACCCTTCCATCTTCTCTTTCGTCTTTGTGATAGAATCTGGCCTTGAGCAACGTCTACAATAAATAACCGTATTGCATCAACAAACCGACAGTCTTCTTCAGGATGGCTTCATCGAATGTACGATGATATGAAGCACCTAGATTCTGGCATCTGGCATGCCTCGAGCAAAGCTTGCGTCATCAACCTGACTACCTGACAAGGCTTTCCCGTGAAGGCCTCGACGAAGCGAATGCTACCACTGTTTCCGAGACTGTTCCGCCATGGAGATGTGACCGCTTCCACCCTTTGCCAGAGACTCTTGCTTCATCTGCCGGCGCAGCTGCTTGTTGTACGCCGGCGTCTTCATATACTCGGATTTGGGGCGCGCCGTCCAGCCCTTACCATCGTCGATGTAGCCCCACCAATAGGGGTCGCTGTTTTTGCTGCTTGATGAGCCCATTGTCCTCTTCTCAGGTATGCGAATTGGTATAGGTTGGTTGTCTGTGAATAATGGATCTTTGTTTGTTGAGGATTTTGAGGTGTGATATTGCAATGAGAGATATGGATTTGTTCGTTGAGCAAAGAGAGAGCAACTGGCAGATGCCAACGTTTATTTTATCTTTCTTAACATTCGTTTGGGGAGTGAGGAAAGACCTTGATAAAGGTCGACTCAAAGACACCACTCATCAGTGCTGAGCTGACGTCAATCGGCATCCGCAATCATTGTTTCCAAGGCGCCGGACACTGAGTATTGTCGATCCTTGCGGCACTAAGTGGCGGCGAGTTGGTTCCTCGACTTGCCGTATTTGGCAATAAGAATGGCCAAGAGACTGCAAGCTACATCCTCATTGGTCGAAACCCTGAACCTTGCGCCCCTTTGACTTCCATCATAACATCCTTTTTCTAGACCTCACATACCTGATTCGAGTATACTCTAAGAATCTGCTCTTCTTTCATGCCACGCCGCAAATTTCTGAGGAAGGCCATCTTACCCCATCAATTAAAATATCGCGAAAATGTATATCAAGGTACTTTCCTTAGAGCAGTTGGTGAACGATTGAAGGCCGACGTATAGGTAGCTCATAAGTTTCTATAGTTTAGCAACTTTGTCAATGGTATTGCATCCCTCTTTGATGGTGAACTTTTTGCGCCAAGGACAAGTCTTTCTCAACGCGTAGCGGTGGTTGGTTCGTCAGGGCCGGCTTGGAGTCAGCGCATAGTACGCGGGGGAGCGCCTAGCTGGTAGAGGACTTCGTCGCGTTCTGTCGGGCAAAATGCGGGCATTACGCCAGAAAGACCATTGGACGTCTGGCCATATACGCATTCGTTAGCATGTGGTAAATCATAATAATTCATATGTCTCTCTGGCTTCATTTTTCTCAAATTCGCCCATGAACACTCTCGATATAGAGTAGAAATGAGTGAAAAACTAGAGACGGACATACTAGAGATGAGTCCACTGGAGATGGACCTACCGAGGACGGATCTACTGGCGCCATCTAGCAATTTATGGAATGTTTCATCTGAGCTTGGTCGTAGAATCCGCCAGGCGTTGTTGCCCTGGGCCCCCGGATCCCATACCCGTGTAGGCGGTGGCTTATAGCCTTCTTTCAAGTTTTGCGTCACTTACACGCGGATTGAACACGAAGGTCTAATTCACTAACGATGTATTCTGCGACCTGTCTGCCTGCTGGCTTTTGTTATGACTCGCCATAATATCGAATATGTTGCGTAAGTCCTGCCGAAAACAAGACTCTGTCTATGTCAAGCTTCAATGCTAGACTCATTGAACACCGACTAGTGGGCATCACTCGACTATCATAGGGCAGCAGAATTTTAGGGCGGCAGTAGGAGGTGCCTTTTTCTATGAGAGGCAGTGCATACTATCTTCGGCGTATCCCCGAGAGTTCATTCGCAAAGGCCTCGAGCTGATAAAATTTAATAACGAATAGGATAGCCGTTCACAGACTGCAGAAAGTTGGATTGCCGACTTGATGATTCCTTTTTTAATTTCTTCCTCAACGATTCCGCTTACAATATCGCCGTAGAAACTTTCCTCCGGCAAATCTCTAGGCCAGATCTCCAAGCCAAGCAGCGAGCGATCAAAACTTTGGAACAGGGCGCAGTAGCAGAATAGTCGCGTAATCCTTGACATGATCCGATGGTACCCATGTTGTCAATACTATAGCGAACATCTACATTTGGAGCAAGAGTATGGGAAGTAAGGAAACTTTTCTTCTCGATAGTTACTGGGGATAAAGTTTCGTGTTCGCTACCGAGCCTAGGTACGCAGGAAAGCTCAACTGAATTGGGGGGGACTGGTCAAAAGTCCGATCCCAAAACACCGACCCGCTCCCCAGCATCTTGTCAGGAGAAAGATACTTACTAAATCACCGGCTTTCCTTCGGGAATGGCGGCCAGCAACTGAATTTCGGGGTTCGATTCCCGGGCCGGCGACTTCGGGAATAGACGTAGTAGCAAAGGTGGCCAAGACTGCCAATTCCAAAGTCAATATCTAGTTAGAACATCCTCCAGGATTCATTCATGTAGGTTCAAAGTCCTGTAGGGAATTTCAGGTTAAATTGATCTTGTGAATGAATTTTGCACGTTAGGAATAATCCTTGAGCGCACAATGCTACCATACAATTCTCCAACTGCAGTCTCCTGAACATTGATCGATTGAAAGGTGACGTGCAAATTGTATTTAGAATCTCACAACATGACTCTATGTGAAATCTCAATTATAACGGTTTCACGGGATCTTTCAGCTCTTCCAAGCTGCTGGGGAGATTTCTTTCAAGTCGTAGTTCACTTCCCTAGTGAGAAAGGCAATATCGGTGGACAAAGCGTGATGGCTTCCGGGAACTTTACTGCACAATCTTAGCCTCACAGTCTATTAGTAAGTTTTCTACTATACAGCCAACTGCGCCCAAGGAGTCGGCAAAATACCCCGACAGGGTAAGCTAGGATCTGACTTACAATCTAACAGACATTTCTCTTACAAAAGCTTCCTTTATGAACCCCATACTGCCATACCGGTCATGCCGAATGATCGTGGGGAACTCACGGGTATTCTTGCCTTCAACAAAGACAGCTTGACAACAGTTCTACGAAAAAGGGAATGAATACTTAATCGTCTTTGATCGCAGACATCAGGATCCATCTATTATAGGACCACTAGCCTTAATCTCTAGACTCTAGGTCGGTTTCTCAAGTCCCCTCAGTAATACCGTCACACCAGAGCAACTGCCAAGATGAAGTTCGCTGGAAGCATCGTTCTGGCTATACTAGTAGCTCTTGCCAGCGCTCAGCCGGACCCTCAACGCTACCGGCATCTCAACGGTAAAGGAAAAAGTATTTCCCAGAGAGGTTTCAAGCATTCTGACGTATGATTATCTAGCCGAATGTGTTAAGAATCGTGATTGCTGCCCGTGTGACACGGGATCCGGGGCTTCTGTGTACTGCTTGCGTGAGCGGCTAATCACTATTCCTTCATTCTTGTCACTCAACGGCTAACTCAATTCATTAGCGGATTCTACCTCTTCGACGAAGTACCGTTGCCTACACTTTGGAAACCCCTGGCCTTACTATCAGAAGAACAAGGGACAGTGCGGCGACTAGGATCACCTGCAGTAAAATGTATGATACGATGCCATCCATAGTTGCTTTCGAGACAAGCAGACTGGTTCGAAATCTAAGAACTGTTTAGACATTCATATCTGTAAATTCGATAGCCACCTTGAGTATTCGCATCTGAACATATGAAACCAGATTCTATAATCAAACTAGAAGCCCCTTCATCCATTGTTCCATCATTAAGCTCTACTTCATCGGTAGCTGAGCATTATTTGATGGAGGCGGATGACTATGGATCGCAGTTGAGCAGTTGGTTCTACATGAACAACTAAATGATCAGAGCGCTTGAGAACAATTACTTCGGGCAGTGATTGGAGGAATTGAGTTGCACATTACGCTCTCATGAGAGAGGACTATAAGTTGTACCAAAGTTCCGTATGATTCTTGCGAATTCGTTATACTTCTTGCCAAACCATTACACAACAAGAGCACCACTGTCAGTCGCCGCTACAGTCCCCGTGACGTTGCGGTCTTTCATGAGCCAAATGTATGCCTCGGCCACGTCTTCAACTGTACCAAATCGCCCCGTCGGGACTTTTTCTTCCACAGCTTTGACCATGAACTGTTTCTCATCCGACTTCATACCATCCCAAAGTTCAGTATCAACGAATCCAGGAGCAACGACATTGACCCTCAGAGGCTTCAATTCTACTGCTAGCTGCTTGACTACACTTTGCAGCCCACCAGCAAGAAAAGAGATCACTGACCAGCCAGGCGTCGACTTCTGCGCAGCACTACCGCTCGTGATAGTGAAGGATGATTCGTTGCTCTTCGGCAGATATCTTTCTGCTACTTTGACGACCATCAAAGGCGCAACGAAACGCATTTGACAGGCAGAAACAATCTGACCGGGTGTGACGTCTTGAAGCATGATTAAGGAAGGCGTGTTTGCCGCCGTAAAGACGACGTGGTCGATGGGGCCGGCCTGCTTGAAGACAGCCTCAATGTTGGCTTCGGCATCTGGTCCAGAGAGATCGGCTGCGAAACTCTGAATCTTCTGCTGCGAAGAAGATGGGATGGCATTTCGCAGATATGTGACAGTAGCAGTGAGCTTGGCTATGGATGAAGACGAGATTGTCAAGTTTGCCCCGCTAGCGAGAGAAGCTTCTGCGACGCCTAGACCAATGCCTGATGACCCGCCTATGATGAGAACATGCTTGCCTGCAAGTTTGTTGTATTTGAGAGCCATTGTCGCAGATGAATGATTGGTTTGGGGAGGGGTCGATAGCTGCTGCGATGGAACTTCGCGCTCAAGGGTGAACAGTTGTGTTCTGAGAAGAACAGCAAATATTTACAGATCGTCCGTGGTACTTTCAATCAGCTTTATACTTCCCCCCATATTTCCTTAGGTAGTAGTTATCAAGCAGCGGTGATCCGTACATGTGTTGCTTCTGCCCTCACTCAATTTGTCATTAACCCCGCGTAAACCCCGAGCATCCAGCTTCGTCCCAAATGATGAGTAGGTCGCATCATCCGATGGAGTTAAACTTAGCCGAACTTCTCTAAATACATTAGTCTGCTGATGGCCGTTGATCGCTGAGAAGAGTTGTGCCTCGGAACGGACTTAAGAGGTTGTGCTAGGTTTCAAGTCCGGCCCGCGAATGCGGAATGACTACTATACATGTCAGCTCGCATCCAAAAACATCAATATTCGTGGTTTCAGACTAGTACCAACTTCGAGGGACTTTTCACTAGAATGTGTCATTAATTCCTCTTTGAAGATTATAATATATTGAAATTTGCAGCGTGACAGCTATCTAGCAAGGCCCACTTGTTGCTTAGAAGATGCACCTTGAGCGGGCATGTCATCTAACTGTATGTCGCCCACAACCCAGTCCTTAACATCTCTTGACGTGACTTTACCACTGCGTTCGACGCAAACATCTCGCTGGACATGAATGCCATTCTCGGAGTGAATACCGCCTTCGTTCTTTGCAGCGCCATTGCCATTCACGTACAACCCATCAGTAGAGCCCTGCAGGCTATTGCTGTCTTCAAGGCGCTCGAACGAGCCGTCAAGATCATCCTGTTCTTTCGATCGCTTCATATGACCGCCGCGGTTGGAAATTTTGCCAATTGTGACGAGAGTGTTGAAGTTTTTAGAGGCCGAGGACTTCCCCTGTCCGTCAGGCCCCTTCTTCCTGGCTGAGCGGGAGCCATACCGTTCCCCCGAACTAACGACGCTAACAACTCCACCAAGCCAACGCCGGAAAAGCGGTGCGCATGGCGGGAGACAGGCTCCAATTATAGCTAGGCAAGTCTCCACGGCGGATGCAGCGTGAGGTATAATGACCGTTTGACTAATGTTGTTTCCAGTGGTCCCTTGGCCAGGACGATAGATGGCGAATAGAATGAGACGTGCGACGGATGCGAGCACGACGCTGTTCGAACAAATCGTGTTGGTCATTGTCGCTTTGTGGCTTCACGGCGAGGGTTGAGTCAACTTACCTGCCTCCTAAGAGAAAGACACCACTGATGGCAAGCTTTTTCTCCCTCCCCATTTGTAGTGCCCAGACTTCGCGAATGGGGAGCACGACCGTAAGGATGTCAAAGATAATGTTCGGAACTGTGATTCCGATGAAGAAATTGCTCGAGTTGATACATGTCCCAGGGATGGTTCGATCCCAAAACCGAGGGATCGGGGTACAAGAAAAGACTATGCAGCGGCGTCAATACCAAATCGCTCTGACTCGTCCATGCCTCATTGTGAGCTCGACTTACTGCTGACCATAATAACGGCAATACACCATCCAACAAGCATGGCAGTGATAGCCCAGATACTATACCGAAGCATTTTGGATGCGGAGAAGATCCTGTAGAACATCGCTAGGACTGCCATCTTGGACAGCGGACATGCAATAGCATATTGAATTTCCAAGACGAGGATACACTATGAAATTGTAAGTCAATATTCAGCAGTTGGCGCACATTCGTGGGAAAGCTTTGTGGTAGCTACATGTCCTCATTGTTCTCTCAAAGAGCGATATGACATACCTTCAAGAATGCTGAAACACCACCTGGATATAATTCGACTATTTGATTGACATCTGTTCCGAGACCGTACTCTACCGCTGCGAAGCTTTGTCAGTACAATGGTGCAATGATTGGGCAGGCGCAGAGGACTATGGGCCGTGATAGTAGGATTTGCGCGTGAACTGCAAAAACAATAACTTACAGATCCCTTCAGTAATCAGCATTATGTGATTGGCAATCTGTATATTTCATCTGTCAGCGACAGAACGCTCTCAACGCTACAAGTGCTTTGGTATACGGGCCCTCTCACCAGTGCTACGATGGCGACATGTTCGTCGAAAGTCCATGGCGACTTGGCTACAACTCTCGTGACATAGAGTCGCATGCCAACCAAGACGGTTGCTAGAACACTGAAAACAGCATGAGGCACAATTAGAACCCTTGCAATATTTTCTGCAGAAGAATATGTGACGTCCGACATATCGTGCTTTGTGACGGGCCTAGCACAACTTGTCTGTCGGGAAGGGAGTTTGCCGAATGCCAGCGGGAAGCACTGTCAAGGAGCGGTGAGAACTTTGTAAGTAAAAATGATATAAACGTATCATTAGCACAGATTGAAATTGAAAACTAATCGGAAAAGGACCTTTCTTTTGCTGAACTGCGCTGTTAGCGAGTATAATTCCGAAATCATACCGGTGTTGCGCGCGGAGCTGCGCCGTTCGATCCGGTACCTGGGACCCATGTCTTTCACCCTTGACTCCATTCGTCACGATGCCGCGATCCGTGGGCCGCACCACAATAAATCTTCACGATGCCGCATGTAATCGTTCATCCCGAGTCAAGCAAACTCTCTTTCTCAAAGCTCGGAACAGCAAATGCTATCTTTTCAGGAATTTTACCCACAACTTCTGGCGTTGCCAGAGTTATTATCTATCTGGCCGGTCCCTAGAATCTCGGTGTTTCCTGATTGATTAACAGATCTCATCTAAGTGGTCGCGAACCAGAGCTAGAGGAACACATCAAAGATGAGGCTATTGGTCGTTTAAAAACACCTAGTTGAAAGCGGTCCCTTATCAATGGTTGGGCGTAGTTTCTCGCGTTATCCCCATAATTGAAGGCGGTCGCTACTGCGGTTTCGCCCATTTGAAGAAATGCCACATTGCAACGGATCATTAAGCGACTCTCCTGTCCCACCACGTCTACAAGGTTAAGACTAATGGAAGTTTGGGACCCGTCCATAAGATGATCAACATTTCCCTCGCATCTCAATCTTGAGTCAGATTTGTCTGCCCGAGCAACAAGACCGAACACTTGCAGGAACTGAATTGTAAAAGTTCCAAAGACACGTTCTCGATTCAAATCACACCAACCATCACCAAAGAAATCAACGTGGCTTGAAAGCACAATGGCAGCAGTATCACACGCATCCAGATCTTTGGGTATTATCTTTGCCCACGGGGGCTTCCACCTCCCCGCTTGTTTTGACCTCGCCAAAGTTCGGCTCGAGAAGGCCGGGTTTTCTCCAGTTGTTGCTGTCCGCCATCCCAGTGTTGGGACCGATCCTAAGATCACCGTTGACGATGATGCCCGGAACATCCAAGCCGAACTTGCTCCTTACCTGGAACAGGGCAAAGAGTTCCTTGCATTGGCGCATTCATATGGCGGAAGCCCATTGACCATCGCAGCCAAAGGCTACTCGGTCAAGGAAAGAGTAGCTCAGGGTCTCAAGGGCGGCATCCGAGCCATCGTTTTCGTTACAGCCAACATGCCCCCTAAGGCTGGCGCCAGCGCACTGAGCGTGCTTCCCCCTGGCTTGGATATTGTCGATATTGCTGATGGCCTGGTGATGGCAAACGCCAAGGCCAAGGTCGCGTTCTACGGCCCTGACATGGGCGACAAGCTAGCCGATGAGTGCATGGCGACATTGCTGCCGCAGTCACAAGAGGCTCTCTTGGGTCCGGTGTCTGTCGGTTCGGAGGAGCTAACGGTTCCCGTTTACTACATCCTTTGCGAGAAAGACCAGACCATATCTCCAGCCACACAACAGCAAATTATCTCGACGATCCCGACGCTTAAGAGAGTTCTGAGAAATCCTGGTGGACATTCGGCCTTCATCACTGAGGTGGAAAAGTTTGTTGAGCAGATCAATGAGATTGCGGATGAGGTGGAGAAAGATCTCTAAAGGTTGTACTTTCAGTTGAAGATCCTTTCGACAATGCCATCCGTTGCCTAACAATGGAATGTTCCAGGGATCTGGCATCCGCTTGAAGAGTAGCAATCATATCAAATACCCCTCTTCGACTCTCGCAGTCCATTTGAGGCATCTTTAAGGCGTATGCACAAATGCGTATGGACTCTTCGCACGAAGATTGACTTAGGATGAAGACTACATGTATCTTCGAACAATCATACGCTATCACTACCTGACGATACATGCAGGCCGGTTCACAAGATTGAAGCACTAGATTCTACACAAATCATCGACTCACGAAATCAACCCTTTTTGAACGGCCTCCATGATTTTCTTGAATAATTCGTCATAGTCAGGTCCGACGGGTGTGGCCGCTTCTAGCGCCCGATGACAGTCCTCAGGCGTATATATCAACGTCTGATTGATTTACATCTTAGCCTGCTTCGCCAGCTCCCTGTCAGTCGCACGCACTTTTCTTTCCCAGCCACCCGTAATAACGGCACCCCATGCGCCAAGATCAAGAAAACAGTTACAGGAAGTGGGTGGGTAGGCGCCAAGGCTGTTGAGGTGCGTTTCGAGCTTGATTGCGCCTTCTAGCGAGTCTACATCATGCGCATGCTGCGCAAGTCCAGAGACTTGCTCTGGGCGTATGACCGAGCTTCCAGCGGTAAGAATTAGACGGTCATATGTGGTAAGATGCTCTGTGCCTGTGCTGGACCTATAAGAGACTGTAGGGGATTGGACATCGATGTCATCGATGTTGCCATGGATGAACTTGATGCCGGATGCCTTGAATAGTGGTTCGAGATCCTAGCTCATGCTTGACGAATCCTCTTCGTAGAGTCGTGATCGCATGACAAAATATGGCTGTGGAGCTATGACATTGACTTTAAATGCTTCAGTCTGGCTGTGGACGTTGATGAGACATTTGGCAGCAAGGGCACTCCAGACACCTGCGAACCCGGCCCCAATGACGACAATCCTGCCGGACATATTTGTATGAGTAACTGCTAGAAATTGAGACTTGCCGTGGACGGCTGAATTGACAAGATAGTAACTGCCATGCGAGTGAGATTGTATGGGTTATATGTATTTGTTCAATCTCAAACCTGTCGCAGTCCGCAGATTCTTAGTATGCACTGCTGCCAGCATCAAACTTCACCAACACCTCCTGTTCAATGCTAGATACGATTACTTACTATGAATATCCTTGTTCCCGCGTGCTTGTACTAACACATTATTTTCCCATCTCCTCTCAGTGGGTTCCTGTTGCGCCGTCGCTGACTTCTCTCACGCTAATCTGCTTCGCTCCACGGCTTTGTCGCGAATGTGGCGGCCGGCTTACATCGGGTAACCTATTGACTTACAACGGGTCCCCGAATACCCGAGTCCCCGCAGCCGTCAAAACGGCCGGCGGATATCCGTACTTCGTCCTAACTTCAACTTCACAGACCCGCTGACACATGCACCGATGACCGTCCCTGTCGCACCCGCTCATTCGAACGGCGCAGCATCTCGCTCCTCGCTAGCCTGTCTGCCGTGCCGCTCGAGACACTTGAAGTGCGACGGAAAACGACCTCATTGCGATAGATGTGCTACCGCCGCGAAGGACTGCCAATATGCCCCATCACGCCGGGGCGGCTTGGATCGTGTAGCGCTTGCTGAACGAAGAAAGCGCCTTGCCGTCGCAAATAGTGTCGGCAATAGCAGTTCCGAGTCACCAACGAGTCTCCCATCGCAGCAATCAACAGATTCACAGATATTCGGCCAAGACTCTCTTGCTGAGCTGAACCTTGACTTAAGTATCTTCGATGATGTTAGTCTCGAAAATCAAATTTCTACATCGGCTCCGCGCGCGAACTCGACTATACGACCAGATGATCTCGAGAACGACGCACTTATAAACGCATATTACACTAATTTCCACAAATTCCACCCATTTCTCCTACCGCAGGAGCACTTTACGAGATTTCGTCAAGATCCTAACTGGATAGAACGACTCGGACCACTGATAAGCACCATGCATCTTGTAGGACACATCTACGCTACCAGAAAATGGTCTTCAGAGCTTCAAGATGACGTCGAAAGTCGACTTTCTGAGCCAGCGCCGAACGACCCGGTCATTGTGCAATGCCGGCTACTCTACTCCATAGCCCTGTTCTGGTACAGCCACAAGACCGAGGCCAAGCGTCAGATGGACCTTGCAGTCCGTTCAGTCCTCGACCTGCAAATGTTCCAGAAGGAATTCGCAGCAACTCATGGAGCCGAGTCTCCTGTGTTGATGGAATGCTGGAGGCGGACATGGTGGATGCTGTACATCATCGATGCTTACTACGCTGGGACTCTCGGGACAATGAACTTCGCAGTCGTGGAGGTAGACTCCAGCGTAGAACTACCCTGCACGGAGTCAGAGTACGAATCTGGGGTAATTGCTATTCCTGCCCAAAATATCTCAGGGTCATTCGCACTGAACTCACAAATCAAAGGATATTCCGGAACCGCAGACTCTCGAAGAGTTCGACCTCCGCGAGTTCGCTTCGGAGGATACGTCCTATTCTTCCTTTGCATACCTCATCGGCGCTGTAAAATGCGCTGCCCTGGCAATATCTACGACACCGAAATTGGTTGCCAGAGAGGACTCTATGCGTATGATTGAAGAAGCAGACTCAATCATCGACGGCTGGTCATTACTGCTGCCAGAAGATCGTCGCCATATCATGTCCAAGACTGGAGAGATCGATGAGCTAATGTTCCAAGCTCATCTTTTGATTAACGTGTAAGGCGAAGTACTCAATCTCTTGTAGAGCATGTCTCAGCTGACACTCGTCCGATGCATCAGAGCAACCATCGGTCTACATCGACCTCTATCAGACCTGAGATTCAATACTGTAGAGGACATCTCTAGCTGTGCAAGGGAGCCTCCTCAAGAAAATCCCGAGACGGAGCTTGTCAATGTGCACACCGTCAGGGTTCTTCGGGCGGTGCAAGCACAGGTGAGGCTGTTGGCGTTACCAACCGAACGATTCCATCACACTCCATTCACCACCTGTATGGTAAGTGAAGGTACATTGGCGCTGCTATCGGCCTGCAGTTGTCTACTCAAGGGAAAAGAGCTCGCTGTCGCGCGAGATCAGATCCGGATGACGATCGGTTGCCTCAAGACCTTAGGGAAAGTGTGGCCCAGAACAGCAAAGAACGTACGGGAGATCCAGACGATTGCTCAGCATGTACTTGGACTCAAACTCAGGCTGAATGGGGAGAGGACTGCCACAGATACTGCCGGAAGTCTTGCCGTGACTGATAAAGGCGATGCGGGGAATTCGAATTCCCAGACCAGTATGTCAAGCAGCGAGAGTGAGGTGTTCGCCTCGCTGGGTACCATGGATGATGTTTGCGGCTGGTATAACATGGAGGGTATTAGTTCGCAGCTTTCACATTGGGTGCAAAGTGACATTTAGTTACGTTTAGAATGACCTCGATGAGGGCAGTGTCAAAAGGAAACTTCGCTAGAGGATTTCCATGCGAAACTTAGTGGGAGTCCTCGACCGAGAAATCAACGAAAGCATTGGGTGTCCACGTCGCACAGCTAATTGTGTAGGGGGAGACTTGGCACTCTTGAAATTGGATCTTCCATGATGCTGCTAAGTAACAAGATTCCAGTGTGTGTATATCTACTAAAACTCAACGACGACTTTATGACCTCTACCCCTCTGTTGGGCACACTCCCAAGCTTGCTTCGCCTTTGTAAAAGGGAATGACTTCACCGCCAGAGCTTTCAAGGCACCCGCTTCAACCATATCAGATGCCCTACACAACCTCTCAGCATTGGGAGATACAATAAAGTACTTGTGTCGAACTCCAGGTCGCGCAAATGACTCTTCCGGTACGGTGTCTCCGAATGCCCAAGGAGGCGGTGGATCAGCAACAGTTATGATCATCCCGTCCACCGCCACGGCCTTCCATACATCGCTCAGGATACTCCCGCCAACTGTGTCTATGACGACATCCACACCACCGGCTGTGGAGGCCCAGCCTGGGTCATTGTAGTCCAAGACTTCGGCACCTAGCTGCTTCAAGTTCTCGTGATGTCGCGGCGAAGCCAGCGCAATGACACGAGCGCCGCTAAGCTGGGCAATCAACTGAACCGCCAGGACGCCAACGGCACCAGAGGCCCCGGTGACTAGGACAGTCATATCTGTAGTAATCTTCCCATGGTCGACGACAGCCTCCCATGCCGTTAATACTGGAATCGGAAGTGCTGCGGCCTCAACATAAGAGATGCGAGTCGATTTCGGAGCAACCTCGTCTGGCAAGCATGTAACGTATTCAGCTTGGCATTGCCCACGGTCTGCTGATGTGAATGCATAGACATCTTGGCCGATGGAAAGGTTTCCGGTGTAATATGGGCCGAGTTCGGCGATAGTTCCTGATAGCTCGTGGCCGGGGATCCGGGATGCGGTTTCGTACAGCTCGGGCCAGCCGAGTTCATCGCCGGTGACCCCAGCAGCGTGCACCCGGACCAGGATTTCGGCGCCAGTAAGCGTGGGCCTTGGCATATCCGTATTGAGAGTGATTTTGGGAGAGTTTTTGTCGCTCATGATCTGGACAGCTTTCATCTTATTCGTCATTGCGCTTTCAGAGCAGGGGTTGTTGTGAGGCGAGTGAAGTGTCGCTGATGGAGGGAGGAACGAGAGGCAGGTGCGTTACGTGTGAATTGCTTTTCCGTGCTACAGAAAAGCACTTGTTATATAGCGTAAGGTAGCTTGTGCGATTGTTTTCAACTGCCAATTCGGGTACGATTCTGCTTGCTTTATCCCTTCGGCATTGGCTGATGCCCCCCCCCCCCCCCGGGAACCCGTTCGGGCGGGAATTCGTTAACGGCGCTGGCGGGTACCCGCAAGCACGTACCACCCGCCCCGGGTATCCGTGAATTCGGGTATCCACTTCCCTGACGGCGGCGACCCGGGCCGGGCTTCTGCAAAAATGGAAGAATGGGATGAGCTAGCGGGAACTTCACCCATTGTGTCCGGCGCTCGTGCTCAATTTATTTAATAAGAGTATTTTAAAACCAATCTAGTTGTTTTCACTTGAGTCGCACGATCAGGAGAAAGAAATTCAACACCATAAATAAATCATCCTATAAATCGAATCGAAGAGACCGACAGCTAGGTCAGTTAAACGATACAAAGACCTTTTACATGTGTTAATACTAACGAAATCAAGCATGACTCGACCCCGCGAAACAGTCAAAGTCCTATATGACTACAAACTAGCAAACGCTGAGGGAAAATCCATAGTTGGCCTCGAAGTAACCTACCCACCCAACGGTGCCACTCCTCCCCACCGACACGCAGGCGCCACTGTTGCGGTCCATGTCATCGAGGGCAAGCTTCTCAGTGGCATGAACGGGAATCCGCCCAAGGTATACGAGGTGGGGGAAAGCTTCATGGAGCTGCCCGGCTGTCATCACACGGTGGGAGAAAATCCTAGCAGCGAGAATCGTGCGGTGCTTGTTGCAGTCTTCGTTGTGGATACTGAGGTCTTGAAGTCGGGTTATGACGGGCTTACGGTGCTGGACGAAGGGTATTGAAATACGGTCTGGCAAGGCATAAATATCACATACAGGCTCTGATTGGGGTACTACTTCATGGCAAACCTTCCGAGAGGCATCGCTGTGCGCGGCGACAATTACGTTTCGGTGGTCATGAAACGTGAATATTAGGGGGAATAGTATACAGACCGGTGCGGATCGTAAACGCTGCAATAACTGTATCTCAAACAGCCCAGTAAATCTCAACCTTGACGCTCTCCACGTAGTTGGCCCAGCCACCGAACCTCGCCTTGCCCCATACCGTGACCACATCTCCCAGCTTCAAATTGCGCACGAACTTTCCAGTCCCTGTGCCCTTGCCCCGACCTATCTCAGCTAGCCGGTCGGCCTCGGGCGACTCCGGGTGGATGTCGTCGGTCCAAGACCATACCACCTCATGGTCCATAAAGTCCCTGTTGGCAGTCTTGTTGGTTTGTATCTTGAGGTTCTCAAGCGGGTGCATAGCATGGGAGTAGGCAAGCTTCCCGTCAGCGGTCGCTAGGACGGGAGGATATATCGACTGAAGGCCGCAGGTGCACAGGTTCGTTTCGCTGATGACGGGTGCCTCTTCGGACTCGCTATCCGAGCTTTCCGCTGCTACCTTGCAGGATCCATCGCCTGTTCGTTAGTGCTTAGCAGGGTTTCGTTCCATGAGCAGAAGGATAGCTTACAGGTACGCTCCTTGTCGAACTTCTCCA
Organism: Colletotrichum costaricense; assembly: GCF_030867565.1. NCBI lineage: Eukaryota > Fungi > Ascomycota > Sordariomycetes > Glomerellales > Glomerellaceae > Colletotrichum > Colletotrichum costaricense. The sequence continues at coordinate 261,539 of NW_026848260.1, read as the reverse complement.
AGCCAGCCTCGAACCAGGACCAAGATCCTCGGTAGGACCCACGATCACCGTGTCCACCACCCCAACCTTGATCTTTACTCCGCAGCTTGAAGACGATCTTCCGCACCGGATGGGTCAGAGTGGGCGGCGCCTTCATGGACCCCGCAAAGTATTCTCTCGGGGCTTCGGAGACGACCTCGGTGGGGCTTGAGGTGGGTTCGAGGAGCGTCAGGTTGCGGAGCGGCTCCGTAACGGGGGACCCGTCGCCCGACTTGGGCGGTAGCGGCGCGGTCTTGAATGCCGGGCCGACCTTTTTGAAGTCGAGAAATCCGATGGGGGGACACCGCAGGATGAACTTGTTCTCGTCTCTGGTGGTGCCTACGACACGGAGGGCATCGCGGAGGGGGGTGACTGCGTGGTAGATGCTGGCTTCGGAATGCGGCCAGTATTCGGCCTGGTCGATGATGAGGTCTAGAATTTCGGGAGGGAAGTTGAAGGCCTTTTCGAGCATGACGCGGACAACGATGACATCGACGTGCGAGGGCTTGTAATTCCCGGGCTCCTGCGGGCTTAGCCCGGAGTGGTCGTCTCGGGTGTGTGATTGCATGATGCCGACGGCTCTAGCGATGATGGCACCAGCTGCTACTGTTGCAAAGGTTCCGGCGTATTGTTGGAATTGGGAGAAGAAAGACATGTACGAATACACAGGAGGGATATCTGGGGAACTCAGAAAGAGGAATGGTGGGAAGAGGGGTAAGAAGATGTGAAGGCGCCGGTTTCGTAGGGATCTCGTGGTTGTGGTACCTAAGTACGTGGGGAGGCGACGTCAGCTCATGGCAACTCCCAAGTTCATTTCGGGGTCGGTGCACGGAGGCCTGCAGCTTTAAATTGACGTCAGTGGGGATATGGATCCCATGGTGGGGTCGCGAAATGTCACTGACAGGACCCCTGCTCGATGCGATAAGCATTTCTTATCGATCAGTATCACGTGAAATTACACCATCGTTAGCCACTGACTGAAGACAATGGGTCGTCACCGGAGGAGCTCCCGCTTACAAACCGAGAGCCGATGGCGTCGGTATTTCTGTCGCAAGTGACCTGAAAGATGGTCCCGGACCTTTCATAATTCCCAATTGCCAATTTTTTGTCAGTATTTGTTGTGATGAAGTGCCAAAGAATCGCCTCGCAGGCCCTTCGCCAGGCCCGCGCACCAGCATCGCGAGTCCAAGCTCCCTCCGTTTTCCGGAGCTCCAAAGTCGCGGCGGCAGCTCCTCTTGGCAACCGACAATGCGCCTACCAGTTCCACTCCAAGCCGGCGCGGAAGGCTTCGAACAGCCCCGGCGATGCGTCGAATCCGGCAATGGCATTTCCATGCCTTGACGCTCTCGAGAACCGATCCGCGAGCCTCGAAGCACGGTACGAATCGAGCGGCCCCGAGCCGTCTTATACCGCCGGCGCGACAGAAGTATACCACTGCAAGGACCCTCTCCTGCTCGACTGGGGCGGTGTTCTACCTGAATTCGACATCGCATATGAATCGTGGGGCAAGATGAACGCCGACAAGTCCAACGTCATTCTCTTGCACACTGGCCTCTCGGCGTCGTCTCACGCGCATTCGACAGAGAGCAACCCCAACCCCGGTTGGTGGGAGAAGTTCATCGGACCGGGGTTGGCTTTAGATACCGATAAATACCACGTCATCTGCACAAACGTAATAGGAGGCTGCTACGGCTCAACAGGACCGAGCAGTATCGACCCAGCAGATGGACAGCGGTACGCGACAAGATTTCCCATCTTGACCATGGAGGACATGGTGCGCGCGCAGTTCCGCCTCCTCGACGGCCTCGGCGTAGACAAGCTCTACGCCAGCGTCGGCTCGAGCATGGGCGGTATGCAATCGCTCGGTGCAGGCGTCCTCTTCCCGGACCGCGTCGGCCGGATCGTCTCCATCAGCGGCTGCGCCCGGTCACACCCTTACAGCATCGCGATGCGCCACACGCAGCGGCAGGTGCTGATGATGGACCCGAACTGGAACAGAGGGTTCTACTACGGCAGGGTGCCGCCGCACGCGGGAATGAAGCTCGCGCGCGAGATTGCGACCGTCACGTACCGGTCGGGACCGGAGTGGGAGCAGAGGTTCGGCAGGCGGAGGGCGGACCCGAGCAAGCCCCCTGCGCTGTGCCCTGATTTCTTGATCGAGACGTACCTCGATCACGCCGGAGAAAAGTTCTGCTTGACGTACGATCCTAATAGTCTGCTCTATGTCAGCAAGGCGATGGATCTTTTCGACTTGGGGAGGGAGAACCAGCTCGCTGCCAACGCGAGGAGAGCAGAGCGCGAGAAGCTTCTGCAGTCTGGCGAGTCGCCCGCGCGCAATGATGCCGCCTGCAGTCTTACGCTGCCCGAGAAGCCCTACGTGGAGCAGCCAGAATCCAACGCCGGCACGGCCGATCAGTCCGTCGAGGTGTCCTCCAGGCCGCCTGAAGACCTCATTGCGGGCCTTGCGCCTCTGAGAGACACTCCTGCTCTCGTGATTGGTGTGGCGAGTGACATCCTCTTCCCCGCGTGGCAGCAGAGGGAAGTGGCCGAGGCATTGAAGCTCGCGGGCAATAGGAACGTTGCGCACTATGAGCTGAGCGAGGAGATGAGTTTCTTTGGACACGACACGTTCCTGTTGGATTTAAAGAACATTGGCGGGAACTTGAAAAATTTCCTGGGATAAATCAGCCAAGAGGGAGGCCAGTGGTCCAGCGAACGTGAACATGTAAAAGGTTGTTGGAGTTGAGGTAAATTTTCTGCACGAAATATGTCTATGGGGAATGTTCCACTTGCATATGTAGCCATGTACACCATCCAGGCAGGAAAAGCATTGACGATTACAAATCTTTGGACTGGTTCTCTTGGCCTCCGGGCTTCTCGTGTAGCCGACATTTGGTCTTCTCTCTCTTATTCTGCTGATGCTGCCGAGAAGCTTACCTACCTTAGGACAGACTTCGTCACAACGATACCTAAACGCACGCAAAAAAGAAGTTCACCACCGGTGTGGCTACATCTCCTGGCGATTATTATAGTGCTCATGCTGGGATCGTATGCGGACTCGAACTCGTAGCCGGTCGATTAGGCTGTCAGGGGGTATTGTCGATCTTTTAACCATTCCACCACCCAGCCAGTTTGTCCTGACCAACCGACCTAGGAAGGCGCCTGCTGTTGCTGGTGACAGGAATGAGATTGAAGGGGTATGTATAGGCTCTTTGCGCAGTTCTAGTCATCTGATGTGGAATCACCGGTCTGCCAGCGCCTTCCAGTCAAGATAATGTGACCCCCGTAAGCATGATTCAGACTCGTGGCACCATCGTTCGTTGCGCAGGGCTTCATATGAAGCAGGAATGAGCTGGACAATAGACACCTCGCTTACCTCTCTACACATCGTGGGCTAGATGCTAAAGCGGGTATTTGTCTGAAGTAAATAATGCGATGATCAAGGACCTAACAACGAGAGAACAGAGGAAAATAAAGAATTCAAACGGCGAGTGGGACCTAGCTATAGGCTTGCCAAGTGAGCATCAGATGTGCTTAACATACTAGGTACCTTAGCCTTCGTTGATCAACAACTAGCGAGCCTCCGGGTTGTGCAGGGATAAGCTCTCCACAACCCCGGTCAAAGCTCTTCCGGCAGGCACTAAGGTAAGTCGGAGGAAGCCCCGCCAATCCCCTTCATTGGTCTGACGTCAATCAATTCATCTTCGTCAACACTTCACGAGCATCTCATTGAAATGAGAGTCGCCGCGCTTCTGTTTCGCCAAAGTGGTCTCAACCCGAGATCAAAACTGAATGATTTCCGATCAACTCTCATACGACCAAGCATTCCAACTGCGCATTCAGCCATTATTACCCGAACCATGTCGACAGTCACACTGAAAGACAGCGGTATCCAGGTCGAGCTGCCTAATGGCCTGTCGGAAGACCAACTACTAGGTTTCCGACCATTTAACGTGTGAAGCTACTTCTAGTGTTCTCCCTTCAAGGACGATGAACAGCGCTGACTGTCAAACTAGGATTGGATCAAGGGCCTCAACAACTCCCTAAGCCTACAAGCCAAGAGCAAAGACCACCCATTCCACCAAGACCCCTACCGCCTACGAGGCATCACAGTTCAGGCCTTTGACATCTTTGGATCCGGCCGCGTCGGTTTCCTCAAGGTGAGGGCCGATGTCAAGAATGAGGCAGGAGAGGGTCTCCCAGCCAGCATATTCCTTCGCGGACCCAGCGTCGGCATGCTGGTGATGCTCATCCCCGATGACGCCCGGCCCGACAGCGATGAGCGCTATGTCGTGCTGACGGTGCAGCCCCGCGTGCCGGTCGGTAGTCTGTCGTTTGTTGAGTTGCCCGCCGGCATGGTCGACGACAGCGGTAGCTTCGCAGGCGCGGCGGCAAAGGAAATTCAGGAGGAGCTGGGCTTGGAGATCCACGAATCGAAACTGACGTGCCTGAGCGAGCTGGCCGGCGCGGGCGGATCATCTGGGAACGAAGCTGATGAGGGCTTAGCAGAGGCGGTGTACCCTTCTGCCGGCGGCTGTGACGAGTTCGTGACGCTGTATAGCCACGAGAAGAGGATCCCTCGCGAGCAATTGAAGGAGTGGAGCGGCAAGCTGACTGGGCTGCGGGATCACGGAGAGAAGATTACGTTGAAGCTGGTGCCGATGAAGGATCTGTGGCGGGAGGGCGCGCGGGATGCAAAGTGTCTTGCGGCTGTGGCTCTTTGGGAGGGACTCCGGCGCGAGGGCAAGCTTTGAGTTGTGGCGGCACGATGAAGGGGATAAAAAGTCTCGGGCATGCATCATCATTATAGCTTGAATTTCTTTGCTAATTCAATGCCTTCGGCAATGGTCCCCACGCGGGCATCGATGGCGTAGCCTTCCTTCTCCAGACGAAGGCACTCTGCCCAGAAGTTGGACAGCGGCACGGTGAAGACCTCGATGAATTCTCCTTCTTCCAATTCGGCCTTTGGGTTTTGGTTCTCGGGGAGGGAGGTGTCGATGGTGACGTGGATCATGCGGAGATTGGTATTGCAGAATCCGGGGTCTTGAAGGCAAATCGACGTCAGCTGCGCCTAAGCTAAGGAGAGAATTGAGTTGTTTGAGATGTTACATACCATTAAACATGATCGGCGTGGTCTCGGACACCTTGCCAACGTATCCCGTCTCCTCCTTGAGCTCGCGCACGGCAGCCTGCTCGGCCGTCTCACCCTCGTCCACGAGCCCCGCGGGAACCTCGATGCAGATCTTGTCAATCGGCGGGCGATACTGCTTCTGGAGGATGATCTCGGGGCCGGTGGGCTTCTCGAGGATGGCGACGATGCCGACGCCGTCAATCTCGCCGTTCTTTGGGCGGGTGCGGCGCTCGGCGGATTCCCAGGTGCGGGAGTTGCCGTTCTGGTCGTCGTAGTTGATCTTGATGAGCTTGATCCAGCGAGCCTCGCCCTCGCCCTGCGGTTCTATGGGTCAGACAGGGCCTACGGAATAGGAAATTTCTTGGAGTCAGTTGTGTTGGCTTACCAGAGGGCCGGTGGCGGTCACTTTGGCAGACATTGTGGACGTGTTGATGCTAACGTAAGGTATCTTAGGCTTGGAGTTGGAGGGGAGGCGTCGGAGCTTCGGCGGGATGGCGGGGTAGCTTTTGTCACTGCCGCCATGGCTGGCTGGTGCTCGCCACCCCGCGGTGGTCACCTCACTTAGTCATCACGCAGCTCTTGCCTGCGTAGCACGCGTAAGGTACCTGAGTACCCCTAGGAAGGCGGGAAGTAACCGTTATCAATCACGAACGACAGATGTTCGACCACAATCATCAAATTTGGCTTGAAACCTGTTCGCGACGTATGGTCGAATGGAGACTTCTCCAAACGATGCGCCCAGGCAGAATGTCGACCACTCATTCAGTCTCTCAGCAAGGATCCCGGAGCGTCCAACAACGGCATTAGGGACGTCTCTTCCGCCCTCTCAGACGTTTTGTCTTGCGATACGGATTGAATAAGAGCGGCCTCGGTCCGAGAACGCTGTCTTAGCCTCGCAAGGTAGCATTTTATTTCAACGTTCCTGGACGCGTCACCACGTCAGTCGCTAATAAGCTTTTGGGCACCGTCCCAAGCCTGGAGATGGCCAAGGGACCCCTGCCCATGAAGTACTCGCCGATTCGAAGTGGGAGCTTTACGGTCATTGACGTTTGGACGAACCTCCCATCCACTGATCATCGAAGAGTCCTCGGAGAAAGCTTTCCGAAAGACGCATCCGAGAGGGAGAGAACGGGGGAAACACACGAAACCGGTATCGCTTCTGGAAGGGCACGCACGACGTCAAGGTTAACCAACGAGCAAACTTGCATCTTCGGGTTTCTATTGCGCCGATGAGTGTAAGACGCACGAGGCCCTTGACGTTGCGTTCCCACCGCGACTAACTGCATGCGCTGCGGTACCCCGTACGCAGGCGAGGACGCGCCGCCTGGATTACCAACCGGTCGGATCCAGCCCAAACGACCACTACCTAGTGTCAACGCCGTACGGATACGTACTTGCGCCAGACATAACAGGCCAGCGAGGAACATCACTGCAAGTTTGGGTCCGCACACGATAACGTGCTATCATAGAACCTTCCTTGTCATGTCTATCAAATCGGAGGGGAGTCTCTGTGACGTCCAGCTGGCAGTCTGACTCGCATTTGTCGTTGGTTCAGCGTGCCCACAGGGACTGGCCAACTTGAGCTGTCCACGACCAGGGTCCAATTCCTCCGTATTACACTTAAAGGCCGCCGACTGGTTAGCCACGCGACGCTTGCATCTCATTCATCGACCTTCCTCTCCGGGAAGGATTGACCAATCCACCTCCCTCGGCACCGCGCCTGGTGGTGCTTGAGACTCTGGCTTCACCACAGACTTATACTTCTTCACACTCCCTTGAGACATCCAATTTTCTTTCTTTTGTCGGCTTCTTCGTCTTTTCTAAACACTCCTTTAGTCGTCACCGACGACATATGCTCCAAGATCAAGATGGCACCCACTAAAGCGGTTGACGACCGCAATGGCGACATCGAAAGCAGGCCTGAAGAAGAGACGCCGTTATTGTCACACGACTTGCCACCCACAGTCGCCCCAAGCCGTAGATACCAGCTAAAGGTCATTGGTCTGGCAATGACCTTTATTCTTATCGTCGAAGTTGGCGCCTATCTTCAGATCCCGCCTTCATATCAGCTCATGGAAGAAATCATCTGTCGCCAACGCTACCCCGACCACATCATCTCGGCCGAGGATGATGATGTATGCAAAGGGCCGGGTGTACAAGGCCAGCTAGCCATGATTAAAGGCTGGCAAAACTCATTCGACTGCGTCCCGTGTATGTCCCGCCCTCTAACCCCAACTGTCAGCGCCGGCTGATTATTGTATTCGCAGCATTGCTCACTGCGATTCCCTACGGAGTTATTGCAGACAAGTATGGCCGCCGACCAGTCCTATCTTTGGCCATGCTAGGTATTACGCTGGAGCTTGCCTGGATGCTGCTGCCCCGTAGGTTATGAACATACCTCTTCTACCGGTGAAATTTGCTCATTGGACAGTTCTGTGGCCCAATATTCTCCCTCTTTGGACCATGTGGTTCGGAGCAGCTTTCCAATTCATAGGTGGAGGCGCAGGCATGATTCAAGCCATGACCTGGACCATGATCTCTGACGTCGTCCCCATTTCCAGCCTGTACGATTTGTCCATTGCCGAGATCAGTCATTCAGAAGCTCACGTGTGATAGGACCGCGGTTTACTACAAGATTGGCGCAATCGCGCTTGCGGGAGAGCTTGTGGTTGCGCCTCTCAGCGCCTACCTATTGAGCAAGAACCCATGGCTACCTCTCAGCGTCGGCATGGTCCTCTTAATCATCGGCACATGCCTGCCGCCTTTCATCCCAGAAACTCTGGAGCTCCGCCGCGCCGCTGATCAAGAGGTCGAGCAGACACTCTCGCGGTCCGAGGAAGACGCGAGGGACAAGCGCACACTCAAGCAGCAGATCATCTTCGCCGTGAAGAACGACATGGGCCATGTCTACACCTTTTTGATCAAGTCCAAGAGCGTGATTTCCCTCGTCCTCGGCTTCAATCTCACAGTTATCGTAAAGTATGTCAAGATAGACATCATGTCGCAATACGTGCACAACTTGCTGGGCTGGTCTTGGGCAAAAGTAAGTCGATGTCGCGCCGTCTCAGCCACACACCACGGGGTTCGTTATCTGACAAATCGTTGCGACACGCAGGCAACGCTCTTGGGAACTGTCTCGACGGTTACAAACATGGTCATGCTGCTCGCCATTCTCCCCGCGCTGAGCTGGCTGATCACCAAGCGCACGGGAGTGCATCCTCTGGTTCGGGATCTCTGGCTCACCCGAATGAGCGGCATCCTCCTGGCTGTCGGGTGCTTCATGGTCGCCATTGCATTCGCGCCTTGGTTTCTAATTACTGGTATGTTTGCCTCCTTTACCTTGCCATCTGTATCGGGCTGGTTCCGGTCCTCAATCACCCAGATATGCTGATCTTTCACATCAGCCCTCATCATTTTCTCCATGGGCACCGTTTACACAAATATTTGCCGAGCCATCCTCAACGCCGTAGTCGAGCCGCACACGATAGGTACCCTAAACACGGCAATCACCTGGGTGGAACAAGTGAGCCTGCTGATTTCGGCTCCGGTGATTTCGGGCTTGCTGAAAGCTGGCAACTCGGCAGGAGGCATATGGCTCGGTCTGCCGTATATGGCCGCGACTGTCATGGCTATTGCTGGTACTGCGATCGCGTTTGCCTATCGTTTGCCTAGAGACAAGATTCGATAGATACCTACCTTGTTGTTGTCTATAGGGATAGACGTCAATGCACGGAATACATGTCCATTAGAATAGAGAGATGCACATACCAAATACAGTTATCCTCAATTTCTCGTCATCCTCAATTTCTCTGTTTGAAAAAGTACAACGGGTAAATCCATCGAGATGAAAAAGTTGCTGTGAGTAAAGAAGGGAGATGGCAAGATTCGAGGTCATGATCAGGTAGATGGGAATCTACACCCAATGGACATTGACTGACCATTCCAAGCTACCTGCCCGTATTCCCGGTCTTGGCCCGCGATGTCCGCCACCGCTGTAGGGCTCATCTGATAACGATAAGAGCTCCAAACGCCCGAGCACGACGCTGAGGGATGGCGGGGGTGGGGTCGCCGCATGATGTAACGGCGAAGCGAACCAACGACTTTTTTGTGAGTCGCCGGCGAGGCAGATAGCTGCCTCTTACCTACCATCCATCCACTCCAGGCTACACTCGCACATTGACCGAAACATAAACCTAGAGCTTCTTTTATAGTACGCGACAAATATCTAAGGCGCTTTTGGTGTACTCCTCTCTCTTCGACAGTAAGATAGACGGCAACTCGCACCGCACGACCTGACTTTTTCTCCCCGCCACCCCTACCCACCAACCCCGCCAACCTGCCCATCATAGGCCGCCGACGCCGCGAGAAACATCCCAAGGGCCGGCCCAACTCCAACCGGCCGCGCAAGAAGATGGGTAACGAGGAGTCGACGATGCTGGACGACAGCGTCCAGCCCAAGACGCTCGAGTCGCGCTCGCTGGAGGCCATTGCTGATTACATCAAATCCGGCGATGCGAAAAAGATTGCCGTCATGACCGGCGCCGGAATCTCCACAGCCGCTGGCAGTATGCGCCCTCCCTTGACGATTGAGACCAAGTTTGCGCAAGTTTCTAACACAATCACCACCCAGTCCCCGACTTCAGATCACCCGGCACCGGCCTCTACGCCAACTTGGCCCGCTTGAACCTCCCCTACGCCGAAGCCGTCTTCGACATCTCCTACTTCCGCAAGCATCCCGAGCCCTTCTATTACCTCGCCAAAGAGCTCTACCCGGGAAAATTCCACCCCACCGTCTCTCACGCCTTCATCGCCCTGCTCGCGAAGAAGGGTCTCCTCCAGATGAACTTTACACAAAACATTGACTGCCTCGAGAGGCGTGCCGGCGTGCCGGACGACAAGATCATCGAGGCGCACGGCAGCTTCGCCACCCAGCGCTGCATCGAGTGCAAGGACCCCTTCCCCGCCGACCGGATGGAGAAGCACGTCCAGGACGAAAACGTGCCCAAGTGCGATTCCTGCGGCGGGCTCGTGAAGCCGGATATCGTCTTCTTTGGGGAGGCGCTGCCGGAGGCGTTCCGTGATAATACACATCTGCCCGCCTTGGCTGATTTGATTGTGGTCATGGGGACGAGTCTCTCGGTCTACCCCTTTGCTGGTCTGGCCGAGGCTTCGAAATCTGGCGTGCCGCGGTTGCTGCTCAACAGGGAACGGGTGGGACAGATGGGTCGCAGGGCGGATGACGTTGTTGAATTGGGGACATGCGATGCTGGGGTTCGTAAGCTTGCTGCCTTGCTTGGCTGGGGCGACGAGCTAGAGGCGCTCTGGCGCGGTATCGTGGGCGAAAAGGAGGCCGAGAGGCAGCTTGCGTCAGCCGCTGGCGAAGGCGAGGATGATTTGGAGGAGGAGATTCGGAGAGTTACCGAGGGTGTCGACACGGCGCTCAAGCTCGACGACGACAAGGACGACGAAACGGAAGGGGATGCCACGGAGAATACCAAGGAAACGGAAGAAGTCGGCTTTCCTTTACGGCAAGACGGCGGAAGCGACACCGAGGACGCGCAGAAGAGCATCCCCGAGGGCGTCGTCCAGAGAATGTCCAAGGCAATCCAGGGGCAAGGGGGCGAGATCGGCACGGACATCAAGGACGATCGCGGCCGCGAGGGGAGAACCGTCAACGGATCTGAAGGCGCACCGCAGGACGCAAAGGACTTCCGGATCGAGGCCAAGAAGAAGATTCAGCTTGCGGCGCAGGGGGCCGCCACCCCTCTCGACGAGGTTGCCATCGTTTTCGACGCTTCTGCGCCTGTGGCTGAGATGAAACACGAGGATCCCAAGAGCGCTGAGTTGCTGAGTGGGGTTTCTCGGTATGAGGAGACGTCCGCGCCTGCTGCTGGTGTGGACAAGGAGTTGGCGGCGGGTTCGAAGGCTGAGTTGGCTTCTGCTTCTACGACGGCACAAGAAGCCTCCGGGAGTGTAGAGAAAGACGAGAAGCCTTCATCGGGCGACTCAAAGTTATGATCTTCCACCGACGATGCCTACTCCTCGCCTCCCTTGGTCATTACGATACACGGCCACAGCCGCACCTTAGATAGCGGCCAAGTCTTCTATATCTCGCTTATACCCACATCGCGGATTCGCGTTGGTTTCACTCTATGCCTCTGTCCCCAAGTGGTACATAAATATCTACATCTCGTCCCTGCTTTCATTTGTCCATTCACGTGTGCGTGATGACTACTTGTTGACGATCTTTAATTCTTAGACGTGTAAGGAAGATGTCTTGCGTTACGATTTTAAGAGAAGAAAAACAGGTAAAAAAGGCCATCGATAGGGAACCGAACAAAAGGTCAGGTTGACAGTGGCTCGACGACTTCAAGTTAGCACAAAGACTCCCCCATCATACCTCTCGGCCACCTTTCCCCGACCTTTTATCAATGGACTGGAGGTTTTCAGACCTAAGTACCTCTCACCCCATCCCAAGGAGTATTGACGACCTTAGAAGACCTTCAGATGAAAGAGTGGAGCATCATCCAGCTTGGGCCAGCAAGTAATACACAACGGCCGGTCGAATTGAGTCGCGAATTAATACTCAACTACTTGTAGGTTATTGTTGGAGGCTTGATCATGTCCGATTGAATATCCTCGTCCTGGCGAAGCTCCCACAAAGTCTTCTCATCGCCTGAGCCAACACCCCTTCCAAACTGCTATACCATCCTATTCATTCTGACGCAGCACCAATTCCCAGAAACACCACAAAGCCCCCTAGCAACAAATCCAACGAGTACAAAACTTCCCATCACGTCTCGATATCCTCCATCGGCACCTCCTCCGGCTTCTTCAAACACGGCGTCTCGTCCCACATCCCGCTATAGCACCGGAACCACCCATGCCCGCACCGCTGGTGAACAATCTTAGGCAGGAGCCGTAGGCACCGGATGTCCTGATGCGAGTAGAGGAAGTGCCCGCGCTTCGTCTCGTAGTCGAGGCAGATGGATATCAGGAGCCTTCGGGAGTGCGCGTTGCGGCAGCCCTGATTGGCGTTGATGGACTGCCGGCCGCCATTGAAGTGAAAGAAGCTGTCTTGGCGTTCGCAGGAGGCTGGGTCCCAGGAGCGGCAGCGGGTTTGGACTACGATGTAGTCGGCGGCGCAGGTTGTAAGGGTAAGGGCGAGGATGAAGGCTAGGGTGAGGCGCATTGTGGTGGTTACTGTCTTCCGTGCTTCGCGGTTTCTGCTCTGCTAGGTAAGATGGAGGGCAATGCCCTTATCTGTCTTTTACCAGTCTGTTAGGTTTCAATGTGTGCAATTTGTTGGAGATCGGGGTACTTTTGTTACTTCAGTGTGTGTTTGAGATGGAATTGTCTTATAGACGGCAAAATTTGGTCGACGATGCGACATCCGGGGGAGACGCAGTGTTGCTCCAAGAAGTCTCCATGGGTCTTTGCAGCATGTCTGGAGTGTCTCCAGAAAGTGCTTATATATATACTGCCCCACCTTGATGACCCGTTGGGTACTTCCATTTGACGTCGAAGGGTGTAAGTTTGGTGCGGCATACGATTTCAACGCCTCGAACCGTTGTGGTCTGAAAGTAGGTTATGGCGGCGTCAAATCGGGCAACGAGGACCCGGGCGCCAACACTTTTCTCACATCATGTGCCTCTAATAGAACGGTCAAGACCAATGAGTAAGTCTTGTGTCGAGAGTTAGGTCCATGATCACTTTATCCTTCCACTGCTAAGAAGGTTGATGTTGCAAGCACTGATCTGGGCCGGGATCAAACTTGAGGCAAGTATCCTATTATTGAACGCTGATGTGTTGCTGATGGTCTAATGCTATAACAAAGGATCGAAGGAGACAATGTATAAGTGATGAACGATGCTGTAATGAAAGAGAAAAAAACAGGCTATCTAGTTGTTTGAAGGTGTAGCACCAGGGAGCACCCTAACCTCAGCCCCCCGCGTCTCCAATGACTCCATCATCGGAAACTAGAAATCTTTTCCATCACCCGCGAGAGCAGCACCGACCCGCCAGCCCCATTTTCCTGGCGTAGAATGCGCGCTACCATGAAAGCAGTCACAGCAGCGACAGGAATCGTAGCGATGACGCTCGCCCTGCTCACAGTCATGGCCTTCTCCCCCACGGTCTTCTCGTCGCTGTAGAGCCACTCGTGGCCCGAAGAAGGCGGCTTCACACCCTTCAAACTCAGGCCGCCGGCAATTTGGTCGCTGTAGAAGTTGAGCCACCTGGCGAGCGGGAGGAGGGGCGCAACATATTGTTGCACCAAGCGGCCCTTCCAGGTATCCCAAGCAGACATGCGCATGGCTTCTTGGCACTGCTCGACCATGAATGCCAACCTCTCCACGCGCTGCTCTTCAACAGTCACAAACGCAGTTTCCAGACTGGACAACTTCCAGCTTGCCGCAGCAGAGACACCCTTGCCGATAATGTTCTGTTCCTGGAGGGCGTTAACCAGCGAGGCGCAGGACTCGATACAGCTGTTGCCACCCTGCCCCACGAGCGGATTGAACTTGTGTGCCGCGTCGCCGAGGATGACGATACGTCCGTAGTGCCACCGTCGCATCACAAAGTGCGGGAGGGCCGTGACGCCGCTATACTCGAGGTTCTTCAAAACCTCACGGAACCGCAGGCCGTTATCGGCGACAAGGCTGTCGACGCTGCGGCCGAACTCGCGCTTCTTGTCTTCTTCCGTGAACCGCGGGATCTCGTCGATTGGGTACGAACGTTGGCCCTCGGGCAGCGTCCAGAACCAAAAGACAAAGACCTCGCCGCTGGGGCCGCCCATACAGCCGGCCACTGTGCCGTGGCCGCTGGCGCCGACGACCTGGCCGGGGCCCACGCCGGCCGTGGGCTTGGCGGTGCCGAAGATGCAGGCGTGCTCACAGGGGATGTTTTGTCTGTCGCGGGCCGGAATGGCGCTGGAGTCGTTGTTGTCGTCCGCGTTCCTCCACATTTCCTGTCTGATTGTGCTGCGGACGCCGTCTGCGCCGACCACCAATTGCCCTTCAAAAACGGAGCCGTCTTTGGTGTAGACCAAGGCGCTGTCCTTGAGACTCTCTACTCTCTTGACTTTTTGGTTGACAAAAATTCTGCTCTTATCCTTCAAGTGCTCGTACAACACGTTCAAAAGCTCGAAACGCTCCATGAAGATGTTCGGGTAGCCGTGTCGTTTAGTGATGAGGCTCCTCGACTTGCGGGTCATGATGCGCTTGCCGGTGATGCTGTTTCTTACAATATGCTCCTCAACGGGCTGACCTCTGGCGAGAATGTCATCGTAGCATCCGAGTTGATCGAGGATTCGAAGGCCGTTGGGAAACAAGCCGATACTAGCTCCGACGTTGGGAGTTACCGTGCCGTAAGCCTCGAGAAGTACATAGTCAACTCCGAGATTCTGTAGCATCAACGCCATCGTCAGGCCCGTGATGCCACCGCCGACGATGACGACCTGGCGTTTCTCATCTTGGATCGCCATGGTTATGATATGGAGGAAACTTGACACTTTGTTGTAGGTGTTAGGAAGGGTATACTTGTTATTCGATGCTGCTGATGACCAGAATAAAGCTCCCGATACCGAACGAGTGGAGGAAAATGAAGCTCTTATATATCAAGTTATCTGCCAAGCTGAGATCTGCGATATCATGCTGAGCCGAACTTTAGAGCTGTGCAGTCCGTCGTTTTACCGCAAGAATCCAGATGGGTATCATTGAAGCGGGAAGCTCACGGGCCCCGGAGATGAATCTTCCCTGGGCTTGCAAGCCAGCGGGTGTGATGCCACGCAGCTAGGCCCACCAAGCGCTTACAATAAACTCCATAGTAGCCACCGAGTTCGCCACAGATTGGTTCGTGACATCGACGTTATCTGATTCATGTAGCGGGGATAGCAGCACAGGACACCATGGGCTGTTTTATCACCAGTTCCACTTGTTTCGACAAAAGCCAGCCCGCAATTTGGCGCATCCGGATACAACCCACCTCAAGGACGCAGGACTGCAGACTGCGAAATGCGGCATACCGGCGATATCGCCATGGAATGCGTGGTCCTCAACTCTGGCGGCCGAGCTTTTCATCATCGGGCACTGAGACACCCCATATGTTATAGTTTAAGGGCCGTCTGTGGTCCGCTGTCAACCTATCCTTCGACTCCTCCATCTCTGAAGGATGTGGGTTTCCCCCGTGTGAAGCGGGATATATCCGCGATCAAGGCAGGGTTGACGTTTCCCCTGAGATGCGGGTCTTTCAGACTTCGACCGTGCATCTTTGCCTCGGACTAAGCGTTCTAGATAAAAATCCGAAAAGCAATTGAAAGTCTCCGAGGACAAGCGCATTCCCACTTTGAAGAGGCTTCTGGCAGTTATCCTTCTGTCACTTACATAGATATAGTTCACATAATAAGCCGATGTCAGGAGTCGCGTAGCACTTCTTCAGCCAAAATTATAAACCATTTAAGTGCCTCGTTCCGACAGAGACTCAGGAAACCTCACCTAATCCTTGAGACAACCACAACTTCGACCCGAATAATGGGAGAAAAGCTGCCTCATTATCACATGAGATGGCACTGACGAACCTTTAAGCAATGCTAATGTGTAGATACGACCGAGTCTTGAGGAAGTATTAACGTGGCTTCAAACTTTCGTGCTTTTATATATTAGTCAACAACTCCGTAGGCCAATCCTCACAGGGAATCCATCTGCCGGATGTGCCCCGCCCCCGCCCTTCACTGCTTGATACGCCCTTTTACCTTTGACGCTGCGAATACCGGATTTAGGATGAAGCTTATCCCAGTATTCGTACGCAGGCTTGATGACAAACTCTCTCACAGTCATAACCAGCGCGATTCTCAACTCGAGCATCGCCAACGTCTGCCCGATGCAGTTCCGTGAACCCCACTCAAATGGCCGCCAGGCGCCCTTATGGGGATATAATGGGTCTTCCGGGCCAACGAGCCAACGCTCAGGAATGCAAGCATCAGGATCTTTCCAGTACTTGGAGTTGTGATGTATAGCCTGCACAAGAGTCCAGACATTGCAACCTTCTGTGGGGAGTACGCGGCCGTCCGCGTCGACTATCTGGACGTCGGAACGTCCTTGACGCATAGCACCGGCCGGGGCAAATATGCGTAGAACCTCTTTGATGAACGCCACGGTGTAGGGTATCATGTTAAGAAGTTGAGGGTCCTTATGAATCTTATCCTGAACCTGTGATGGGTCCGTTCCAAAGACTTCGTTATGTTCTGCTATGGTGCGAGATATGATCTCCGGGTTCTGGGAGAGGAGATAATAGCAGTACAACAGTGTGCTGCTAGTCGTATCATGACCTGCAAACAGAAAAAGTCGTACCTGGGGTGTAATGATATGTTTGATCTTCTGCGTGGTGTCCGGATTCTCTCTCTTGCCTAGATTTTCCTCTCCCAATTCCTTAAGATAATCATCGATGAAAAGCGAAGCTATCGACTTCGAGCGCGTTGTGTCGTTTGAGTTGGACAGATTTGCAGAACGCTCCGCAAGTCTCTTATCGATCTCCGCAGATAGATACCGATCCAACTTCTTCCCGTTGAGCCAGAGAACGAGCGGACGAATTGTGAGATATCTTTCTAAAGGGTTCAGCGGCTCGCGGAAGGAAGTCCATTCTATCTGCTTTCGAAGAGCAGCTGCTAAAGGGTGATCCCGCGTCTGATGACCAAGTCGAGTATCTCTGTCACCGCATAAGTAAGCATGCTGCATAGAGTTTCCTACCTAACCTCGGATGAAAGGTCACGATACTTACAGCACAACAGACCCGATTATATCGAAGGTCATCTTCAGGGTCAGATCCTCGAGTAAGAACACTTCGCTCTGTCCTGTTGTGCATTTGGCCAGAAGTTTCTGGCGAAAAATGACCACTTCATCTGCGATGACAGACGTCAAGCCCATCATGTACCCAGCACTGAAACCCGGATTGAACAAGCGTCGCCAGTGCTTCCATTCATCTCCTTTCATGGTCAACAGGCTCTTTCCACCAGTGACCTTCTCAATGGGGTCGATTATGTCGAGCCCTTTACCAAGAGCCAGGCTATCGAGCTGCGACGCCGCGTCAGCGTCTGCGAGAACCATCATGGTGCCGCTAAAAGGCCAAAGACTCAAGTAGAAGATGCCATTGGAATAGTCTTCTGATATCTTCCACATGATGTTGTGGATGATACTGTCTGAAGGTAAAGTTCCCATGATCCGTTTTATGAGTGGGAAGTGTCCGCCTAGGGAAGAGTAATACGGCATTGGCTGCAGCGATTATTAACACAACTGGTATCTGGACGAAGCTGGGTTTTCCTACCAATCCTGCTCGCTGCATTCGCCATATCGTCTGACGCGCAGCATAAAACTTCACACAGAAGTAGACGAGCGCCGCGACGCATGTTGTGATTGCCATGGACCAGGGTCCCCCGGCCATGTCCAATGCTGACACCATTGTATGAAGTTCTGACGACCCAGCTGAGATGCTGGCGATGAAGCTGATAAAGCTATACTTGTTGCATGGGCCGGAGCGCAGGCGGAAAGAAGTCGTCCATCCGTTTAGGAAGAGATTCTGTCGATGGTTTACGAGGTCTCACTACTTGAGGCCGAATATGGAAGAGGTTGGGCTTTTTTTTTTTTTGCGGAACATGAGGTGAGACAACCCATGGTGATGTTGAACTTTGATGTCAGCAGAACGCCCTTTCGGGGAAAGCGTCCCCGCTAGCAACATAAGTTTGAAAAGCAACATCTCCATATCCCCATGTGGGAAGATGTCAACCGTCCGCGATGCAAATAACGAGGTAGGCATCGTCATGTAATTTTGAGTCCTTATGCCCGACTTTTAATTGCTGACATTAATGAGGTAAACGTCCTATTTGAGGAACTATCATTGGTTTGCTACCAATCATATCCGTGTTGTAGTCTCAGTTCCATGTAGTAAACTTATCTGTCCTTACAAAAACTCTCGCAGACTCTGATCTGCACCGGCAAAGTCTTCGAAAACATGCCAGTGACCCACGTTTGGCAACACAACCTTGCGAGAACCATTGATCTTCTGCACGTAGTCTTCAACTACCGCTGGTGAAGATACCGGATCGTCTTGTCCCGTAATCAGCAGGGTTTCCGTATCAAGCTCTCCGAGGCCAATGGCATCAGCCGAAGCAAAAGCCGAACATGCCTTGGCGTAGGCCTCTGGGTCTTGACCCGCGAGACTGAGTCGCACAGCAGTCACTGCCAAGGGGTTGGTCTTCTTGGTATGACCTGACACTTGGGTCGCGACTACATCCTCAATAATCTTGGACAAGCCCTGAGTTCTCGCGAGAGCCGCAAAATTGACCAACTGATCCTTGATCGACGAAGGGAGATGCAAGGGGGGTGGCCCGAATAAGATCAGTCTTTTGACATGTCCAGGATGGGCGAGGGCGTAGTTGATGGCGATCAAGCACCCGTGAGAGTGGGCGATCAGAGTTGCAGGGGATGTGCCTGAGTCCGCCTCAGCTAGACTGAAGACTCCCGAAAGATCTTGAGTAAGTGAATCGACGGTGATGGTCTCCAGAGGGTGTGTCGGTGTATGGCCATGCCCTGCGAAATCATACACGTGTACCGAGGCGGAGTTCCCGAGTTCCAGAGACGTTATCAACGGCAGCCAGTAGTCTTTGGTGCCTCCAAGACCATGGACGAGAATGATGGGGTCTTTTCCAACACCAAGTCGCTGGTAACCTGCCCCGAAGCGACCAATACTCCTGTTGAGGCCAAATTGGGCTTGCTTTGACTTCTCGCTATTATCGAGGCGAAACAGATCCATCGATCGCTCCAGGATCTTCTGTTTAGTGGGATTGATCTGCGAGTGGTCGGCGACTCTGTTTCTCAGAGTACCGAGGCCGGCGATAGTGACGGCGAGTTCATCACCGGGTTTCAAGAAGACCGGAGGGGCTTTGCCAATGCCAACACCAGCAGGCTTCAACCATATGTTGTTAGTAACATTCAACCAATACATCACAGGTCCGATAGAAGAGACTTACGGTGCCCGTAGCGATGACATCACCCGGCTGGAGGGTCTGGCCCGCAGATAGTGTTCTGATAAGATGAGGGATGGAGAAGATTAGGTCTTTGGCTGTGGCATCTTGTCGAAGTTCTCCATTGACATGAGTCTGCAAACGCAAAGACCGCCCCCAGTCCGGTAAGTCCTCCTTTCGTACAGCACTGGGGCCCTGACCAAAGGGCATCAGCCTGTATTTAGAGTTGAGAGGTGGTCAGAATACATACCATTGGGCAGAAAGTATCTGCGGATTTGCCGATGTAGAATTGCTTGTGGTCTCTTTGCCGTTCCCTGGCAGTAACGTCGTTGATGATGGTATACCCCCATACGTGATTCCAAGCCTCATCTTCTTGGATTTTGTACCCTGGTTTACTGATGATCACGCCAATTTCACCTTCATAATCAGCGCTCTCGGTGAATCCCTTGTGAATATGCAGTTCCTCTCCATTCGCTATGATTGAAGTGGCACGCTTCGTGAAAATCACAGGATGGCTTGGCAAGTCCACCTTATCAGAGCTATCGTAGCCCGAGCTGTTGAACTCCTTTGCATGCTCGATGTAGTTTTTGCCAACTGCGAGGATATCTCTCCCTGAGATAGGAGGCAGAAACTTCACATCATGAACGTGTAAGACTGGACCAGCAGCTAAGTACGTGTGTTCGCCCGCCACAATGACCTGATACAAGTTCTCAACAGCTTTCCCGGAGTTGAAGCTGAGGGGTTGAATGTTTTGCGATTCTGTGTCGAGGTGTCCAATTCCGGGGCAATTTTCACCTTGCTGTTGGAAAGCAACAAAGCTGATTGGGTGTTTGATAGTCTTCGACATGACTGCTGTTTCCGTCGTTCTAGAACTCTGTCAAAGTTTATCCAAGGGTGCGAAGCAGCAACTCGGATTTGTCGCAATGCGGATGTGTTGCAACAAGATAAGGGCACAAGTCGATGATACCATTTCCCACGAATCTCGTCATGTCCTGTGACCCACCTCCCAGCAACTCTAGCCCCACTGTTGAGGGATTGAAGAGTATTGTTCAACATCCCACCATAAAGGTTAAGGGAGTCCGATGAATGGATTTGACAGCTTTACTACCGCCATCAGTAATTCTTTTGATCTCAAATTTCGGCTTCAGCGCAGTGTTTTCTGGGTCTTTCTTTCTTAAGGCGCATCAATTCTTCAACTTCGGGTCTAACTTCAAGTCTACGTAAGAACAAATGTCAAGTTCGTCTTCGTCTCAGGGATTGGGTCTCGATCTCATGACCTGTTCTTTTATCGAATTTTGCAAGGTATTTAAACCGAGCTTGTTAATGAACTTAAAGTCTCTCAATACCCAGATATATTTAGAGGCTGAGCCTTGAATTGACCGTGTACGGTGCAAACAAACAACACAAGGCCGAAGTGGAGACATGAGGTCAGTTCTTGTTCCCGTCTTTCAGCTGACTTGAGAGGGTAAGTTACTGTGTTGGGTTATCGGGATTTCAAGACCTATTTGCCAATTATTCGCTGCATTCTCAAGTCTCGTTGATTGCTTATGTCGATCGCGGTGTCTATGCTCGGCATCCAAAGTGGACTCCCGGCATCTGAGTCGGTGTCTGGCATCGGCGTTCGCTGCAGTGACCTGTAAGTGCCCAATCGTCCGTTCGCTCTCCGTGACGGCCGATGACCTCGCGCTGCGCCGGACTTAAACAATCAAAGGTCCATGCGATGGTGTGTTAACGTGGGGTCAACGAATCCTGATTCTCCTTGAGAGTAAGCGCGATTTCGCTATTGATTTCGCTGTCAAACAAGTCAACGCTACTGGCTTTCGTCACCAAGTATCTTCCGCCGTAACTACGAAATGCTTATAAATCTATAGTACTCGCCCACTTGAAACCCAGAGACATAACGAGGCATGTTTTGTACTCCTGATCAGCATTTCGACCTTGCGGGCTTGCGTTTCACACAACGATTCGAGCCTTGATCCGCCAACAGCACCGACGCAATCATGGAACAGAACAATTCATTCGTTCTCAAAGATGTCAGAATATTCACTGGACACGAAATAATTAACAAGGGCTATGTGTATGTCGAGAATGGCATTATCACCCAAGTTGGTGCTGGTGACTCTCTTGGAGACGCAAAGGACGGGTTGCCGATCATTTCACGGCCTGGTGATACGGCAATTCCTGGGTTGATCGATGCTCATATTCATGCACTCGGCGGAGACATCAACTGTATCGAGCAGTCCCTACGTTTTGGTGTCACTACGGTTTGCGATATGCACAACGAGCCAAGCGATAACGCCAAACTCAGGCAGGTGAGTTCGGGACGCACCCCCCCTAGGAAGGGACTATCGGGATGGTCTGACTTTGCAATAGCTGGCCAGCGTCTTGGCGAATAAGTCGATCTACGCAGACTTCAAATGTGCTGGTCTGGGCGCCGTCATTGAAGGCGGATGGCCTATCCCGGTGATCAGAAGAGTCTTCGCTGACAACCCATGCGGAGATCACATCGTTGACCAGATCGTGTCGACCTGGCCCATCTTGCATAAGCCGGAGGATGCGGAACCATTTGTGAAGCAGCAAGTCGAAGAAAACGGAGCGTCTTACATCAAAATGTTCCACGAGATTGGCGACACTCTCGGCATGGAACTTCCGCGCCCTCCGATGGATATCCAGCAAGCCGTCGTCGCCGCCGCGCACAAGTATGGTGTGACCACCACAGGCCACGCCTTTAGCTATGCTGGTGCCATGGACCTTCTCCGCGCCGGAGCCGACGGGTTGAGCCACATGTTCCTTGACAGGCCACCTAGCGATGACTACGTTCAGATCATGTTGAACAACAAAGCGCACTGCAATCCAACTCTTGGGCAGTGTGCTTCACAAACAGCAGAGGGCCAAGACTTCCAGAAATCATTCTTCGAGGACCCGTTCGCCCAAATTATGCTCATCCACAAGACAGCCGGAGAGCCAATGGGGATGGCCGCGAAGCAGAAGCCCACGTCCTCTGTGCTGAATGCATATTCAAACACCAAGGCTTTATACGAAGCGGGCGTCCCTCTCATTCTAGGAACTGATGCCGCCGGTGGAGGTGTTGGTCTACCTTACGGTCTTGGGATGCACATGGAGATGCGTGTACTCATCAAAGAGGTTGGCATGTCCCCCTTGGATGTACTCAAGTCCGCTACATCGATTACTGCAGAACGATTGAAATTTCGTGATCGTGGAAGGATCGAGAGCGGTAGAAAGGCAGATTTGGTATTGGTTGAGGGCGATGTCCTCAGTGCGTTGTCTCTGAGCAACGGGAGGTGCCTTCCCATCAAGGCAGTGTGGAGAGACGGCGTGCTCGCATCCAGCTTCGCCGTATGAAGGTCTCTCTCTGCTTTACGAATCCATGAGAAAGATATCTGTTTGGTGGTTGTACTAGGGCATGGAACCTCCAAGTCATCTTCAGTATCGCAGGGGCTGTGAGTGACACAACAAAACAATACATAGAAAGCGCAACCTTGTATAATATTTCTCAGATTTCAGATTGACAATTGAGTCTTGGCGTCATTAGTATCTTGTCTCTTGGTGTGGAAATGGCAATAGCGGCTATCGCCCGCAACCCGACCATCGTTGTAGGTTGAGCCAAGCCATCAGATGAAAGACTGATTTGCTGTGTTAAGCTAATTGCAGATGCGCCAAGTCTAATCTATCAATAATTCTGGATTTGAATTCTTAGTTTAGGTAGTCGAGAAGTCAGTAGCATGGGGTCCCTAAGGCGTGCGTAGTAAATAACAGGGCAATGCTCTCGGTCGCCTACTATGATACCATTGCAGTGTATGGATGGGTGCATTATGTAGAGAGACACAATAGTATTGAATTTCTTGGCGTTCGTTTACGAGTTTCTAAGCTTCCCTAGCACTACAGCATCGTACTTAGCTGACCGGGCATGAAATCGAACATTGTGGGGCCTTCGGTATCCTGTGAAGGAAATTGTGCCACGGAATGATCAGCCTCTCAAGTTACTCAATCCAGATCTTTGTCATCTTGTTACTGCTGCTGTCCGCGCTTGTATCGCCATTGACACTTATCTTATTCATTTCTTGATTGTTCTTCTGAAACATGACTCGAGAAGCTTAAGAAAGAGACAATCAGGAAACTCATAATAATAGGAAAGGAAACGGTGGTAGCGGCAAAAGGACAGGGCACTACAACGGCGCCGCTAGGCGCCACAGGGGGCTGACGCGGTGGGCTCCATTGCGGCCTCCGCGGAAAGGGCTAGCCGTTCGCCAACAACTCATCGTGCCGACTTCACTCATATTCTACCCATCTTCCGATAATCAACCCGATGCCATCAACACAAAGAGACGCTCATTTAATCTGAGCTGTAAGTTGGAGCCCTGGTTGATTAAGACGAGATTGTAGCAGAGCCGTTGCAGTACCACCCATACCAATGCCATGCGGGCAGCTTGATCAGCGACGTGCTGGGCACCGCTGCGCGTCTTGCAAGAGGTTGCATGCAAAGGTTTGAGCCCCTTTTACAACTGTCCAAGTGAGCGAAACTAATTCTGGTCAGTGCAATGGTGGCCGCCCGTGTTCAAATTGCGTAGTTCGTGGCCTAAAGTGCGCCTCAACGGGACCATCAGCGGGCTTTCAGTTTGTCCAGCAGCAAGCATCTTCAGTCCCTAGGGCTTTGGTACAAGACTCTTGGAAATACATCAGCACTTACTTCCAGTCGGTCGGATGCTTGACGCAAGCGTCCGTAATGCGAAGCGCCGATGTGACGGCACTCTCCCATCGAGACGAGAACGTCAGTCGCATGCTGTCAATCATGGGTGGTCTTTACGCCTGTCAAAACCCCCAAGTATTGCGCGTAAGCCAGAAAGAAAGAAAGACACTCTTAGGTACATGGGTGAAACAAAAGGCTTTGATGACGACGGAGTTGAAGAAGCCTGACCCATCGTCCTTCAGCTCAGTTTTATTCAGTACCCTCCTTTTGGCAGTGATCGAGGTGCGTATCCAGGTCTCTTTTCACGTATTCATTAATTATAGGCTAATGATACAAAGCTAGTTCTTTGTGCCGAAGATGGTGCCTTCCAAAAATGGCTGCAAAGAATCTCGAGCTACATTGCACAACATCTGGAAGCAAAGAGTTACGCCGGCTTGACTACGTTTGAGAGAAGTTTGATCCGCTTTTTCAATTTTCTCAACACGCTTTCCGCCATTGCCCTGAACGAAGAACCGTTGGATCGTCAGATGGACTTTGAGCTTTCATCGTCGCGCCCAATCGCACCTAGAACTATTTCAGACGAAGACAAAATAGACGATATGCTCTCATCCCTTAAGCAGTGGGCTAAACTACAGTCAAGGTAAGCTCCTGAACTCATCATCGTCACAAGATGCGCAAAAGGCTTGGTACAGAGGTACTCACTACCTTAGGATGGTCGAGTGGGCTCTCAAGTTAGAAAAGAGCACCATGACATTTCAATTTGATAAAGATAACTATCGGGAAGCCATAGACCTCAAGGTACAAGGCCTCGATATCATCTGTGAGGCATCAGCTCTTCAAGCTCGAGTCATCAACGATCTCCTCCGACTGTCAGAAGAACCCGATAGCCAGGTCTCTATCTGCATTACTCCTTACTATCATTGGACTCTCACTGGGCTGTCTCACCGCCTGTACCACGAAGCCTGGAAAACACTCAAGTGCGAGCTCCCGGTGTTGCCGGCCGAATCACTCCATCAGCAAGCACTAGTCACGCTTAGCTGCGTTGAGACGCTTGCCAGCCAATCAGGCTTTGATGTCGCACTTTATCTGCCTTTTGCCGACTTCATAGGACGAGAGATGGAAACGCCGACAGAGCAAACTCGTGTGCTTGCGTTCCTCGAAATTGTCAGATCTCGTGGCTTTGGACTGGCAAACGAATACAGGAAAGGCTTGCTAGAGACCTGGGGAGCTGCCACGCCAGCTGAAATGTCTCAAAACTTAATGATATGTGATCCGAGCCGTGGAGGTCCCGAAACTTCGGGCAGAGACTGACAACAATACGACATCTAGACCTGAAAGGGTCATAGAACTCAGCCTTGTGCCCCTCAAAATATGGCTATATTGGGTCAACATGCAGTTAAAATAAGACTCGAAGCAGCCGGATCAGCATTGGACAGACTACGAAATATGTGGAATTTGATGTCTCACAACCTTGGAAAGATGTCTACTGATTCTCACCAGTCCTCACTGTTTATTTATAGACGAGACTCACTCATTCTACACGAAGGTCAGAGTGGAATGTTACTTCTCATCGCACTCGCCATGTTACTCTCCTCCTCCGGCCGACGGAGCTCGAATTTATGGGTCTACGGACCCACCGGTGCTGTCTACTCGGAAAGAGCCCCATATTTAGCTAGCGCCGCGAGATTTTGTCCTAAAATGGCAAGATTGGCTAGGATGTCAAACGTCAGACTAAACCCGTCACCGCTCTCTGGGGGTTCGATATGAGTCTATTTCACTCTGGCTTTTCTACCGTATTAATATTTACCAGAAAGTCTTCGTTAATGGTTGCTTAGGGGACTCTCTACCACGTTAACCGGGCGGAGAAGATTTTGGCCAAGCGTTCCAAACCCAGAACTCTTGTGCCCACGTTAGTGGTACGCCAAATGACACTTTGATTTTGTGGCAGAGTTGACTGGGACAAATCATGTCTAAAGGAAGTGTGCATAAGGTAACTGTTGGCGAGATCCCAATGAAAACCAGCGGATTGGCGGCTAGATTAGATAGCTCAGGCCTTGTCAGGCCATGGCAAGTTGCGACTAGGCACATGTAGGATGTGGGCCACGGCGGAATGCGTCTAAGCCACGTTCTGACGCGATGAGCGGACTCACTGCACCTGTGCGAGGCGGACTTGGTGTGTCGGACACCCTTTCTGCCCGATTCCTGCGGAACACCGGGGAGCTGGGTCATTGATGACTGAGTAGACTCTAGATGCCGATTTTTCTAAATCCCGTCCCTTGGCATGAGGTGAGATTTATAAAACTTCCTACGCGCCGACTCGCCCCGGACTGCGGAGCCGCCATCACCACCCTAAGTGCCCAACTCGTTTGTATTATTGTCATCAGCTTCACTCCGCCGGTGCATCGTTCAGAATGGCTGACTTACCCAACGGCCTCATCGCTTTCGGACCTGAAGCCAACTGCACACTCGACCTTTGTCCGATAGAATGGAGTATTCTTCGTTACCAGCCTTCTGTTCCCGCTAGCGGCACCTTCATTGGGTTCTTCTCTTTAGCCTTGGCTTTACACGCCCTTCTGGGGTTCAAGTGGAAAACTTGGGGGTTCACAGCAAGCATGATCAGTGGCTGTGTTTTGGAAATCGTTGGCTACGTTGGGAGACTCTTCATTCACGATAACCCATTTGACTTTAACGGGTTTCTCATGCAAATCAGTCAGTTTCTGCCCTCCTTAGGGAACTCTGCTTGAGTTGCCTGGTTCACGTGAATGATCTTAGAGCTAAAACCTTTTTTAGTTTGCATTACAATAGCTCCGGTCTTCTTCTCTGCCGCCATTTATGTTACACTTTCTCAGACGTAAGAGCTTCCAGAATACTCGTTGCCTAAGCTTTGGATACTGAGTAGGCCTTCCTTAAGCATCAACTTCCTCGATCGATCGATTTCCCGATTTCCACCTCGCCTCTACTACTGGACATTCATCCCGATAGACATTGTCTCCTTGATTCTCCAGGCTGTAGGAGGCGCGATGTCCTCTGTCAGCACGACGAAGGAGGCTGCGGACCGAGGCGTCAAAATTTCACTCGCTGGACTTGTGTTACAAGTAGTCTCGCTTGCGGCGTTCTGCGGACTTTTTGGAGACTACATGATCGCTTACAATCGATCGAAAACTCGTCCTCCGATGAGCAGGAGACTCGTGGTCTTCCTAACTTTCCTGAGCCTTGGTACCATGTTTGTACTGCTGCGTTGTGTCTATCGAATCGTGGAGCTGCATGAGGGCTACTTCAGTCACTGGTTCCGAGACGAAACACTGTTTATCGCGTTAGAGTCAGCGTAAGTGACCCTTTTCTATGTCTGACAAGAGTGAGTGCTGACATTGCCTAGCGTTATGGTTCTAGCCGTTTTTTCTTTGTTAGTCGGACACCCAGGACTTGTATTCAATAAGAAGGAGAGAGAAAGACTTGACGCAAACAATGCGCTCAATCCAGAGTCAAGCGAGGGCGGTGGTAGCAATGATAAACCCGAGAACAATGCGGTCATGGATGGGAGCGATACTTCAGTCAAAGATCCGGCGCCAGCAGCAGCTAGAGAGAAGTCAGCCTTGTCCGCAAGCGTCTAGAAGGCAATGTGTCACAAGTAGAAGTTATAGATGAGACCAAGAGAAGGGCAGCACGTTGGTAGAGAAGAGACATACAGGATAGAAGTAATTGTCTTGCGACTACTATATATATTAATGACACTTGCTTTAGTATACTGCCTTCACTTAGCACCAGATGCGACGTGTTCTTGAAAAGCTTGCCAGGTAACCAGTGACCAGCTTTCCCATCCCCATGTCAATGTCAGTGTATTAATTTTCTTGCAACGCATGCACGGACGAGCGACAATCATCCGAACATGGTCATGTGTCGAGCCTTGACAAAGATGATGGTTCCTCGGGCTCTCAGTCTGATGCCTAAAATCGGTCATTGTTAGCCTGAATCTAGGTAGAATCAGCTACTGATCTAAATCGGCCGACCCACCAAATCCTTTGCCACAATGAATAATATCGTCCAGCAGAAAGAAATTTAAGAATTTCAGAATCTCAGACGGTGTAGGTGCATTGAGTTCCATGCCACAATCCTGGAAGCTATTCAATTATTAGGTCTGCTATCAATAACACATCATATTCTTTAGAGGCCCTTGAAAAATCGTAATGCATTCACCGCTCGAAGCTTTCTTTGTTTATTCACCTTCGTTCCCCATGGTAGACGGGGACTCAACTTGTGGTAGGTACTCCTAGTATATCAAAAAAAAAGCACCATTGTCTCTTTCGATCTCGCCGGATTGATTTCTAGGGGTATACACTCTTCTATACCATTTCATGAGCAGTAGACATGATAGGAGCCCAGCTCAGAGTCTCGAGCTGTGCAAGGTACCAGACTAATCATGTTGATTTCGCAGTTTTGCAAATCTTGTTGCACTTTCCGCTGCTAAATTAGATTGCTCGATGTGACCTTTCTATTGATCCTTAGCAGCTACTACGTTTTTATACTTGTCGTTGAAAGATCCACGGCGATCGGCATGACTTGGTGGAGGTGTTAGCAATATCATGCCTCAATGTCGACTACCAAATCACTCACGTCTGCGCGTTCGAGCTCGCTGTGCCAGCCAGTGGTGCTAGGATCTGGTGGCTTTCGACGCTGTACTTAAAGCCATTGTTTGTGGTGCCATTGGGAATCTGTCCAGGGGGATAGGGTCTTCTTAATCCTAGCGGGTGAGCTGTGTTTTTGTATGTGGTGTTTGATGCCTTGGCTTCTGCGTGCGCATGCTTGTATGCAGTGTACTTCGTGTGAATCATGTGATCTGGTATATATTCAAGTTTGCCGTCGAGACTGGAGTACCTCTTTCGAAGTTTGTTAACGACTTCGTGGTCTGGTATCAAGCTCATGGTCAGTCTGAGCTATTATGGGGTGTAATGTGGCTGAAGCTCCGGTAGTCCATAGTCTTGCTGATAAGCCGCGAACAGTGATTTGAGGAGGTAAGTCTGCAGCGGACTGGCAATAGAGACAGAGATATTAAATATCCAAATGCGTGTTTTCTCAAAAGAAGGAGACAGGACGCGAAAGCTGCTGACAAGTTTACACAGCCACTCGCCATGAGGGTGAAAGGGAGTCGTTGACTTGAGAGCTGGAGAAGGTCCTGTTGCCATGACTTTCACCTCAGTGAGAGGCGAAGGCTAATAAATAGAGCTAGATAAAAGCATTGTACTGAATGTGGCTGTTGGCAACGGTCTATTGCACGCTAACTGACAAGCATCACTGTGATAACTGGTAAGTGAAAGAGAACCTAGCTTTGGGGGTATCAGTAGATGAAAACAGGTCTGTAGATTTTGTCATGATCAAACACGTGACGGCTCGTAGACAAGCAATAGGGCGTTATTCGCTTCTCAGCAGCTGGCGGTCAGTTTGGTGGTCGGTGAGGTGAATGCCGTCAAAGAAGTGAGCACCTGGGTCACAATACGAGATAAACTTCCTTCCCATCACTTCTTCACCCTTGCCGCTCACCCAAATTCCCTTTTACATCACTGAGTCTTGATATCCCATTGGCCTTCTCTCTCTTTCCCGCTTCCTATCTTTTTTTTTTTTTTTTTCGTTTTCGCTTCCTAGACAGAATCGCGGTCGTAGATCGTGGCTGACGTGAGAATGCCTTCGATTGCAGACATTCCTTGCGAGCTGGTGTCATCCATTCTGCGAAGCCTGGACGATTTTGAGACTCTTACCTCAGCTTTGCTCGTATGTCGCCATATTTATTCCTCCTTCAAGCAGATCGCTGGCACTGAGTTGGCCATTCTTCGTCGGAAAATCGGGATAGACCTACTCCCATATGCCGTCGCGTCTTTGGAAGCCTCAAGACTAAAGCCAAGCCCAGGTGATGATGGTTCCATCCGCGCCTTGCTCGACCTACTCTACGATGACCCTTCACAATTGGTGGCCAGAACCGCTTCGATACCTTCAGAACTCTTGCGAAGCATGTTGCGCAAGCATGACTGGGTGACTACTCTAGCACCCAGTTATGCGGCAGAAGCTAAAATTCACCTCTCCTCTGACATCGCAGCATCACCAGAGGCCGTCGATCTGTCTCCTTCCGAGTACATCCGCTTCTGTCGCGCCTTCTATCGCGTCGACTTATTCTACCTCCTTTTCGGCGCGGTCGGGAACTTCAACGGATTGTCCGGAACGGGGAACTTGCTCTTCCACAGACATCCGTCGTGGGTGACGAACAACTTGGCTGCGTACATGACTTCATTGAGGCGAAGTTTCTTGAAGGTAAGTTGCTTGGGTACCACAATCTGTTTCGATTCATTCACTCGTATATATTTGACCAGCTTCCATCGACGTCCTTGCCCACGATGTCACCTTCGGCGAATATGAGATCGACTATTTGACGACCAGCGGAGATAAGATGATGATACATTCATGGGTTAGTACTCTCTACCAATCGTGGAACTGAATACGTTTCTAGTATGCGACTGTATTACTGACTGTATGTCATAAAGCTCTCTCGCGGACTCGACTTCCTCCGTCGTTTGATATTGAGAACGTCTCGAGAGTCTAAGAGAGTGCTACTTGAATCGGCATTCAATGCCGGCACGACTAATCTTCCCGATGCCTTGGGGTGTATCATGGATGACCATGCTTAGAACAACGCCGACTTGGAAGACTTCAGCGCATCTGAGCTTGCGACGATAATTCCCGCTTGCGAGAATATTTGCAACACGGACAAGGGGCCTTACCCAGGTTGGTATGCGGCCAACACTTTTGTGCTGCCGCCTTGCTGGGTCTACAGACCCGAGAACAATTGGCTGAGCATACGTGCATACGTCTTTTGGGATTGGGTCTACGTTCGAGAGCCCGACGTTCTGAAGCTGTTTGTCATCGCCAGAGATGAAGACGATGGTCCTTCCGCTGAAGCATTGGAGGAGATGGAAAAATCCTTCAAGCAGAGATCCTTGATCTGGCAGACATCGACCATGACGTCTTGGAGCAAAGGATACACCGGCCACAATCTTTAGCCAGGCCAGTAGCGGGATGCTCAATAGCATGTCGCAGGTTCTGATGGTTTACCAAGTATGTAGCAAGGCAAGAAACCATAGATCATGAACATGAAATCCAAAAGATAATCTCCTGTGTATCGCGCAGCTTCCGATCACATTTGGGTTGAAACGACGGCTTGAGAACTAGGAGATGAAATCGACATGTCGGAACTGGCCATGGTCAAGCAAGCAAAATGTCGCATGCAGTTGAGTTTGGTTCAGAGAGGTCTACACATCGGACGTGGGTCCGGACCTTCAAATCGGAATGAGCTTAGTCATGCACCGGTCCTCGGTGAATTGACCCCAACGTTCACCGAGACAAGAAGCTCCCCAAAAAAGCCCACAAGCTACATGAAACAACGTCACCGGCTGGCCATTGCAGCCACATGTCTTCTCATATCAAGCTCTCGCGGCTAAATCTGCGGCCATTGAGCTTAAGATGCAGCGCGCAAGCTACGCGACAGCAGAGACGATCTCACCATGACTTCAACCACTTTGTGTGCCGGTCAGGTACGAAGCAGCTCACCCATCCCTCCTCGATTGTGCCAGAGCTAATAGGAAAGCCGCAGATGCCTCCGAAGCTGCACTCCAATCGCCGAACAAATTCAAGTTAGCGGTAAAGGACAATATCGCGACCGAAGGGCTGCCGACAACATGCTCCTCCGCCATCCTCTCCTCCCACAAAAGCCCCTACGAGGCCACCATCGTGCGCCAGCTCCGGAAACGAGGTGCTCAAGTCGTAGGGAAGACAAACATGGATGAATTCGGCATGGGATCCCACTCGCTGAACTCGATCCACGGGCCTGTACTCAATTCGCTGTCTGCGACGCCGATCTCTGCTGGCGGAAGCTCAGGAGGCAGCGCGGTTGCGGTTCAGACAAGCGAAGCGGACGTCGCGCTCGGGACGGATACGGGCGGTTCAATTCGCCTTCCTGCGGCGTACTGCGGTGTGGTTGGATATAAGCCCTCCTATGGCATGCTGTCGAGGTTCGGGGTTGTTCCGTATGCGAACTCCTTGGATACCGTTGGTCTGCTTGCTAGGGATGTTGATGTTATCGAGGATTTGATGTTCAGCACGGGACTGGACGCGGAACATGACTCCCAGGACCCGACATCCTTGTCAAAGAGCTTTCGAAAGAAGCAGCAGAGTCAAGCGGCCACTGGTCGGTCACGGCTACGCATCGGCATTCCTCTAGAATACAATATCGAGGAATTGGATCCCAAGATCAAAGCAGCCTGGTCTGACGCAGCAGACCTTTTGCAGAAATCCGGCATAGAGGTGGTTCCGGTATCATTACCGTCCACAAAGCACGCTCTATCAGCATACTACGTCATCGCACCGGCAGAAGCATCTTCCAACCTCGCCAAGTACGACGGCGTCCGCTACGGCACCCGCGGCGACGAGAGCGATGGCGCTGGCGAGGTCCTCTACTCCAAGACTCGCGGTCTTGGCTTCGGCGAGGAAGTCAGACGCCGCATCCTCCTCGGCGCCTACAGCTTGAGCTCCGAGGCAATGGACAACTACTTTATCCAAGCCCAGCGGGTGCGCAAGCTCGTCCAGCGAGACTTTGACCGCGTCTTAAGGCTGGAGAACCCCCTCTACGACGAACAGCAGTTCGACTTGAGCGATATGAAGGATGAGGTCGAGCTTCAGGATAAACTCGGCCCTTCGCAGGTGGACTTCTTGTTGTGTCCTACTGCGCCGACGTTTGCACCGCGTATTGAGGATATCAAGCGGCAGACACCAGTGCAGGTATACATGAATGATGTCTTTACAGTGCCGGCCAGTCTCGCTGGGCTGCCGGCCATCAGCATCCCTGCCAAGATCAAGTCGGAGGATGAAGAGGTGGACGGTAGCCGGCGTGTGGCGGGTCTTCAGCTGATCGGTCAGTACTGGGATGACAAGCGGTTGCTCAGCGTGGCCAAGAATCTCCTTAGCCAGTTACTTGCTTGATCATAAGTCAATCGCCAGAAGGCTGGCAAGCACTGTGTAAGAATACGCGTCGCCGTGTGAGAGGCGGCGCTCTGGAAAAGTGTACTGTACAGTAGAATACAAATGGAATATACCCTGGGGGATCAGCCCACCCACCCTTTCATCCGATACCTCAACGCCACGAGAGAAGCCCCTATAGGTCTACTCACTTCCATTCTCGTCACCAGCACAGCAGGCGCCCTCTAGGTCGGGGGTCAGGTCAAACTGTGGCGTGGGTGGTGGAATGGTTAATGGTCACCAATTATTCACGCCAACCAGCCTACTCGACGACAGGCTTAGCGAGTACCCGAGTTCGAATCCCAGCATGAGCGCCAGAGATGTAGCCCCCAGTTCAGCACCGGGGGGGTGAACTCTTTTGTCTTTTGCATCTCTAAATAATTAGTCATTATTGTATTATACGTTGATGAGATAGAGATTCCTCGAGCACTAAAGTCCATCTGCGTCATACATTCAAACCATGCTTTTGTCTATTTCGTACTCTGCTCGGTAGGAGCGAGAGATTGGGTATCATTCTTCGCCTTCGCCATATACTCAAGGTGACCGGTTTTTGCTTCTAGACCTCGATCTGGACCTCGACCTTTCCACATCCATCGGCTCCCCAGCAGTGCTCCTATCCTCTGCCACCTCCCCTTCCGACTCGTCCGCCCCATTCGCTCCCGCATGCTCCTCCTCATTGTCTTCCTCATCATCCAGGAGCTCGTCAATATCGCCCAACGGACTAATCCTCTCCTCAAGCTCGCCCAAATCCACCAAGTCAACCCTTTTAGGCAACTCCCTGAAACTCGTCGCGCACACCCTCGTCTTGGTCAACAAATCATCCACAAAGTCATCCATAAACGTCAAACTCGTTCCCGCCCTCCCCTTCCTCCTCAACTTCCTCCGATCCTCCAAAAACGGCTCCAGCAACAGGTACACGTCCTTCGCCTTCCTCGTCATGCGCACGTAGAAACACGCCAGCGCGCGCAGGTACTTGAACTTGTCCCCGCCGAACCCCAGGTACGTCTCCAGCACCTCGTCCGACGGCGCGAGCTGCAGTAGCTTGAAGGCGAGGCACAGGAACGGCGTGGGCTTCTGCGTGACGCCCGAGGTGCCGCCTATAAACGTGACGTGCTCCACGACGCGGTCGACGATGTCGGCCTCGTTGACGGCGAAGCACTGCTCTTTGTAGAAGTAAGAGTCGATGATGCGCTCGCGGACCGCCTTTTCCATGATTGTCGCCGGGTTCTCGCCGTTGGGGGCTAGGGAGGCTGAGGAGCCGCGTTCGTCGAGGAAGCGCCGCTCGTCGGCGTAGACGAGGTCGGGTTTGCTCATCTTTGCGATTTGTGTCTCTTTTTTTTTTTTCGGTGAAAAGGGCAATACGGTGTCGTCGTCGAAGTTACGGTGTACGGCTTTGCGAATCGATTGTGATGCGGGAGGCGTCGATGGAGATTAGGATTGAGTGGAATTGAAAAGTCGCGATTTGTCGAGGGTAGCTCTTCGGGTAGTGGGGTGGGCAGTGATGCGACGGCAGCTTTCACGAGTGACGCAGGTTGGAAAAGTTGGGAGGTCGTTGCCGAATTGAAAAGGCGCTTATCGATTGTTGCCGTGCGAACCAAGTAAACAGCCCACTACCAAGTTCACGCTCACGCCGCGCACCTCTAACGACTGCGACGCTGGCCAAGGGTGAAAAGCCGACACCATCATCGAAGCTCTAAATCATCCTCAAATCATTCAAACCATCTATGAAACTCTACTTGAAGTGTTGAAAATATCAAAAACGACCATATATTCATCACAAAATTCCACAGTTTGCTGCCATGGTGCTCCTCACCTCGTCCCAAGTCTCCGTCCTCATCTCCTCAGCCATCGGTAACACCCGCCCTTCCCCCCGTTCCCGCATTCCAGTCCCGCACTCCCAAATCAAACAGAACAAACAGGCTAACCTCAGCAAATGCGTTCCTGCGCGCGAGGCGGCAAGCCGCGTTTGCGTGCAAACGCAATTTCCGTAAATCCAACAGTCGTCTCATGTACCGCGGCCCTCTTTCTTAGTGGCTACGTAATCCAGCAGCGCACGCTGAGCCAGCTGCGCCAGGCCATCAAACCCGAAACGCGACCCTCTCCAAAGGCGTCGTACTACGTGCCCGAGCATCTCAAGGACGTAGCAGGCAACGGGCAGAATGTGCCGCTCTACGGGGGCGCGAACGGGAAGCAGGAGCAGATCATCATCGAGGTGAACCCAACGGTGCCCGACAAGCAACAGCAGGAGCAGCCGCAGCAGCAATCAAAGAAACAAAAGGCCGGACAAAAAGCAGCAGGATGGACGTCCGACATGTGGCAAAAGATGATGGGGCCGTCGGAAAAGGAGGATAAGGGCGGAGTCAGCAGGGAGGACTTGGAGAAGATGGACGAGAGGGAGAGGAATATCAACGGGTGGAATGTCAAGGACCAAGCGAACCCGGACCCCGAAGCGTCGAACCAGAAGCCCATCAGCCGGGCCGAGAGACGGCGTTTGATCAAGGAAGAGCTGAGGCGGCTGTCGGAGAGCGAAGAGAGGGTGTACTACCAGCGACGATTGTGGTAGACATGACGTTGGGATGGGATATATATGGGACATGAATTGCGGTTTCCATGAGTATACATATGGGAACTTTGGCGTTCTTGAATTTTTTGGGAGATTGATTATGAGGGATGTTAACGAATTCGATATATATAGGTCGATTATGAATACTCATGTAGATAGGAGACGTCGCATCGGAGCAAACGAAACTAAAAGACGTTGCTGGACCCGATCAATATGAGCGTTTATATTGATGTGCCGAGAGGACTACTTAAAACCCACATACCAAACGATCATTTTCGTCAAAGCCAACCCCACCACGGCCCGCGAGCCGGATTCATGACTTCGTCAGCGTTGTTGAATCATCATGTCTCTCCCAATGTACCCTGAACGCCAAACCCCAAAGTAATGCGATTTCAAACGCAGCCAACGCCTGTTCTTTTCCTTCATGCCGACGAAGCTTAAGCGTGGCGGTTGGCGGCATCTTCAAACGCCTCTCTCTGCATTCTCTCCAGCTCCTCAAGGGGAATCTGGCTGTTTTGGAACTTGTTTGCCTTCTTTTCACGGCCCTGTATAGGTTGTCAATGACCAAATGTTCTTGTGTGTGTGATTGTGTGCTGGGTGGCCCAAAGTCTCGACATACCTTTTGCACTTCTTTGTGCTCTGCGGCGGCCTCTAGCACGGCCGGGACGTAGTCTGCGAAACCCAGTTGCTCGAGGGCCTTGGTGATGTGGTCGCACGCGATGGTCTTCTTTGCCTCCTTCTCTGAGATCTCGTTGGCTTCCGAGGAGATGAGGGTGATGAACTCGACGCAGCACTCAATAAGCAGGTCACGAGCCTCCTTGGCGAAGGCAACGCCAGCTGAGGGCGGCAGAATCTCGGTGACGATCTTTTGGACGGTGGCTGTGTGGCATATTAGCTTGAAATTCTCCGACGAAGTGGGGAGCAAGAGATGCACCACGAGAGCAAGCATCTCTTGGGGGTGGAGTCACGTACCCTTGGGCAAGGACAAGTCATCGTTGCCTAGTAAAGTCATGTCAGCATTTCAGGTTCAAGAATCAGGCTGAGCGAACCCCGAAAGATACCCAGGCAGTATATACGCCCGTAAGTGTCCCTCACACTGAACGACATGTTGGTTGTGAGGAAGTGCAATGAGACCGTCGCATGATACAGACAAAGCTGCGTCATGCAACGTCATTTACATGGACCATCGGTAGGATCGGGGTGCTCTTGCAGAGAATGCGCATGTCGCTTTGTAGGCCCGGCAGTGAGGACCAGGCAGGCACAAGGGCAGAGCAAAGTAGAAGCCTCATGAAGAGCGCCCGAGTGCGAAAGGAAAGGATGAACTTCACTTACCCGCAATATCGTGGTCAGACATGGTTGTGGTATGAGACGACAGTGTCGATGAAACTGGAAAAGTTGGCTAGATTGAGAAACGTGGTCGATTTTGTTTGCTTTTCAACAAGTATTAGGCTTTGGCCTTGGCAGAGATGAGAGACTGCAGGAAAGAGTCGTGATATTCTTGTGTCGACCGTTGACTTATACGGAAATTGGTAGTTGGTGGTGAAGAAGACGCGGTGGCGGGGTGGACATGCAATTTGATTAGGTAGGCTAATCGCCGACTTTGTAGGTCTGGCTCACTCAGTCTCCGGCCGTGTGTTTGGTGGGGTCTTTTATGCTCCTTGGGATGCGGGACATCGAGTGCATTTGAACCCCCCGCGCACCTTGAGGAAGCAGGGGCCACTGAGCCACAGAGTGAAGGCTCAGTCACTGCCTGGTCCCGCCTTGGTGGGGCGCACTTTTTACACCACGGTCAAATTCCATTCAGGGACGGGACAGCGGTGCGCCGGTGAAAGATACCTCCGTGGCTCCGTGATGCACGGACCAACAGACCCCAATCACTCCAAATTTTTTCTTAGCCTTAAAAGACGAGATATTCTGCGATGGTTCAGCCTCTTCTTCTTTTTCGCATCAGCAAACAGCAGAGCTCAGAAAACAGCCATGCGTTCTTATTTCAGAGCAGGCGGCGACTCTGCTGATTGCTTGGATTGAACTTGGTAGGTCTTTCCCCTTCTCTCTTTCCCGCCCTCCCCTCGATATGATGAGTCTTGTTGTCGCCCCAAACTTACGAGGAATAACTCCCCTCATAGTGGTGAATGACCTTCCTGCCAAACGGAAACGCCTGATCTGTCACCATGAATCATTCTTTCTCTGCAGTTCTAGCCTTTAGATCGGATTGCTAACAATGATTTCAGGAAGTGCAAGCGCTTACTACCAATTCAATCGATTCACTGCTATGGCCGAATGAGCCAGCAACAATGGACAACTCTAGATACTGAACAGCCGAGTCGCACGGCTTGAGAACCTGGGTGCCAGACCATGTCTGCTATTGTGTCGGTTATTGCGGGCTTTGCTCACCATATCATGCCCGTAGATCTCCAGTTCAAGGTAAGCCGCAGACGCGAGAATTTCTTTCAAGTTCGCCTGTAAAGGCTTGCCAGTGATGATGAAACATATTCCATGCTAATCCTGAATAAACAATGTGGAATAACATATGAGCTTTTCATCTTTCATCTGAGGCATCTTGTTACCAATGTTTTTCTATCTACACTTCTATGGCAAAACAGTTGCTAACAATCAATCTCTAGTGAACTTCTCTACTCCGCATCATGATACGCTGAAAGCTCTCCGGCTTGCCATTTGAAGTACTTGCCCGAAAGGTCGTGCTGAGGCTTGACGACGAACCGCGCCATGACGCTGCCGGGCTGCTCAGGCTTGAACAGCTCTCCCTTGTCGAACGCAGATACGAAAGAGGTGTGGTCCTTGTCGGCCATGTGCCCGGCTCCTGTGTCGCGGATGACCTTTTGCATGGCTGTGTCGACGCGGCCTGGGCTCATGGCGATGCTGGTGATGTCGGGTTCCTCTACTGCCAAGTGTGCAGAGAGGTGGTTCATGGCGGCCTTGGAAGTACCGTAAGCTCCCCATGCGGCGTATGCGCCAGTGGCTGCGCCGGATGACACCCAGAGGACGCAGCCCTTGGACTTGCGCAGCTCGGACAGAGATGATTGGACCTTAAGATGATCAGGTTAGAGAGAGTAGTAGAAAAATGAATCAGAGTTTTCACTCACCAATGCGAGCCCACTAAACACGTTGATGTCGTATGCCTTTTTCCATTCCTCGATTGATGAGTCTGCTATGCGGGTGACGGGCTCTAGGACGCCGTGGTTGATGACAAGTCCATCAATCTTGCCAAAGGCCTTGACTGCAGCCTCGGCGATCTTTGGGATTGTCTGCATTCATTGTCAATTCTGAAATCTTTATCGGAGCCATGTTTTAGTCCTACCTTGAGATCCCCCAAGTCTCCGGCAACATACTCGACCTGTCCGGGATGAGCAGCCTTCAGAGCCTCCAACTGATCCTTGGACCTCGCCGCCAAGACAACCTTGTGGGATTCCTTGATGAGGTGCTGGGCGATGGCAAGACCAATGCCTCGGCTGGCTCCGGTCACGATAATCACCTTGGAGGACATATTGTGTGCTATGGTCTGCTTTGCGAGAGATGCAAAGTTGAGTTTGGTGGCTGTTCCCAGGTTTATTTCCGACTTATGATCAAGGAAATGGATGCAGCAAGCGGGACAAGTAAAAAATGACTCTGCAACGTGAAGATTGACCGGGAGGCTTGCGCCATTCCGATGCAGCGGAGCGCTCTTGCTGTTTCTGCCCTTGTGCGTGGAGCGGGGCGTGGACCATTGAGTGTCCTTATCTTATCAGGTTGGCGGGGTCGAGAGCTCTGGTCTGCTTGAGCTCGAGCTCTCATGACATAACGTCATTGTTCGAGATCCGATCTTCAAGCTTTGTGCTTGCTTTCAACAGTTCACAAAGCCTTGTCTCTTCACAACACTGTGACAATGAGCTCAACCGTAATACTTGGTTCTGGCATTATCGGCCTATCAATCGCATTTTACCTAGCAGACCATCAACCAGGCTCGACAATCCACCTCGTTGACCCTTCACCAGAGCTATTCGCTTCAGCTTCAGGCTATGCAGGCGGCTTCCTCGCAAGAGACTGGTTTTCACCTGATTCAGCCTCCCTCGGAGCGCTGAGCTTTGACGAGCACAGGACGCTCGCCGAAGAGCATGGTGGCAGAGAGAAATGGGGATGGTCCACGAGCACCACATTCAGTCACGCAGCAGCACCCGTAAAGAAGGGCAAGAAAGATGCTGGCTGGTTACAGGACGGCGGTAGCAGAGCAGAGGTCGTCGAAGCCGTCGAGAATCCAAGTAATGGGCCACCGTGGTTGAGGAGGGAGCATGGCGATGACGTGCAGATCATAGGGGATCCAGAAACCACGGGCCAAGTGTGCGTCTCCAGTCCAGCTTCATGCACTCATGCACTCATGCACTCATGCACCCATATGATGCACACACCATCTCCTTCTCTCTCTAGCAAGCCACTTCAACATGCTGGCTGGGCATGAAATCTGACTCCAATCACCAGGGATCCCCTCCGCCTATGCCACTTCCTTCTCGAAGAGTGCAAATCTGCCGGCGTTCACGTCCACCACCCGGCCACAGCCCTCTCCATCCATACCGACCTCCGCGATGAGCTCTCATCAGTCAGGATAGGAGAAACGACATCCTCTACAGAGACAGACGTCCCTTGCACCCGCCTCGTCATCGCAGCCGGCGCTTGGTCACCTCGCGTCTTCTCACAGCTGTTTCCCGGCACATCATTACAGGCGCCCATCTCCAGCCTCGCGGGGTACTCGCTCGTCGTGAAGCCAAAGCCTAGTCCCCCAGAATCGAGCTCTGGGAACGTCAAGGCTACGACAGCCTGCCACGCCATATTCAGCACCGACGGCGCCGGCTTTTCGCCGGAGCTATTCTCGCGGGTCGGAGGCAACGTCTACGTTGCCGGCCTGAACTCGCCATCCACCCCTCTCCCATCTCTACCAGGCCAAGCACCCATCTCCGCCGAAGCCATCGCCAAGCTCAAGAGCACGGCGGCGCGCATCATCACGAACAGCAACGACAGCGGAACGGATCTGCAAGTCGTTCGAGAAGGTCTCTGTTTCCGCCCGGTGACGGACTCGGGCGCTCCCATCCTGACCCGGATCCCGGACGACCAGCTCGGGGGTGTCGCGACGCGCACCGGGGCCGAGGGCGGTGTATTTCTCGCGGCGGGACATGGGCCTTGGGGCATCAGTCTGAGTCTCGGGACGGGAAAGGTGATGGCGGAGCTTATGCAAGGGCGAAAGCTGAGCGCCGATATATCAAGGCTTGGCCTGATGTGAGGTTAGCAAGCCTTGTGCCCAGCTAACCTTGTTGGTTTAGCTGTTCATGCAGAACCTATCATGGATTCGATGATGGTGATGATGACCAGGCGGCAATAACATCTCTTAGGTGGGAAAGGAGGCTCCTCCAGAATTTCCTTGGAAAATACTTCTGCCCAAGGTCCCTCGAGCGCAATGGCTCCAAATCCTAAACCCGATCGATGAGGCGACGCCGATATCACGATCAGCGTCCACATCCACATCCACATCGCCACTCGTGACTCTTGGAAAGCCCACACACCCACGGTAGCGGCTTGCACAACGGCGCGGGTGCTATGACAATGCCTTAGTAGCAGCCGCCCGTGGCGCTTGCGTCGTGAGGGTGTGTAGGTGTGCAAAGCACCGGCCAGTCTCCATCGTGGGAGAGCACTTGCTCCTCAGCAGCCGAAACGCCTGGGGGGTAAACTTGTCAAGGAACAGGCTGGCGCGGCTACATCGGCTCTTTTGCTGTATGTCAAGAGCTGGGCCAGAAAGAAAGAAGAACATTACAATTTGCCAAGTTCTGTCTTTACGAGGCGGACGCGGAGGCGGACGCGGCGGGGCGGTGTTTGTTGAATCTGTCTCCTGTCGGCAGTCGTACATGGGACAGATGCTATTCTTCTGCCCATCGTGTCCTTCGTTTCTTCTCGTAAAACACGGCAGAAAACTCTCTTTTCGCCCTGCCAAAATTTTGCCCAGAAATAGCCGCCCATGGATGGGTCCAAGACTGTCCGCACCTTATGGAGTATGTCATACACTAAGAGCACGAGGATATCCACTGCGTGAACTAGTAAGGAGGCGGGAGAAGAAACTATGATGGGGTTCACTGACCAGAACGTGATCCCTCCGAGGTTGTCGTTGTGGGGATTAGTGAACATAAGAATTACGAGATGAGCACTGAAAAGAAGAGGCCATCACGGACCTCGCGCCAGGCCTAGGCTGACGAAGGTGGACTGTGAAAGTATGGACTGTATACATAGACCGTAGGCATACCAGGAGAGAAATCTCTTCACCGAAATGGAGTTTGTCGAGTGAGCACACGAATGGAACAATGTAGCTTAATTTCTGGAGAACTTTGGTTGGGTCGGACATTGCGATCCCTGGGCAACGGAGCGCATTTTTGTGGAATTTTGCGCCGTTCTCCGCGGCAGTTCCGTGCTTATCCTCTCCGTGCCTCCCAAGGGCTAGTTGTTTGGTCAACCCAAGCTGCTGCTAACATAGGTAGTAGTCCGTGGAGCGTATTCAGAGGCTCCTCAACGTTTCCATTGTAACTCCGTATTCCCATCTTCTTCCCACAGTTACTGTCATGATGTGTCATCCCTTGTTCCTGGATTTTGGACCCAATGACCCGTTCACCCCCCCCCGTTCTAGCAGTCAGGTACACGTGCCGGTAGAGTGACGAATTCACATCAGACGAAGCAAGCTGACTGCATCGGTGAAAACCGATAGTTCGGTTCTGTTAATAACCACCACCCCCAGGGCCCAATCTCTCATCATTGTCCCAATTCGTGTCCCCTGTCAATGTGCCGTCCCGGGGCAACAAGCCTCATTCTGCAATTGAGGCCATAGGCTGTTATAGGCCTCCCTTGCAGTATCTCGGGAGCTTCTCTTCCATGTCCCTGGATAAGAGTTCGACAGAGAAGAAAGAAAGCCATTGGTTTTTCCTTTTGAGGCTCCGTTGCGTGTCGCATCCGCGAGACTCTCTAATTTGCCACAGTTCAAGCAAGGGCGCACAAATCAGACTGCACGGGGCCACGGGTACCTGCATGTCTGGTCACTCAGCCTCATATGCATGCCTGTCTACGACTCTATGTAGGGTACCTGTCTCATCTCCTTTTTCTTCGGGTGTGCTATATCTCTACACTAGAATAGCATTATGACCTATCCTCTACTCCGTGCCGGGCAGTCACTGTCAATTCCAAGTTTTTTGGCCTCGACACGTCGCCCACCACAATGCAGCAATCATGATGGTGTTCATCTCATCAATGCCCGCAAGTACCACCAGCAGCCTAAGAAACCCCAACGTCGGCACGGCAGTTATGTGCCGCGTGAAATGTGATGCGTCAGCAACGGTTCCCAGGCATGGCCCCCCGCCCCCCTTCCTTCTCTAGAAGCTGTCACGACTCATGAACACAGCCAGCTTGAGGTTTCCACGCGATGTCATCCCCCCATCACACTTACATACACTATGTACTATCGTCCGGTGTGCATCTGTTCGAAGTAATTAGTGCACCGTACCCATCAGCCCGAGCGGGGGATGAAGTCAGTCATCCACACCGGAGCTGTCTGTCAGCTTATGTTGGTTTCCAAGGCTCTGGTAGCTACCCGTATCCAATGATCCATTGGGACCTACTGCGTAGAGGATGAAGATCACCACCCACCCACACAATCACACACACACCGCAACGAAAAACGGTCCACGAGAGCCAAGTCGAATCATGCACGACTCATCATGCAGAACTAGCATCGCAAGTACCTCTCAAGTCACGAAATCCTCACGATAGTCGATGGAACCAACCCCGCTAGGCGTGAACCAGTCCTACAACACCAGCTGAAGAACCGTGAGAAATCCACCACACGGGGAAACGACCGTGCCCCTAACCCCCTTCCGAATCGATTGGCTACCTCCCACGAGATCTCGA
Source organism: Colletotrichum costaricense (assembly GCF_030867565.1). NCBI lineage: Eukaryota > Fungi > Ascomycota > Sordariomycetes > Glomerellales > Glomerellaceae > Colletotrichum > Colletotrichum costaricense. Next base: position 218,122 of record NW_026848260.1, on the reverse strand, counting down.
CACCAAATGCAACCTTTCTGACAAGCGCAAACGGTCTTCCGGATCCGAACAGATATTCTGTACGGATACGGAGTAGGCAGGTGCTCGGCATTGCGGGCGCCTAGGCTAGCGCGACCTACATCACTGTGACTATCGATCACGGGATAGGTGTGTATGTCTCACCGTCCTCACAGACGAGATCTCCATGTTCGATCCCGAGCAGGCTTACACTTCTCAAAGACGGCAAAAGCCCGTCTTGCCGGGAATTACGGTCGTAAAGTCTGTAGCTTGCTTTCATAAGCCTACTTTATTTGGCATCCCGACACCCTCGTGATGAAGTTTAATCCCGGGAGCTTTGACCCTTTCTGAACCTTTGAAGAAACAATTTTGAGTTCAGCGCGACAGGGGCGTAAATTGTTTTCCGGGTTTGCCCAAAGGAACTCGAAAGGGCTTCGAAGTTGCTACCGTACCATGCCAAGACGTCTGGTTTCCTCAAGCAGTGAGCTGTCGAGTCCGAAAAATTCATTAAGCACCATTAGGCTTCGGCACCAGGTGGTATCGTCGGAGGAGGAGCTGGGAGCTGTTTGTCCGCGCCGCCGCCGCCGTCGCCAGCACAGCAGCACAGCGGGGGGCCTGTCTCTGTGTTTAAGCTTCTGTGCCTGTCAGGCACAGCCATCCCAGCACTTCCGCAGCGTCGCATTCGAGAGCCACAGCCATGTGGGTGGTGAGAGAAGGACGGGCAAACTCACAAAAACCGAAATGCGAGCACGAGGTGCAGAGAGAGTAGTGAGAGCAGTGCTGCTGCGCCACGAGGTTTTTTTGGATGTCCACGTGGAAACATTCGATGGCATCCTGTCCCCAACCTTTGCGGGAAACGAAAAAAGTTTACCCCACTCGCAAAGATACCATGGAGAGAGAGCCTAGACTAGCAAGAAAGGGAATTCGTAATCATCACCTGCTCCCGGTGAAGTTTGGATACATTCACAGTTACACACACGGCGAGAGCGAAACCTGCGAAGCTGAAGGTGTACGCGGTGGGCTGGGCAATTGTCCAATCACAGGCCAGAAGTCCTGGATCCCCCCATAAGCTCCGGCCTTGGCCGGCCCATGTTTTCTTTGTCTGCGAAAAAGATCACCAATTCGCCTCCGGTGGGAGACTTCGGTCAGTCGGTGGGAAAAGCTCGGCTCATGTCCGTCTCTCTCCCTCTCCCCAAGAGCGGGCGCCGGGCGGGTTGGCTCACAGGACACGTTGATTGGTAAAGAGTCGAGACTCGAGGGGGGAGCCCGTAGACGGTATGTAGAACAAGAGATTCGGGCCTACTGAGGGGTGTTGGGCCCAGAGACAACCTTCGGGACTAGCTGTCCGTCCGTCTCCTGTGAATTCATTGTTTGCGGAGGGTCTAGCAGCAGAGAGCGCTGAGTCTCCCGTGCGTAAAGGAGAAACTTTTGCAAAAGGTTACACTCGCAAGTCCCCGTCGGTGAGGGACAGGCCCACGACGGGCAAAAACATGGACGGTTACCGTAAGGTCACATCCTCGAATTTACACGCCCGAGCCGCCGTGGGTTCCGTGTTGCCACCAAAGTTCGGTCGGATCCGGAGCGCTTGGGGCTTTCCTCGAATTCCCAAAGGGCGGCCTTACGGGCTTCAGGACAAAAGCCTAAATTGGCTGTTTCGGTACCTTGCAGCAAGCGGCACGGCAAGGAAGAACGCGGAAACATGATTCTGTCATTTTGCGGGTAGAGTCGTCGCAAGGGTTGATGGGACGATTTAGAGATGCCCAACCGGTTACCCGTACCTTTGAGCCAGGGGTGTTGAATGGGAAGAAAAAAGGTTCACTGACTAAGTTTCCCGTCTCTGCGGAACCAAGTCAGTCAGGTGCCCAATTGTTCGAACCCATTCTTCCAACATTCTTTCTCGTAGTGTACGGAAAGTTCTTGCCTACGGACATCCAGGGGATGGTGCTTGGCATTGACTCGGCATGAGACGAAAAGATGATCGTCAGGACAAGCAAGGTATGGCAGTTGTGAACATTGGGCACCGTGACCTTGATGATGAAGTCAGAAACATGAAATGCATTGCATCAGAATGTACAACGGGTATCCATCTGCTCTCATGTAAGGCCCTTTTTTACTTCCAAGGCAAAAGCTGCCCGATCACGGCATCACTGCTTCACATTATCGATCATCGGTACCAGAGAATTGTGTGCGTGATGATGTGAACCCAAAAGAACAGAGCCTGGCAAGCATTAAAGATATGCCAGGGTTTTTGTCTTTCGTGAATAAAATTACAATATGAAGACGATGCTATATCGGGGCGTGTGTCGTGTTTTTTTTTTGGACCAGCCCGCCTAAACCCAGTTCACACCCCCATCCCCGTGTTCCCTCCCCTTCAGGCTCGGTGTGCCGCCGTAGTAGGCAGGTTTCCCACCCTTGGCCTGGGTTGACAGTTCGCCTGTGCGTGCGCGTGCGTAGAAAAAAAAAAAGAAAAGGATCCCCTTTTTTTGTGTATTCCCCCAAAAGATGAACCGCGTCCCGAAAAATGACGTCAACTTCAATGCCCCCATGCCGCCCTTCCGTGCACCTCCAAGTGCCGTAGTCTTACAGAAGAAAATTGGTGAGAGGGATTCAATCTGAATAGCCCAAAATATGAGAAAAAAGGGATATCAGATAAGAAGTGAGACGTAAATCAAGAGGCTCGCTGGGAAAAAGGCAAAAAGAGACACTAAAAGACAATAAAGCAAGAAAAGATGCGCCCGCTGGTCGTGAAAGCCGTTAAAGCCGCCCTCCTCAGAGGTGCCTCCCGCCGTTTTTGCTGCCCGAGACAAGGAAATAGGGAATGTTGGAAGAGTGAATGATGTTGATGAAGTATTCGATGATGAGTGTCGATGAGATGTTGTAAGGGAAAGTGATGAAGTTGAGTAGATGGATGTTCCTTAGAACAACGTATTGGAAGTTCGGGCGCTTTCTTGCTCAAAGACAATGCCGCGCCTCTTCCAGCCGCCGCGTTTGATAAAGTCCTCGACGCTATCGAGGGACTTCATTGCCGGTCGTCGTACAGTCGAAGGCGAGCCGCGCTTGATGGAAAAGTTCTGCCATTGCGATTCCCTCACAGGCCTCTCCTCGTCGACGAAGCTGCCGTCCTCGGAGGAGTCCTCCTCCTCATCGTCATCATCGTCATGCTGAGATGCCAAGGTGTTAATGGTGGACTCGGACCAGTGGGAGCGCGGCAGCTGCGGTCTCGTTGAGGCGATGTGCTGCTGGACCTTGAAGAGGAAGTAGTCGTCGCCCTCGGCGGCGTGTTCCCGGGATCTCTCCTGCTGCTGGATCGGCGTCCGCGGCGAGTCGACGGGCGGTGCGGGCATATCGGGCATGGCGGCGGCGAAGGAAGCCTTTGCCTTGTCTTCGGCGGCTGCGGCAGCCTCTTGGCTGGAGAAGTACGAGTTGATAACCTCGTCCTCGATGGACTGGGAGTTGTGGATAAAGGGCCGCTCATAGAGTCTTGGTGGTGCGTGGAAGGTCGGGTGTAGTGAGAGAGGGTCAAAGTCGAGGACTCTTGTGTGGCGCATGGTTGCTGTTGAGCGGGTTGATTGTGTTGATGAGGAGTCGCTGCTGGAGACTGAGTTGGTGAGGGAGGGCTTGCGGGTGTGGAGAGCCTCTGGGTGACGGGCTCCCTTATTGAATAATGGTGAAGGCATGGTGATAGTGTGTGTGTGTAAGAGAGAGGTATAGCTCCTTCGAGATAGTGACCAGCCAGTTGATGTAGGCTCCTTGTGGTGATCGATATATATAGTTGTTGGTTTGTGATCCAATCCTCGTTGTTCCTATGTTTTCTCCCTTGTGTATCCGGGCTGTCGGTATTTGATGTGCCGGGAGATGAAGTACGGTGGGAGAAGGAAGCTCGCCAAAGAAAGAAGAAAAGTGAAGGTGAGGCTGGAGGGAAGGGTGTTGTAGATATGATATGTTACCACGAGAGAAACTTTATTCTACCACACGGGTATGTAATGGATAGTCTTCAAGGAGTGTGGTTGTTTAATGATGACAAGGATGTCAAGTGGTTGATGGGAGATCCGGGACAGGGCATTTCGCAGCTTGGGAAACGAAAGCGGGCATCGGGTCTTATTATAAAACTTCATCATCCATGACGGCCGAAACCAGGATTTTCATGGGGAACCACATCTGCCTGCCAAACGTGGGGATGAGCAAATCGGTAAGCAGGCACAACAGGCAGGCAAGCAAAAAACCACTACCTACCTACCGCACACCACACACCATACACCCCCCCCCCCCTTCAAGCGGGAAAAGCGAGCGGACGCGAGGATGGGTACGCTATGCAGCAGAGAGAGACAAGACAGGTACTCGCACGCCGCACACCGCACAAGTGGACTGGGCACAGCACGCCGCGGAGACCAAGGTCCCTGACGATCGAGGCTGAAAAGAGGATAGCCTACATAGACGTGAACGGAGCAGGGGTGGGAGGAACGAGGAACGAGGAAGCAGGACTCTCACGCTAGTGAGTTGAGCCACTAGCTTTTGCTAGGGTGGTGGGGGGAGGAAAGGGTTCTTGAGGAATGGGAGAGACGGTGCCTTGCAGGTTCCGCATGTCGACGAGGAATTTTGGGATGGATGGATGACGGGAGCATTCAGTGAGTGGGAGGGGTTCAACTTGAGAGGAAGAGGCTAAGAGGATCAGGCGCATGCCACGCCGATGGATAATGGAGGGTGGTATACGTATCCGAGGTGCGTGTGTGAAGATTGTTGATGCTGCCCAGAGAGACCGGACACACGGTAACTCCAGCTGCAGAGACGGAAACAACGGGGAGAGTTTGGGAGAGAGAGATGCTACCCAGAGAGAGGGAGAAAGAGATCGAGAGATCTCGCGAGAATGGACGCCGCCCGTCCCGGCCGGCGTGAATGTCTATTGCTCACCGCCGTGGACGCGAGTCGAATCCCAAGGGCAAGGCTGCGCTTGCGCGGCGCTACCTGTTCCCTTCCCTAGTTTGTTGCTCAGACCTTTACCGAATTGTCGTATCGCAAAAGGCATTACATTAGCTACACTCAAGAGAAAGCGAAAGTGGACAGGACAAGAAAGGAAGTCGTCATTCCAATTCCAACTCGTCGGCGGTCAGATGTGCCGTCTGAAGTCATGCTGCGGATGGTCGTGCGTGGCCCTTCTTCCTCTCCGGGAGGAACAGCAACGAAGGAAAGAATGCCGAATGTGTGTGTATCTTAGGTCCGAACTGTGCTGGACGAGAGACGAGGCGACACTAGCGTTCCTAAAACGGGGTGAATGTTTTTGTGGTTGTTTGGTGGTTTCTTCGTGGATTTGGAAGACACTGGGAATGCCCACCTCGAAAAAAGAAGCACACGATGGAGCAAATCACCAAATTTAGGCCACGGCCAAAAAGAGAGTTCCGGGGACGGGGACGGAAACAAAAGAGAAGGAAGAAGAGAATTAACCAGGCTGACAGCTGATTGAGGAAGATGAACAGGGGACAGGGGGGGCAAGCAAGGCGGTGTTGGTCAGCCTGTGACTCCTGTGAGCCCTTGGGTAGCTGCTTTTCCAGGTTCACCCGGTCAAGAAACTCTCTTCTTGACTTCTCTCGGCCCTGGAAGCCTGAAAGGAACCCGGAAAGTACGTAGATAGGTATAACTGCTCGCTTCTATCTAGCTCCCCAAGTTCAGTCTCGAGGCCACGATGAATGACGATACGTACCAAAGTATCCGGAAGGGCGGGCACGTCCCACGCTCTGAAGAGCATTACTAACTCAACGAAAGGGCACCTTTTACAGCAGGTGGCCGTGGATCTCAGGCAGATCAGCGGAGGGCACGCTCCCAAACGGGCGCTGACAGCGACGTTACGATACGTCATCCGTTCATCTCTTCCGTCTGAACGCTACCTACGTAGTAAGGGAAGCATAACGAATTTCATCAATGTCAACGCCGTCTGATCTTTTTCCACGCTCGTTCGTTCTACCGCTTGATCTGCCTCTCGCGTGTCCTCTATGGCTTGTCAGGGCTTTCTAATCGAATGGAAGCCAGAAGGTGATCCCAAAGGATACGCTACGGCTTCAGATACGTTCCACAGGCGCGAGGCCGTGTGTTTCATATCTCTTGCAATTGCAATCTTCGATGCTGATCGCGATAATGTCTCTCCCAGTGAACCTGTAAACTTTGAACGGGGCCAAGGGGCATTCGTCTGACGGTAAGGTGCCTGAGAAGAAAGAGCTGGGGCACTTTTTTTTTTTTTCGTGATCCCGCTTGCGTACGTACTTTGTAAGTATATTCTCCGGATGGATGCACAGCAACTGCTTTCTTCTCGTTTCGCTGAGCCGGTCCCCCCCGGATGGTGATGTCTTGCGCTTTACACGTACGACCACAACAGCAATGTCGTGAACACCCGATTTTTGGACCCGTCCCTGCCGGCGAGGCACGCAGCCACGTAGCCAATGACCCGTCGCCATCCAACTCTGATATCTCGGAGGCGGCCCTGGACGCACACCTACACCGACGGGAGGGGAGGAGGTGGGGGTGTGTATGTGCATGTGTGGCGTTGCTTCTCCAGCTCCTCTGCAAATATAACCCCATTCTCAAACAGTCATACAAGCACGACAAGGACGTGGGATGAAGCCTGAAAGAGGGCCCGTCAGCCAACGAGAAGCTGATTCCGAAAAAGACGAATTGACAGCCAATCGGCCGGTGAAGATCACCGATCAAGTGGTTCCTGGTCGTTGCTGGTGTGGCTGATCAGCAGCGCAGGCGCTCCTGCGATGACCACTGATCGCCTTGGAACACTCCTTGATTTTTTGCCCACCGCTTCGAATCCCAGTTACGCATTTGTGCTTGAGTTGCTTGATCCTGGAATGGTTTTTTGCAACTTGTTCTGCGGAGTCTTTTCTGCGTGATGCCCTCGCTTCCATCCCGCATCGTGCATCGGGGGACCCTTTTTTTTTTGCCTATCTTTACCCCGTCGCCAATGCTATGCCATGCGGTTACGGATGCTCATCAACGGCCGTGAATTTCCCCCTTCAGAAGAGATTCAGAGAAACGCGATGTCGGACCGAGACAGGGGCACCACCATCATCCGTCCTTTCAACGCCCATTCAACCTACCACCTTCTACATTGCTCTCTCCCTTGCCTCGGAAAGATAGACGCTGCTGACGGACCCGATACCGTGACCGTTCAGCAGGACACGCCTGATCTGATCCTGATCTAAACCCCCCCCCCCCTCCCCCCAAACGTCGACGATCCCACCTAAGCCATGCCCAAAGAGTGCAAAACGCTGCAAAACGCTGCCGCCTAGCGTGAACGGAAGTGGGAAAAGGGAGGGAGGCACTGGGAACTTGAGGAGAGGAGGGAAAAGAACGACAAGCCACTGCCGCAGCTGCTGAGTGGCTGACGAACCTCAAGATGTTTTTCTAAGTGCGATGGGCATCCGTCTGAGCCTCTTTAGGATTGGCGCGCGGCGGATGGCAAAATGGACACACACACATACACACACACACACCACACACACTCCTCTTGGTAGTACATCCGCTGTACTGCGGAAGCGAATGCAAGTCTTCTGGTCTGATGTGATGGTACCTGAGATGGAGCTTGGGAGACTAAGCCGCGAACGGTCGGCCATCTTCATCGTGTTCCTGCAGCTAAAGGCAAACGGTGCAGAGATCCGTTGATAAACTTGTCACACTAGCATTGGAACAGACGAGATTTCCCCTCTTTCTCTTTTGCGTGATGAAAGAAGCGGTCAGATATCAGAAATGCGAAATGCGGTCTTTTTTCCAAGACGACGAATCGGTAGCAGCCGCCGTTCGCATGCGTGGGTGAACCGAGATGGCCAGCAGGATAAGTTCATCAAACACTCTATTTCTTTGAGTTTCTTGCAACCGCCGCTGCCAACTGTCATCGCATATCCTGCATGCAATGGTCTTCACCCGCAATGAGTCTCACATGCCGACTGACAGCTCACCATTTCCACCTGCCCTGCTCCTTCATCCTGACCTACTATTGTTGGCAATCCGGTTCCGTCGGGACTCTCTTGTTTCCAAACACCGTTCGGCCTTCGGTAGGGTTTCCCCCACGCCCACCGGGCTACACTACCTACAGCATCCGACGCCATCCGGTCTTGACCCCTCACTTCCAGCTGATCAAGCAGCTTCTTCCCCCAGGAAAAAGGGTGCACTTCCTCATTACCATCCCTGGCAAGAATCTTGGTTAGCTCCGAACCACAAAGTCCACAACCCACCAACGGGGGGGGATCCATCATCCTAGCAAGTTCGCAGCTTGCTCAGCTGATGTCTTTCCCCTCATCCTCCCATCGTGATGCACCTCCCAAGAACCTGTTCAATAGATTTCGATAGGTTGGGGGGACTACTAGGTCCGGAGGCATCCCGAGGAGGTCACAGCACCAACTTCCATCTCGATCTCCCAGTCGCGTCGTTGAGAGCGAGAACAGCTCCCCCTCGAGAGATTCAGGGAGTGGTCTCGCCCTTCATTCACATCACGATCTCGTAATTTTGCTGTCCTTTGGAAGAACCGGTCTAATGGTGGTGGTGGTGTCCGAGTCTCCAAGAAAGCCCAAGAAGCAATTCGCAATCATCTATTGGAGGTTTACCGCCTGAGCCAAGTCCACCAGACCGTCTCATCGCGCACACCCTCTTTCTTCAGCTCAGCATTCTTCCTCCCCCAATCATGAGATTATCTTTCAACCTCCCTTTCCATATCTCGCCATTTCCTCCTCCCCCCCCGCCGCTCCGGCTGTTGGGAGACTTTCTGATGGCCTTTGCCAAGAAGTCCCACTTGGTGATGCTCAGACTCGGATTGTGTATATTCCCGGTGAATCGGAAGGGCGTTGCAAGGGAAGAATAAGACGCGAAATCATCTCTAAAAAAGCCGGACCAAAAAAAGTCTTCGACGTACTATATCCGTAGTTTCGAGTTGAGACTTCTCCAGCGGAGACCGACTCACCTGCCCACGGTTCACTCCCTCCACGCATCGTCTCGTGATGATGCCCAGGAATAGGAGATAGTTCGGCTTTCTCTCCCAAGGCTGCGCGGCACACACCACGCTACCATGATACGGTCCAGAGTACAGCCTTGCGTCAGCAATCCACGCAAACGAATCGTAAGCGTTATCGGCCTGTTGGTCTCACCGAAGGCGTTTCTGCGCCACAAAGAACTCCCATTCGCTTCAGCCAACGGCATCCCGTATCAACGGGGGGCTTTCGATCCCAGGAATACAGTCAGGCTATTCGGTGACTCGACCAGACTAACTGATGACTCTATCAGAAGCTACATGATGACAGACAGGGTTACTTTTTTACTATTATTACTAAAAAAAACACGGATATTCGTTCCGCGGGCGCCCGTATGAGAAGCTGCCAGGCCGAAAACTAGCTCGTTCCCACAAACGCTCTCCGCGCACCCGCCGCCCCTGCACACCTCGCGCAGTCATTCAGCCCTTTGGAATTCATCGAGTCCAACATGTCGTGCTCTCGTTCCCATCAGAAAAGTCGACAAAGTGGCCCGCGGACCCCCATCAGGACCATCCTGCCGGGCTCATACTATGGGGGCGTGGTGGGAACGAAGTGACGGCATGGCAATGCCCCGTCGATCCCGATCGACAAGGCTTCTTCTTTTTGGTTTCCCTCGACTGTGGTACCAACTCCGGTCTTGAGACGCTGGGCCTCCTGAATCTTTCTGTGACATCTCCGCCACTGGCCCTTGAGTGACCTATGCGAATGTTTCTATCCGCGCATTTCTTATTTTTTCCTTCCTCATCTCGCTCTTGGATTCATGGTGCGACTTGATCGCCCGATGAGAACACGAAGACGTTTTGAAACGGAACAGCCACCCCTTCCCGCACTAGGGCCGTGGCTTGCTTGACAGCTTCGTTCGGCAGAGGCTGAAGTTGATGCGTGCGACAAGGAAACCGTTGCATTTCACCAGTAGTTCGTTCAGAACGACAGCACCTCGATCGTGATGGGACCTCACCCATCCATTGACGTCGTCAGATCCAAGCAGTGGCTTCCGATGGCCAGAGGATGCAGGGCAGGCACCGCTGTCTTGCGCATTGAATATGTGAGCACTCAGCTTATATGCCGAAGAACGTTTTATGACCCAAATTTTGGTATTCCCACGCTACTAGTCGATATCGATTGAGACTTGCTTTACATGCATGATGTTGAACTTGAGCGTCAGCCTGTACCTGGAATGCGCCTTCGCGTGTAGCGCGTTGTGAGGCGACCAAGGGAGACAGCATGCGCTCCGTCACTCTTCCCGGTGCATAGGGGCTTGCTTCACCAGCACCAAGCTTAACAATAACACCAACTTTTTCCAAGCTCCCAGCTTCTCAATCGTGTCTCTGATGGATCAAGACAGTTGTTTCATGTTCGTGCATTCAACAGGGAGTGGCCGCGCTCACTGCGGCCACCCCAGATCGACCCGTGGGTGCGTCATCCCGCGTGCAAGCGCCCAAGGGAGCCGCCCTGATGTTGTGCATCTTGGTTGTCCCAATAACGACGGTCCGACGCCTCCCCCTAATAGGGATCTTCTTGTGCATGCCTCCCGTCCCGTTCCACGGCAGCCACGGCGGCCGCATGAGACCTGCCAGATAATGATTGACAACGGGGTTCGGAAGTGACGTTGAAGGCAACGCTTAGCTGGTCTTGAACCCTTGGTGGCTTGGGGGATTGGGCACGAAGTGGCTGATTGTTTTTGTGCGCATTGATCAAGGTCAGACGCTGCCGAGATGAAGATGTGCACATTCTTTCGTCAACAATTCTGCCACAACAAGCGCCTTGCCGCGGTCGCGTTCTTGCTTGGGCCGAGACTCTGAGCGAGGGAGTTGGCCGCAACGATCGTGACCGTGATTGATAAACAAACTTCCTTGCTTAAAGGGATTTTTTTCATCGACGCGTTTATTCATCCCATCTCGATGCACGCATGTTGACAAGCCTGGCATTTCGAAGTTGTGCCAACGCATCGTAGCCTTCGAGTCGATCGAGATGCAAGGCGTATCGTGATGGCCTCTCTACTCGCCAATGATGCCGTCATGTTCGCCGGCGAATCGCTTGACACGCTTCTGCTCCCAGTTGTCGATGTCCTTGGCCGCAAGTCGCTATTGTCCTCAGTTAGTCCTGCTCCATACATGTCCAACTTCTCGCCAAGCTGCTTCAACACTATGACTTACGTAGTATTCCTCCTTCATGTCCACCTTGCGTGCTGACCGACGCATGTTCAGCTCCTCATCCCTGGTAACCTGTCGCACCCTTCTATCGTACTTTTCGTAGCGGATCGCTGTAGCTGGCGTCAAGACGAATGAACCGGCAACCATAACGGCCACGAAAGGCAGACCGAATAGGAGGAATGGCCTCTTAGCCATTTGCGCTCGGTACTTGGCGGCGAAGGTGTTAGTCGCCGCCGAGGATTGGAACTTTTTGCTGTCGAATACGGCCATGTTGAGTGACGTCTAACAAGAAGAGATGACGATGCGATGTAATTAGACGCCCAATCGGAGTATTTTGGTTTATGGGACTCGGACTGATTGACTTCCGATGAAGTTGTTCACTCGGCCGATGGTGGTATCGTGGGCTCTCGACAGTTGCTTCAATTGTTCGTTGCGAATGTGCAGCATGGAGTGGTCTGACTCTGGATTAAGATGATGCGAAAATCACCAGGAGAGGGAACTTGAGCTTTGCGCTGAAAGTTTCCAGGAGCTCCCAAGAGAGTTTGAGCTCGGATCCAGAGGCCCCACCTGCCTTGGCCTGTCCGCACGTGCCGCGTCGCGTTATGTCATCTGGTCGGACCGGAGTTATTACGTAACCTTTCGTAGCCCATCTCATCGTCGGTCCGCTTACTCATCTTTCCTCCACTCACGGATATGGATCTCTCGTTCACCCACTCACTCATCACACTGAACAATCAAGTTCAATACACTTTCACATCTCTCTCGTCAACTTTATAAGCATAGTCAGAGACCCTCGTTGTCATCAAAGACACCCAAACTCATTGTACATTGATCAACCCTGCCTCACCTGAACTCCAAGACATTAGCCGGCGCCTCGAGGCGCCGTAGCGGCCCGCATCGGTCTATCGGCTTCCTAGGAAGGGTGAAGTAAGGTACCCGCCGCATGGTATCTGGTCCCGATCTAGTCTCCTGGGGCCCCCAAAGTCTCTTGAGTTCCATGTACCTATGCCTCCATGACATGACCCGTATTATGAATGAGATCATCAAACCACAGTTTTGACAATCCTTCATGGAGCTTATAGCCCTATCTCGACTCAGCATCATTGAATTGCTGACGTGGAACCCTTCCGAACGGTCTCGACCAGCTCCATCCGCATAACTCGTCGCCGGGGAGAGGGTCCCCTGTTCTCCATCAACCTCAAGCAAGGCTCAACCTACCGTTGTTACCAACTGTCATCACCACAAATAGCATATCCGTACATACGCTTGATCTTGGTGCCATGCCGCACATGCGAGCGGACCCGCTCTCCAAGAGACCGTACACGTACCCTTCTGAGCCACTCCGTCCCTACCTTACTTTGTGTACCATACTCTGCACTTCGGTCTCATCTGAAACTAAGCACGCCTAGCGAACGCCCTTCGCCCCCAACTACCACCAGCCATGCCCAGCGATGTTCCCCGCAAACTTCCCTAGCGGTGGCACGTCTTATGTCTTGGTACTGTCCTGCCTACTTGTTTCTCGTCATTTTGAGCCGCCAACGCTAGACGTCGTGAGTCGGGTCGTCACCCGTTGTCCAGAGACAAGCCCCACGGTCTGCCACAAACACAAACAAGCGCTATCTCCCTCAGACTGGATGGGCCCCAGCAGCACCAGCTAAGAACTGGCAAGTAGGAACACGCGGCAACAACTGACAAAGAGGCCAAGGGGACCAAGGGGCACTCTGGGTTCCCGGAAAGCTGGGAACCGTGCCGGAGGAGCACTGACCAAGCGGAAACTTTGGCCCAATGCCCAACACAGCGTAGCACTTGGCCCGCAGGCCTTCAACACTGTACCCTCTTTTCGCCCTTTTGCTACACTACACATGGTGTCCAAGGCAGTGCTTATAGCTCTTTCACGAAAGTTGGCCCGGCCATCCCCTCCATCCCCCCTGTATGACACACTGAAAGCCATTTCGTCGGATGATTTTTAGGCTTAGTTCTGCTTGCCTGTCGGGCCACAAGCCGACTAGGAGCTCCTGAAGGGGGCAGCCCTGGATAGGTGTCACGGTCTCCGAGGCTTGTTTCGTTTCGTTGAGGCGGACTACGCAAAGCAAGGCAAGTGGCAGTGGTCTGCTACTCTGCTGCCGCAAAGGAACTTGCCGGACTAGCCAAGAGCGTGTGTTATTAATGGACCTTCTCCATTGCCGGCGTCTGGGCGTTGGTGGCGTTTGGAGCATGTATAAGTTTCTCCCAAGTCCTTCTCCTCCATTTCAATTCAAGTGCTCAAACGACTTGGCATTCTTTGACGTCCCACGAACATCAGAAAGATCTGCTCATATCTCCCATCGTACCCAGGCTGGTCCATCCCTTCGACGTTTCGCGATCCACTCTACTACTTGGCCCATATCAACCACTTCAACGTCTTCTGAACATCTTCCCTTTTCCGGTCTCCATACGTCAACACAGTCTTCACAATGGGTTACTACTGCTCCAACTACTACGTATGTCTTCTCAAAGGTCGTGATATAGTGCGCTCAATTGACTCACGTGACACTCTGCAGGGCTCCATCCATTGCCACAATACAGTCTCCCGCTTTGGCGATAGATGTCATCTCTGCGCAGTATGTGAAAGCCCTTGGACTACAATCAGCTTCCCAAGATCTCACATTCTACCGTCACAGGCATCAAAAAGAGGCGCTTCCATTAAAGATGGTCTACTTTCCGAGGCCGAGCGATGGGGTTCATCCACCCCCCGGCCCACCCACGGCGATCGCCGAGTCGAGCGGGCCAGCCGGCCGGCCCGGGACTCGAGAGTGAAAAACTGAGGCAACTACATGAATGATTAACGCATAACATATTAACGATCAAAGATGAGAGGAGTTAGAAAGAAGTGAGCAAGAAGCGAGCAATCAGCGCAGTCCAGGAGGAGGGAGCATATCCAACGGTCAGGAACGGGTGTGTGATACACAGGCGTTCAAAAAACTAAAACGGGACCCCGCGATGCGAGACGGTCCAAGCATTGTTCTTTCACTTGAGATACAATTATGGAGTGAGGCCTATCAACCCATGAGCCCCTCATTCAAACTGTTAGATCTCGACATACCAATTTAATTGATTTGCCATCATCGAACACATTTGATCAAAATGTGCAATCAGAATACGCATTCGGCCATGAGGACTCTCATGAGGCCTTGACGCGGTACCTGCTTGTTGGGCAAGTCATAACTTCACGGTCCTGCCAATGCCGAGTCAGAGTACTCTGCTAACTTTAAACTGACGCGCTGCTGCGATGGCCATGACCTCTTGAACCTATTTAAGGTTTTCACGTCACTAGACGGCTGGACTGATATCGTGAGGGGGCGGTATCGACAACTTTGGGAAGCCGATGCTCGAACTTTAGACAGATCAACCTTCAATCCAGACTCAATAAGGCAACGTAAGCAAGGTGAATCCGAGTCCGTGTGTGTGCGCTGCAAGGCTACAATGCCCGTATTTCCAAATCTAGGGACCCGTAACCATGGCAGGGGTGTGCCGTGTCCCGAAACCCCATCACATCAAACAAAACCAGCTCAGTTGAACTCAGAAACACCGCCCCAACAGTTCGGCTTAGACACGTCCACCAGCCAACTTTACGGGGTGGGCAGTAAATGCCTCCCCTCTGCCGACGGAAAGCAAACTTTCTGAGAGAACTCGAGTCAAAGTTGAAAGTTCACAGAGGAGCAATCCTGTGTCATGGAAATCTCAACTTGTCTGATCAAAGGGCTGGAATGGAAAAGGTTCAAACCATGACAGGTGGACCTTTGAAAAGGGTTTGTTTCAGAATCTGCGGCAGATCCACGGACAACGCGCTACTATGCAGCACTCCTCTCAAACATTGCACGTGATTCTCGAACATACAACTGTCAGAAGATTTGCGTAGACGGCCCGAACAGCTATCAGTCATTGCTTTCCGAGGGGAGGATCAGAGATTGCCGTCGGGACGAGTTGAGACGATCACGCCATGGCCAGACTGAGCCCGGACCGTCCAAGACCATGGATCTTTTGTCGCCCTCGACTAGAAACTTCGGATGGTGCTTTTCTTCCTTGCGAATCCGACGCGTCTTTGGACAGATCTCATCTGCTGGCTTCTGCCACCTGGGCAAGATCATGTACTGGAAACAAGTCATGGGATACTGATGTCGGACAGGAGGTCTTCGATCTCGGCTTATATGTAAGCGCGCGCGGGGGGGGGGGGGGGCTATAACTGGCATCAAACCACTTTAATCTATGTCTAATTGAAGTTGCTGTCAGATTTACAGGAAGTTGATTCAACGCTACGGGAAGCCGCTCTCATGGCTGCTCGGATTCGCGACAGCAAATACCTACGACTTGACCGACTTGTCGGTCGATTGCTTTACATGTGAACCTGCATTATCTGCCCACCGTCCGATGTCAATCGAACGCCTGTGATGGCCCGTGGTGGAGCAGATCCCTAACAAAATCGAGGTTTTCACTGTCACATATCATGATTCAATAACATGTCGTTCCCCAGCAGCATCGATAAGCCTAATAATCTTTCAACCTCTATAATCGTTAGACTGTTTTGTGCACACCTTGCGTTGATCAAGAATTGATATACCGGAAGCAAGGTAACCTGAATTTCGAACGACGTTTGAAGAGAAATGTTTGCCCAAATTGTGTTGTCTTGCTCTTGCAATGTCCGCCTCGGTGAAGCCTGACACTGCCCGTTCAGTGAACGTTTCAAAGTCTCCTTCTTGTAACAGGGCTTTCAATCACCACTTCTAAGCTCTTGAAGTCAGGAGGCCTATGTCACATCTATTACGAACATCCGTTTCTAGGTAGCCCTCATCATGATATGTTCACTTTGTATGTGAGTGTTCAATGATTCAAACTTGAAGAATCGGTTCAGCATTCGAAACGTTATGCCATGATATTTCCACTACCCCTTGATTCCCTCTCAGACCCATAGCGACATGAGCTTACCACAGGCTTATCAGTCGGATAAGAATCAGAACACTCCTGCTGCATGCCAAATGCTGCTCAAAGTCTGGCTTTTATGAGGACGACTTCGGTGGTACCAGCACATTTCCACATTATCCCGCCACCCGCTTTGCCAAACCCATCATCAAGGTACTTGATGAGCATAAGAACTGGAAACTTTTTACGCCATTTGTTTTGCTACCATTCTTTTCTTCCCTGCTACATTCTCAAGGAGACAGGACGACAAAACATAAACTTACTACGCAATCCACCCCCATTCCCCCAAATCAATAGCACCAAAGAATCAAACAACTACACAAGATGGAATCCCATCCGAAATCAGCACAAAGCAGTGCCGCAACACCGTTGAAGACAGCCAACTTAGCTGGTATATTCCACAAGTTCCCACAACTACCTCTTGAATTGCGTTTCCTCATCTAGGAACAAGCTCTGTATCAGCTAGACGCTGAAGGGCAGCCACTGTTTGCCAAGCTGCCGCGAACTTTGGAGAAGGAAGCTGCCATACAAGATGCAGTCGAAAAGGCTAGGAAATCTCCAGAACTTTTGGAATCCTCAAAGCATACGCCCAGGGATTGCAAACAATTCTCGGTGCATGGCACGTCTTCAATGCATTTCGTTGATGCTGATATTTGGCTGGCGTTTAAGGAGTCTCAGACGGCATTGAAGTAGGCCATCAAAGACTGCGTACACAAAAGGTCCGGGAACAAGATGTTCAAGACCTCTGACAGTCAAAAATTACAAGGGACGCCAGACGTGGACAGCAGCTCCGCCGACGAAACAGCCCCATCAACGACCGGTCAAATTTGGCAACAGAAAACAGATGAATGGGCATTTGCCGTGTGCTTCAACTGTAGACTCCTCTGCTATCAGCTTTGGAAAGATAAGGAGGCGGCCATACCAAGGCCTCCTCGTTTCCCTTTCGAAACCACCAGTCCCGATTTTCGGGCAGAGTTGACGTGAACCCGCGGTATGGTCTTCAAATATGATTACTACTGGATGTTCAGCTCTTGTAGAGAATCGGTAATGTCTCTCATGAACCAGAAAGATATCAGAGGCTACTTTTTGGAAGCCGTGGGCAACGGGTATCAATACGACCTGACGCAAATCTATCTCATTGACTATGGTATCTGCTTGAAGCCTGGTGCTAAATTTCATAAGTCTTATAGCTGCGGCGACCGCAGGTCCAATGAAGTCTACTACTCAGATTTTGATATGGACAGAAGTAAGCCTTTGGGGGCTCTGGACTTTCTCGAAGAGGTTCAGGATTCGGCACAAAATTGGGTAGACGAGAATGATCCATGGATGATCGATCCTTTGGTGACGCCCGAACCAAGCTGGTGGACGTTCGTAAGTATATTCGATCTTGTTCGTGTCCTCATTTGTGAGTTAGCTTAGTAGGAGGAAATTTGGAACCCATGGTTGCTTGCTGGTGGTATTGAGAGTAAGCTAGACTGAGAAGTCATGGACTATAGCACATCATTATCATAAAACCTCTCACTACCTACAATAAGTCAGGATCAAGGTACTATAACATATCAAATCGTTTCATGATCTACCATCTCTACTAGTGATTTGCCTCGTAGAAAATCTACGATCCATGATCCAACTGAATCACTTAAATAAGAGGGCCCCTTCTGCCACCTTTTCCCAAGCATAATGAATTCCTCAAGGGTCAGTCATGTTGCCCTCATCTCAAAGGTAGGAGTATCAGATCCTTTGGAGTCATTCCGTTTCTACTTCCTCAAGAGAACCTGGTACGCTATGCTACTCTGTATGAGCAGGCTATCTTGGCGGGTGGATCAGCTCGAGTGAGAGCGCCTGTCGCTTGCGGTAAGGCATCTATTTCACGAAGCTGACACAGACGATAGGAGCGGTCCAGACCAAGTCAGCGATGGCGGAGGTGTGCTGCAACAATCTGCTTGATTGGACAACAGACAGGTGCCGTGGTTATCACTGAACCTACCGGTGAGACAACTGATGCAGGTAGAAGTGCCGTGCATGGTAACGCTGACCAGCTGAGCCAGCCTGCTGAAGCGGGGTTTTGTCTAACATCCAACAAGCCCCAAGACGGCCGAAGCAATGCGCCCGATCACAGCCGGTGAGATATCAGGCGACCAATGAAGTCGCAGTTGACGTGCTTTCGTGTCCTGTTAATATCAGGCGGTGCGTAGGCTTCCAAACCCCCCTTCCCCTATTTGGTCCGTTCCGGACCGGTGGCGAAGTGATCAGTACGGGAGCCTGCATTGAGCCTCGAGGCGACTCAACACTTAATTATGGGGCTCAGCTCTTGTCATTCCTCAAATGTGCCTCGCCGTTGTTGGTCTTCTCTCGAATCGGACCCCGCATGGAATCAATGAATCGGTCGCGCAATGATAGTCTCGACCATCAATGGATACAGAATTCGGAGGGATGCTCTTGAGGCCTGGCTCCAGAACACTCGAGGCGCGGGCAACTTTAGCCTCACAGTAAGCATGTTTCATCCTTCTATATGAGATAATAAGGGCAATATACGAGAATACCTACGGAAACAATGCATAGAGGCCGAGAGATGGGGACAAAGAGAAAGACGGAGACAATAGGTATAGACGGTAGAGAGGCTGAGGCAGGGTAAAGAGGGAGAGATAAAGGACATGATGATCAGCAACAGTGGTAGAGAAGAGGCAGACGGAGACTCTAGTGGAGATATAGCTAATGTTAGACAGTCTAAGGATGGCGACTATGTGATAACGGCCACAATAGCAATCACTCAGGTAACCCAGTATATCAAGACTTTGGGCTACTCAAAACTAATCAAAGCGACATAAAGGACGACGTTCAACATCTGGTTATACCAAGAAAAAAAAAGAAACCGAGGTTAGGCTAGTTTCAGGCTAGGCTCTAGAGACAGCAATCAAGCACCGGACGTGTCTCTTGCCTAAACCACGCCCGGACGCACGATATGGTATTCTAAGCCTCATGAAGGGAGAGTATTTATTCGGGTCATTAAGTCCATAAGCAGAGAGGTTTTCAGTAATCGATGTCTACTACGTTACCTAAGGCACAATACTACATGAATCCAGTGCTGCTAATGTGCGAGAGGCGGTGTTCGAGGTGTGCACCTCTGCAAGGCAAACACCGAATGCGTTAGCCAGTGAGAATCTGACAATCTTGAGCGACCCCGCCACCCGGGCCGAAATGGAATTATTGCATGTACTTTTCTTCAGACTTAAATGTCATCCATCTTCCTGAGGCTCGGCCCACAGGCGACGCATTCTCAGAATACTAAGGAAGACCCCCTGGTTGTGCCGACTACTGTCGTTATCTTTACACCTATTGTAGACGCTGTGTCCAAATCCTGCCTCAGGTTCCTGTGTATCGGTTTTGTGAAACCCTCATTCTCAAAATGCAGACACAAGACGCGTACGATCGGTTCACGGAGATTTGCCGTAATTCCGACGAATATCCTCAAGTACAGCTCAGGAAACAAGAACCTCATGAAGCTCTCTTCGGTGAACGGCAATATAGAAGCCTCCTAGAGAGGGAGTGCTCCTTGTTTGACCGCGCGGCATCTGTGATAACGTTCTGGGAGACTGGAAGACGAAATCGTAAGAAACCATGTACTTTCTTATTTAGGCTCCTGATCTGATGTCAGTAGAATTCCCTGATGAGGAAGAAGCCATTTGGGATATGGAGACCCTTTGGTCACACCTGCACCGCGGTGATCAAGACCCGCACGTTCGTCACGTGTAAGCTATGATACCCCTTCAACCCTTGGTTGAAAATTACTGACCACCACGGAAAGTTTTGTTAGCGCAGATAACTCGAGATCGCCGTTGAGTTGCTCTATGGATATGTTCAAATTAGTTTGCTCATATCACCAAGTTAACCCCTCCTTCTTGGAGCCAGTACACGCCTTCGGACGACAGAGCGAGCCTCTCGATCTCTGTCTGGCTCAGTTCAAAGGCAGCGACACGCTCAACTGTCTCACTGAAGGCCTCCCAGAGCTTCCTAAGATCGGCCGTTCCGGTCGCGAAATACAACTGTCTTATCTTCTCCGCTCCGTCGAATCTTCCGAAAGTGGCAAAGGGGTCTGGGACTGGCAGATTCGTCAAGTTGCGAACTATCACTCCTTCGACGTGGAAACTGGACGGGCCTTTTGGTTCACCGTCAAGGCAGACGATGTTTTTGAAGACCGGATCAAGAAAACAAGCCCTCTCCTCAGAATTCCAGCCAAGACTGAAACACAAGATGGAGATGTTTCTCTCTATCTTCAGGCGTCATTAGCTACTCACTTGGTTTACCTCTGCTGGTGCGATGAGAATTGGCGACAGTTCATCAACGAGACCGAGGCAGGGATTCGAGCGATTGTAACGCCAGCCAGCAAAGCGATTGTCGATGATCTCATTGACAGGGAGTCCAGCCTCTTAAGTGCGTACCCAAAGCCTTTGAGAGACTCCCGTAGCCAAACTATGTACTCGCACAGTCAATCCATGTCGGGCACTTTGGCCACCACTATTGACCCTGAGAAGAACAAGATGTCGATGTTATCCCGGGTGGCAAACGGGACGTCTTCAACTCTGAGCTCTTGGCTGAGACAGGAGAAGCCAAAACAGACGGATCCGGAGCTCGGTGGCCATTGCACTGCTTGTACTACGGACACAAGTTCACCGCCTCCCCAGCCAGACACATGGGAGGTTCTCAACCAGTTTCGGTTCAAAGACGTGCAGACCTTGCACAAGCACTCTGAAATCATTCATCGAGCTTCTCTAGCTCTGGAACTTGATATTGGTGTCCTTAATGACATCTGCACATTCTACAGTCACACCGCCGCCGCCGAGTTTCGCGGAAAGATTGCATGTGAAGGAGCAATCAGCAACTTCATCAAAGAAGTCCAATCTATCGCGAGGAGATTGGAAACACGACTGCAACAAATGCGCTGCTTGGCCATCACCCTTGGTCAAAGCATACAGCTGGTGAACATACCCTCAGAAGCAGAATGAAAGAAAGCGTTCTTAAGCTAACATGGGACCTAAAAGTATGAGCGATTACTCCAGCAGCGTACCAGTCATATCGGTAATTGGTTCGCGGAAATAGCGCACGAGAACACGAAGCAGATGCAAGTCATAACAGATAAGACGTTGAAGGAAACGACGTCGATGCATGTCATCACGATCGCGACACTAATCTTTCTGCCGGCCACTTTCGTTGCAGTAAGAACGGCTTACCCGAATACCGCCGGCATGATATGAACCTCTGACTTAATGGTAGACTTTCTTCCAGAGTGGAGTGTTGCTTTGGAAAGAAGATGGGCCAGACGACATGACAAGACCATTCATCTGGAAGCGTGATAGCTTAATGCTCTTCTTAAGCTTCTGTGGTCCTCTGACCGCGGCAACCATCGGCGGCTGGTTATTCATGTGTGTAAGACTGAGAAAAAGTGCACGGCGGAAATTGTAAGAATTCACTTATTATAGACATCATATAACAAAAATGACTACCGGTGAAGGAAATTCTGAACTATTTTGTTGATGTTTCGTATCTTGCTAGATTCACGCTGCCTTGTCCCCTCTGGATGTAATGAATGTATAAATGGCTGACATGGAGATTTGTCTGCCTCTTGCATGTTCACCCCAAAGCACGCCCCAAAGCACGCATGGCCACCAGTAGCAGGCTTCTAGCGCAAATTGACATTACAGCATTAGCGGGGGAGGTTGGGATGAAGCTCGAGAGCCGAGGCAGAATGTAGGCAGCCAGTGCAGACAGAGGTTTCTCGAAGAGCACTTCCCCGTACAGAGCTAGCACTTGAGATCTCGGGATACTTGGTGCCGCTAGAGACGAATGCATATGGTCAGTTGTCATTAACCGTGTTAAGTCGACGCCATTTGCTAAATTTTAAAGGGTTGGCGGCCCGGACAAATCATTAGCTTCTAAGGTCTCGCGTTTTGAACCAGTTCGTATTTCTGCCAGATATCAGATCGCACGTGTAATCGAACAGACAGCTGCATATTTCTGCGTTTAAAGTCGTCCGAGAATAATCCAATAGTTTACATTCCGTCGTCTATCGGTCTGAGATCTGTTGACAGGTCGGCCGTTGGAATACTGGAGTTCCATGTCTCAATGTTGACCTTTCTTGCCTTAGATTTCCCTTGGGCCGGGTCTCTGCAATTGGTGGTTGCTGCCTCTCAAAGCATCGCCCATGCTCCCCCTCCTTCCTCCCCTCCCGTCCTCTCGAACCGGCTCCTTACTTAGAAGGACCTACCACACACTCCGTAGGCAGTACGTCTTTCCCCCCAAAAGGCCTGAAGATGGTATGTAAAGGAAAATGTTGGGAAAATATTCAACACAGTACGAGTCGTCCCAATGATGTAAAACAGGGGATGTTAACTGGGCTTCCGCTCACAGTGGGTAGAGGGTTAAAAATGGTCGACTGAGGAACACGTTCACTTGACTCTATGAAAGGTTGCCGGGGGTTCGTCTTTTGCTCCTTTGGGGATCATTTTGGCACGGGAAGAATCGCGTTTCTCGTCACATTACTTCTGTATACTTGGTCCCAGAATGCATTGACGTTGCGGAAGGTCGAGGCAAGAGTTGGTCCTGCTCAGTGAGAATCCTCTGGAATTCGGGACGATGCTCGGGGAAGGCTTACTCAAGTAGATATTTCGTAGGCAAGCACGCCTTCCACTCTCTCATTCGCCATCTCCTTTTGATATTGTTCCAAATCTGGGCCGCAGAGAACTCATAAAATGGGAATACGAATCAACAACGACGAACTACATCTGGAGGGGTGTCAACAGAGCAAGGGAAATCGTTCCATTGGAAACGCATGATCTGGAGCTGTGGAATTGTGGGCCAGATCAAGAGAACTCAGATATGAAATCCTAGAAGTCTTACGATTCCCCCCCGAGGGGAAACGGCTCCGTGATTGTCTTCTCATCACTGTTCCCGCTTGCTTTTCATCACTGCTCCCGTAGGTCGACCATAGAGCAGACGTGTAGCGACGGAGCTTGCTTCCAAGGAGTGTGGGCAGGGACTTTCCGACGCATCTCCATGCAGCAAGAACGTAGCTTCCTCGACGTCACACTCCGACATGGGCAAGAAGAGGCCCACCTCTCCTTCCCTCAAGCAAGGTCAGCAGCATCACCTGCTCACCTGCCTCTCGTCTTAGGCACCATCCCTTTATATTGTAAAAATGTGTCGAAAGATTCCAACACAGTTCCAATGATGATACGAAAAAGTGCTTTTCATTCCTGAGCCAGGAGCTTCGCTCCAGTGTGCTAAGACCATATTAAACTGAGGGACCAGGACTTCCTCAGATGAGAGGTTCTTCTTTTTATAACTTTCGAACCCTTCTTTTTTCCTTGCAAACTTTCCCACCTTGAGTGCTACAAAGGTGCAAAGGGTACCAAAAGTTTCACCGCATTTACCTTTATAGTTCTCTGGAAGATGTGTGCTCACCTCGGCTCCTCTGCCTCACGCCTTGTAGGCCTAGTCGCGCGAGCTTAGAGCGGCGGGAGAATCGGTCGCACTTGAGGGACTCATTGGCTGTTTCGCTCGGGGCTGAGAGATGGAGGCCAGGCTGCACGTCAGACAACGCCGCCGAGACCTGCAGGATGCCGATTCTTCCGCTCAGCGACGAGCAAGGAACATTGATTCTGAATTTTTGGCCTGCCACAACTTTTGGCACAGGCTGCATATGGAACGCTTGTCTCTGCTGGGAAGGATCAATAAAACCAGCCCCTCTATGCAAGTTGTCCCTCATGGCCATAGCCTGTCACGTCGAACGTGGCCAATAATGAGGAGGAATCCGCGCCAAAAGCAGACCAGGCGCACCAAGTCTGTCTGACCTGAGTCGATGCCTATCAGGCGTTTATTGCCTCACTGGTTCGCCAACGGTATGGCAGTTAAAACGATGAAATTCGCCGCATTGGCTTTGCTCGCCTGGCCTCGCCGTTATCCCCACAAACCTTCTGAAAGCCCCCTGGGATAAAAACGCCTGGAGTTGAAATCGACGGCGTTGATACCCCGTGGCTTCAAAGTCAAGACAATCTTCGTCACTACCTCAAGGGCCTAGTCAAATTGAGAGTCAAGAGCATCTTTAACCCTCAAAACCCGAGTCTTGGCATGAAGGTCTTTCACTGTTAGAGCACTCACTTGTCGTTTCTTCTTAGCCCCTAAAGTTCTCAATCGAAGAAAGATGAAGCCAGACAACATCATTGCAAAATTCAAGCGATATGTAGATCAGTACGTCTCCGAGCGTAGCTGCCGTGGCATGAGAGGGTACGAGGATGGGCTTGTTGATTTTGTTCCCCGATGCGCGCTGGACAGCTTCTGGGTGGCGGAGAATGTGGAAGGCGTTCTCCTTGGTCGAGAAGACTGGATCAAAGACAGCACTTCCACTATTCAGAGGGGTTACATCCAAGTCTTCTCCATCCTCGTCTACATGTCGCAACCCCAGCACATTTCGCTTTTCACAGGAGAGTCTATTCATGACGGATTACTACCACTGAGAGAGACACCTCATGCGTTTTCCGAGGCCGCAGAGAAAAGTATTTTTGAGGAATTCGAGAAAGAACAGTGGAGATTCTGCCCCTTCCTGTTCGATACCGAAGGGAGAGGCAAACCTCACAAACGACATCTCCCACCGCTACAGATCATCCCTATCATCGCCAAAGAACAGATCAAACACTCAGGGACCATCTACGACCAGAGAGTCTGCGTTTTCCGAGTAACGCTACATTCGCTGTGCTTTAACCAGAAGGTAATACACACTACCGCGCGATCGCTAGACTGAATAAAAGACTCGGATTCTGATATAGTTCTAATAGGAGGTGGTCTTCAAAACCTATTATGGAGAAGACCCAGAGGTGGTTCAAACCTACGAAAATGAAGTGAATATGTACACGCAGCTGGACGCACAACCGACTCTGTACGATTCTATGTCCGTCATTAGATATTTCGGCTCATTCGAAATTCCTGGTCTACGAACCGTAATACTTGAGTACGCCAGAGGCGGGAATCTGAAGTCTTTCTTCGAATCGTGTCCTCCTCCTTTAGCTCGTTCAGACCGTGTCCTTTTCTGGAACAACTTGATGGATCTATTGGGCGGTCTGCACGCAATTCACAACCTCAAGGAAACTCAAGGAGGCAAAGGGTCCTGGGGACTCAGAGGGTCTGTCGCCATAACATATCACGTTTGACCAGTTTCATGTTGAGCTAATTATCTACAATCATAGAACTCACCAGGACATCAGGCCACAAAATATCCTGGTCTGCCCTGATCAGTCTGGCAACGTATACGCTGCAAAATTCAAATTTGTGGATATGGGAACTGGGCATATTCGTAGGTCAAGAAACCAGGGAATGGAACTGAACGCCGACGACAACTGGGGTAACGGGATGTACAGTAAGTGCTTGCTATGTAAATGACTGACATCACACCTTCTGGATCAGCTGACTTTGGATCTTACAGGTGCCCCAGAGGCATACAGGGATCATGGAGACTCCAGGGCAATTCGATGGGAGAGCGATGTATTCTCTCTCGGAGCCGTTGCTAGCGAAGCTCTCGTCTGGACAAGGTGGGGAGAGTATGGACGTGATCTTTACCAGAAGGATCGAGTTATTGAGACTCGCATGTCCCGCTTAAAAGGAGGCTTTCATGAGGGATCTTTCCATGACGGAGATCCAGACGGGCCGTGCCTTCTGAATTCAGTTGAAACATGGCTTCAGAGAGCAAGTAGCTTCGCTGGGGAAGAATCTCATTGGTTTTTGGCAGTGAGCAGATTTCTGCTTACCCGCATGCTCTCTATGAACCCAAGAAAAAGGCTCGAGGCCATTGAGCTTCATGACGAATGGAAGAGCAAAGTCTTTGAAGGGCCTGACCTGGTTCAGCCACACGAAGAACTTTACCCTCTTACAACCAGATTCTCAGAGCCATATTCCACATTTCGGAGGAGGGAAACCAGCCCACTGAGTCAACTCCCGGTTGAGAACTCTCCAAGAACAGTGGAGGCAACTCATTTCATCGGATCAAGATCGGAATCCAGTCCTGGAATTATTGTACAGTCACCGGAAGAAATGCGAAACGAGATTGACCTGGGAAATGCATACCGGCATAACACGCGAGTGCCTCAGAGGTTCAACACTGTGCCCCAGCGACCGAATCATGGTTCTGACAGCATTTTGAACCACGAAAATCGCTTGTCTGTGCCAGGTGCTACTTATGCGGCATCTGAAACCTACCATGGACCTTTCAATCGGCACAGAACACCGGAGTTTGGGCCAGTTGATGCCGCAAATGCTCTCAATATCGAAGCCCAGACAAGTACCCCAATGGACGTGGGAAATGAGGCAATGGGAGTACCGGAACAACCAATATCACTGAACGTCGCCAGCAACCCTCCGATGGACGTCCTTCGGAACGAAAGTCTCCCAAGTCGACAGGAAAGATTGCCATCCTACACATCCCAACTCGGACTCTTTCCTCCGAATCAATTTCAATGGGACACGGAACCCAACTCTCCCCATGAAGTCAATGATGGTGTAATTACAATGGCAGCCATCTACAATCTATGCATAGAAGGTAAAGATCGCTCACGTTCGCGATTCCGACGCTCTCCAAGCATGAAGTCTGAATTCAAAGGGAGACCCCTTGAGGCGTTCCCACAGCTGGTGTCAGCCCTGCAGAAGTTGAAAGGAGAGAAGGGCCGTGATCAGGTAAAGATGAATACATGACCTAGACTAGTTTCACTGCGTCCACTGACAGTCATATCTCTAGATGTTTCTCGTGGATGACTCGAGATCCATGGAGCCTCATCAAAAGAAAGTAGCCGCGAGCTGTCAAGTCCTCTCGTACTTACTCAAAAAGGGAGAGGTTGACCCAAATGCAACCTTTGAAGTCTATTTTACCTCATCTCACCCTCCACTTCAATCAACAAGGACCTCGGAATTGAAAGATAATATAGAAAAGATGCTATTCCATGAAGATCAATGCAACATGGCCCCAAGTTTGGACGAGTTGGTCAGTAAGGCTATCCAGAATAAGAAACCGGTCAGCATATATGTCTTGACGAACGGACACTGGAATCTCAAGAACCGAGACAATTTCTGCGGTGTAGATGGACCGATCAAACGCTTGGTGACTCATGTTCGACGGACAAACGAACAGCAGAATTGGATCGGTGTCCAGTTCATCCGCTTCTTTGACGACAACGAAAATCCTGATGACAAGCTCGGGGAGACTCGGTTGAAAGCATTGGATGACGATTTGAAGCAACAAACGGGAATGTGAGTTGATGCTCAGCTTCTTTACAAATCGGTGATGATCACTGACTCCCAACTAGAGACATCGTCGACACACGGAATTTTGACGCAGATGTGCGCAAAATTTTACTTGGTTCAGTCGTACCAGATGAGGATAATTCTTGAAGTATTGTCTGGACTTTGATGCACTATAGCTCTGACGACCTTTCCGGCATGGATTTTCACCAAAGGCGCGGCGTTAGGGGCATGTTTGTTAGAGAGTCCATTGTTTTCTGCCTTGGGGGTCATTTATGGCGTTGGCGTTGATGATACTTTCAAGATTTTCTTCTCTGTTTTGCTCCGTATGTATTTGCAGTAATTGGTGGGCAGGAGGCGCTTACTTATGTCCTCGGCATTGTGGACAAGTCTATAGACTTTCGAAATTCCGCTCCAGAAACGAACTAGCCGACGAGGAAGTCATTTAGTCTTAAGCGACGTTACATCTATCTGTACCGTTTGTGACGGTTGTGACGGGCATTAAGGAAAAGTTAGAGTGATTTGCCTTCATACTAATTTGGATATCAAGCTTATTTTCAACTTGGGAACAGCGAAATGCAAAGCATGTGGCCGAAAGTAACTGCGAGATCGACAAGTAACGATAACCCTGCTTGCTACTTTCCTATTGTGGTTCTAGAAGGTGGGCTCTTCAGAATATACTTTTGGCGGACCGCAGACGTGCGACAGGTGGCCCACGGGAGCATACATGATCAATCAGCAAGAACTCAAATAGAGGAGGTCCGTTAGGTTTCGATAGTGTGCGAAAATAGGTTTCCTATGTATATTCGTCTTCGGTGTCCGTACTGATCAGTTTGCTTGTGCTTCCAGCGAAAATCTTCATCGAAGCCGGAGACAGCGAGTGCTCTGTGTGCCTGTTGCACTGCAGTATGTCTGTAGCAATCAACAGATTGCCGCGTTGAAGATTGTTGACAAAGCACTGATCCTGTCGCTGATGCACTTTCAAGCTGGTTGCTAATTGAGAGGGGAACCCTTCCATTTCATCATGAGAAGCGAGTTGCTGGCAAAGCGCACAGATCATGTCTTTCAGCATGTGCATTGGCCAAGCTCGTTTGCGCCCCGCTGTCTCATGGCGTGGCATCCTGAGTGCCAAGATTAACGGTACGTAGGAAGAGTTGACGCTAATAGAGTCGAGAGGAGAGGCAAGAATAGCATAAAGGGGCGAATAGGCAATGAAGGCTGGGCGAAAGTTTCTTTTCACGGTGAAGTACAGATGATGAGATACAGATACAGATCTCAGCTATCATCAGCCGCAAGTCGACGATAACTTGACAGCATTGAAAACAAGAAATTGAAGTAAGCCTTTCAGTGTCTGAGACTGTGAGACAAGAAGCCACGCTAGGGGAGTTGTCAGCCACGCCAACGCACCAAGTATCACCATCCAGAAGAAGGAAAGGGCTGCTGAGATAATGACCAGTAACTCCAACGGTAACATTCTGGACCTTGCGAATGCGAGCTTCTGGGAGCCTTGGCTTGCCCTGCGATGAACAGCTCGCCTACTCCAACAAACAAGCAGCCAACCCCTGTTCTGCCCCTGACAGCTCGCAGCGACGCCCAGACCGACGACCCCTGCAAGCGCACCACCCATCGGCGATGTCTGGACTCTGATTCCCTGAGAGTGTCCGGCGGCCCCTCTCTTGTGCCTGGTGTTGGCTGACGGCGTTGGCTTACACTACGGGCTTGGCCCCCGTTGCCCGTGAAAAGATCTTTGGTTGTTCGTGCAGCAACATCAGGCAATGGACAGTATCCAACATGCCTGCAACGGAAGATTGTGTTCGAAAAAGGAAAATGCGACGCCCCAGGGCTGCTTAAATTACCGCGCCGCCCAATGTCGGTTGTGAAATCATGAAAGATGCAGAGGTCGCACTTCATCAAATATCAATGGGGTGGTGTTGGTGATGGTAGCCACAATTCGATATTGTGCTGAATCACAAACCCCAGAGTGGGTTTGCCCAATCAAGGCCCAGTGTTTAAACCTTCGGAGAGGCAGAACGAGGCCACAGCTTTCATCTTATATAGATGGCCCATGGAGACCGTCTCCGCGCGCGCTTCGACCAGGATGGACTTCTCCGTTTCGTTCAGCTTCGGGTTTTTTTCCACCTGCCTGTTGAACAGTTGAAGGGTGACCTTGAAAGTTGAAAGAAGGCTAAGAGCGGCGAAGTGCCGGAGCTGTCGGGCCATGCGCGCATTCAAGTAGCATTAAGCTAGTTAATAAGGATATCGAAGTGGGCTCATACCGAGTCATGCGAGATCTCATTGGTTGGATCGAGGCTTTTGAGATTGACCAAGAACAATTCGAAAAGTCAAACCGGCGGAGACAAAGCGACAACACCTCTACAACCTGCCATCACCTTGGTTTCTCTTAAAAGCCAGACCCGCCCTGATCTGGGATTTAGTATCTTGGCACCTCCGTTTGTTATATCGTCCATATTGAGCGTCCGCTCGTCGTCATCAGGCGTCGCCAACAGCGGCCGCCACCTTGGGGGGAGCGTGAAGGAGGAGAGTAACGGTGACTCGTGAGACGGACTTCAACGGGGAGCACAGAATGCCCAACACCGTTGCACGGATGATGGGCCAGCTATTTCAGTGGCCCTTCATCTTATCTCCCGCGACTTGCAGGCCCTTCATGTACGGGACCTTTTCGACCTTTTCTTCCCGTTTCCATTTCCCAGCCAGCTGGGCAACTCTACAGACGCCAAGCCGAGCTAACAAGGTTGCTTTGCTTTTCCTGCAGGGCGGTGCAACGCCCAAGCGAGGAACCCCAACCATGACTCGGCCTTGTTTGGGGAGTTGGGAACTTGGGACTGGAGTTCTTGGCCGTGAATCTTGGCAATTAAAACGGGATGAACATGAATGGGGTTGTTAGTGTACTGCAAAGCTGACAACCCGCATGGGCGCATAGGGGGTTCCATCGAGACTTGGCAAAGTCGGATGGGATATATGGGCGGCTCGCCATGTCTACCTTTGAGTGTTTCTAGTCTTCCTCTTCTTCTTCACTACTAGTCAACTGTCCGTCTTCTTCTTGTAAGACAACGTCACTCGTTTCTAACCACCAAAGTCATTCTTTATATAATACTAGTCATTCTTTCGCATCATGCATTTCAAGACCGTTGCTACCTCGCTCCTCGTGGCCGGAGCGGCCGCCTCCCCCTTCCGCCGCCAGACCTCGAACGAGACCTTCTGCGATGAGGACCTCCCCGCCCCTCAGCCGAGCAGCACCAAGGCTCACTTCCCGCCTTACCCCGTGAACACCACCATCCCCGGTGTTCCCACTACTCCCGGCGGCTCTTATCCTCCCCCGTCAAACCCCGGAAACGGAGGCAACACTGGTTCCGGCTCAGGCTCTGGCTCTGGCTCCGGCTCTTCTGGTTCTGGCTCCGGTTCCAACACTGGTTCCGGATCTGGCTCCTCTAGCTCCGGCTCCAACACGGGCTCCAACACCGGGTCCAACACCGGCTCTTCCACGGGTTCCTCGACTGGATCTAACACCGGTTCCAACACCGGTTCCAACACTGGATCTAACACTGGTTCCAACACTGGTTCCGACAAGGGCTCCGACAAGGGCTCCGACAAGGGCTCCGACAAGGGCTCCGACAAGGGATCTGACAAGGGCTCCAACGGCGGCTCTTACCCCGGAGGAGGCAAGCCTGGATCCGGCGGCTCGTGGCCTTCCGCTGCTCCCTCCGCTGCCGCCTCTGCCCCTGCCGGCAACGTCCCCTCGTACCCGGGCAAGCCTCCTGGTGGCTCTTCTTACATTCCCTTCCCCCAGAACACCAGCATCCCCACCGCTGCTCCCTCCTTCACCACCGTTCCCGGTGTTGCTCTTCCCACCGAGCCCATTGCCGTTCCCAGCACCACCGTCCCCGCTGGCAACAACGACACCATCCCGGCCTCCACCTCCAGCACGGCCTCCGGATCCGCCTCCGCCAGCGCTACCGCCCCGGCCACCAACATCCCCTACGGTGTTGCCATTACCAAGTGCACTGTTGAGGGTGACTTCGCTCTGACCTTCGACGACGGCCCGTTCACTTACACCGAGCACGTCCTCGACCTCCTCGCTGAGGCTGGCGCCAAGGCCACTTTCTTCGTCAACGGCGAGAACTTTGGCAACATCAACAACTTCCAGGATGTCGTCAAGCGTATGGTCGCCGACGGCCACCAGATTGGCTCGCACACCTACAGCCACCCCGACCTCGCCACACTGGGCGATGCCGACATCATCCCTGAGATGACTACGCTCGAGGATGCTCTCATCAACATCATTGGAAAGTACCCCACTTACATGCGCCCTCCTTACTTCAGCTGGAACGACAACACCCTCTCCATCCTGAAGGCGCTTGAGTACCACGTTATCCACGCCGACATCGACTCCCTCGACTACGCCAACAACGCTCCCCTCGGCAACCTTACCAGCGTCGGCATCTTCGAGAAGGGTGTCGATGCCGGTGGTTCCATTGCCCTGGCCCACGAGGTAAGTTTACTACGAGTCCAGTCAAAATTTGACCTTCATCACAGACAGTTAACACCCGCATTAGGTTCACCAGAACACCGCCGAGTACCTTGTCCCCGAGTTCCTCCGCATCATTAAGGAGAAGGGCCTGAACGCCGTCACCGTCGGCGAGTGCCTGGGCGACGCCGAGGCCAACTGGTACAAGACCAAGCGCACCTCCACCCCCACCGCCACCGCCTCCAAGATCGTCGTCTCCATCACCAGCACCGCTACCCCCACCGGCGTCATCGGCCCCGACGGCGCCTGCGGTGGCTCCAACAACTACGTCTGCGAGGCTGGTGCCTGCTGCTCCGAGTACGGCTTCTGCGGCACCTCCCAGGCCTACTGCGGTACCGGCTGCCAGCCCCTCTTCGGCGTCTGCGGTGTCGCCGGCCCCGTTGCCTCCGGCGGTGATGCCACCTCCAGCGCCCCCGCTGCTACCCAGACCGCTGCCACCGGCGGTGTCAGCCCCGACAGCTCCTGCGGTGGCTCAAACGGCTACACCTGCCCTGACAGCACCTGCTGCTCTGAGTACGGCTTCTGCGGAACCACCACTGCTCACTGCGGCACCGGCTGCCAGCCCATCTTCGGTACCTGCTCTTAAGCTGGCTGTCTAGCTGAGGGTCGTGTGCGTGTGTATATGTAATAATGGTTGCATCACGTTGATGTGGTTATGGGACAAAACATTTCCTTTATATATCCTGTAGAGCTGTGCATAGAGTCAATAAAGTGTGTATCTACTTCATCTTTGGATATAGCCAAACCTAGCCATCGAATAGTCTGCCCAATAAAACGCTATTCGGATTCAGTAATCCAATTCTCATGACGCTGTGAACAATCAGCTACCAAGGAATTAGTTTGGGGTGGGCTGAGACGGCCGACTGAAAGTGCTCAAGCCATGAGGGTGACAAGATTTATGACGTCGTCCGAGGAAAACCATTATGATTGCGCCACGTAACTAGCGACCAGACTAAGAAGAGTTGGATGAGCCGCCAAGAGACGATGACTTTCGCGAGACTGTTCAGAGATTCGTGAGAAAGTGGCGGAAGCGCACATGGCAGCAATCTCGACAACCTGTTTGTCGCAGCGGTAATTCCTGCAGGAACCCGAGCTGTGCATATCTCGGAGATCCGGGGTATCGACGGCGGGCTGATGCAATCAGCCCCGTGCCTTGGCGGGATTTGCCTTGGCTATATCTTCCGGGAATGCCCACCTATCATCCCTTAATGGGCCGTAACCCGCTCATCGTCCATAATCGGGGTACTTCTGTATTGGGACGAAAGGTGTTTAATGCGGGGTCGGCTGACAGGAAACCAGCAGTACGGAGGAAGGGAAGGTCATTGGTCGAAGATGTCACATCTGGGGATGTCGTCCATGGAATTCGTGCTTTTATCCCCCGACGGCGGGTGACCGCGATGAAGTCCACCAATTGAAAGAAAGGCCGGTATCGGTGGCGGGATATGTATTCTTACAGTAAATCAATCTTCATGTTCACGAAGTTGCCTTTCATGCTCTTGGCTCGCAACTAAGTGCTTCTGCACAAGGAAGGCATCGTCACACTTCTTGATCTAGCTTCGCAGAAGCCGTCGCAATTGCCAGCGAGTGACACCCTCGTCAACTACCATCATGCCGAAGCCCCTGAACAAATGCCGGGCAACAGCATATGCTTCTCGATGATCGTCACCATGTCTTTGGCTATCGATAGTTGTATAAGTTGTACCGACCAGATAGCACTATTCTCTGCTTGAGTCGTCTTCAAATCCCCATCGATTCAGCTTCGACTCCCAGTTGCCGCGATGCTCCCCAATCTTGACCTCAGTTGGGCCGTGCTTTTGTTCACCCTACATGGCCTTTCCTCTACAGTCTTGGCTTCTCCGAACAACGTCCTCGAAGACAGAGCCGTTTACAGTTGTACCGTTGAGGCCAACAATGACGGCTCCGATGATTCCCCAGCCATCCTCGCAGCCTTCAAGGAATGCCGTAAGAATCGCCGGATTGTCTTCTCCAACACGACGTACAATATTGAAAAGATGATGACCACGACTGATCTGGAGAATACCCAGATCGAGATCCATGGTACCTTGGTGGTGAGATTAGATAACCTCACTACTCCTGTCATGAGCCATCTATAGGTACTGATCACTTCCGTTTGATACGTAGTGGAGCAAAGACACCGACTACTGGCTCAGCAACCCGCAGCCGACCGGTTTCCAAAACGGCTCTGCGGCGTGGTTCCTGGGCGGGAAGAACGTCACAGTTGACGGCTTTGGATATGGAACCTTGGACGGTAACGGACAGACCTGGTCAGTATGTCGATTCTCAACAAGATCTGTCCAACTCGTATTGACACCCTTGATTCAGGTACAACCTAGTCAAAGGCCAGTCCAACTACCCTGACCGCCCTCATGCCCTAGCAATCTGGAAAGCGTCAGGCATGACAGTGAGAAACGTACGCATGGTCCAGAGTCAGATGTGGACCATGGCAATAATGCACTCGCATAACGTGCTATTCGACGGCGTATACATCAACAGCACTACCAACAACGGGTACCCTGCCAGGAACACGGACGGCGCAGACACCATCGACTCGGACCGCATCACGTTCCGCAATATGTACATCCGAAATGGCGACGATGCGATTGCCATTAAAGGCAACTCTACCAACATCCTCATTGAAGACTCCACCATGGATCACTCTCTGGGTATAGCCTTTGGCAGTCTTGGCCAGTATAAGAACGAGTTCGAGCGCGTTGAAAACGTGACTGTGAGGCGTATCAAGGGCTTGGGGACTCGGTATGGCGCATATGTGAAGACGTGGACTGGAGATCAGGTTTCCTACCCCCCTAATGGAGGTGGAGGCGGTGTTGGATGTGAGTGAATCCTAGAAAGCCTAGAAAGCTTCCAAGCTTTCATTTTGAACCTGAACAAGACTTGCTAATTGATCTGATCCAAGACCTCAAGAATACGAGTAAGTCACCATGTCATTACTACACGAGCCTTCCAAATACATATGTAGGAATACACTAATAGCATCTCTAGCCCTCTATGACTTTGACCTCACTGCGACACGAGAGGCACCTTTTCTCATTGGTCAATGTACTAGCTTCAGTGGCCAACAGGGAGACTGCGAAAGCAGTACTTTCAAGATCTCAGACATGACGATCCGCAACTGGGTCGGCGATGGCGCATCTACTTACGTTGCGGATATGAACTGCAGCCAAGGCTCGGGCGGCTGTGAAGACATTACTATTGAGGACGTTGACTTGAAGAACACTACAACCGGGACTGATGTTACCAAGTACCGGTGCCGAGATGTTGTCTCCGTACATGGCTTTGAATGTAGCTGAGTGCTGTGAAGAAACCTCGAAGACGATGACCATGCGGGGTGATGGCATCTTTCAACGCGACTGGCTACACTGTTATCAACCTAAATAGTCTGACATGGACGCGATCTAAAGCTTGCTCCATATCTCTGACATCGGATCAACCGAAGAAAGATCATTTTCATCTGATAATAGTTGTAGATATCTCATAGGTTATTCATCAGGTAATGACCTGAATTCAATTGGAACTAACTCTGACTTTCTGACATGCTGGATCACGACGGGACCCCAATAATGCGCATCTTCGGACACGCTAAGATCACATTGGCGGAATGTCTTACACTTTTTAACTTTCTCCTGAAGAAGCGAGTCTTTGAACTGTCTATTAGAATGTATAAGTTCCACTTCCCACCTCTGTCGTTCTTCCAGCTTTGCTCCCCACTGCTGGAATCGTGATCGTTGCGACAGTATTCGGAGGGATAGTGACTTGCAACCGAAAATTGCTAGACTCAAGCCACCATTCGGCTGAGACCAGGCCATACTGGGTGTACAGGGAGCAGGCAGCGTTGGTGAGCATACCTCCAGGAATGGGTGCGATGCTGATTCTTTTGTATCCCGGAGCTGCTGGCGAGATGCCGCCAATTGTCTTATGCATCCAATCGGCAACACTGCCGTAGGCATAGTGATTAAAAGATGTCATGTCGCCAGGATTAATCTTACCATCTGGGAGCATACTGTCCCATCTCTCCCATCTATGGCAGGGTCAGTCATGATTTCTTTGTAGAGTAGCAACAATAAAATCTTACGTAGTTGTGCCGCCCATTTTCACTTGATACAGCCAACCGGGAACTTCCTCTTGCTGTATCATGCCATAGAATGTATCTGTCGCGTTAACCGCAGAGAGACCGAGGCCAAGGTAATGTGTCGCAGCGAAG
The DNA here is from genome assembly GCF_030867565.1 of Colletotrichum costaricense. Lineage (NCBI taxonomy): Eukaryota > Fungi > Ascomycota > Sordariomycetes > Glomerellales > Glomerellaceae > Colletotrichum > Colletotrichum costaricense. The sequence continues at coordinate 181,939 of NW_026848260.1, read as the reverse complement.
CCGGTTCCGACCTTGTACTGATTTTGTTCGATAATTGCCCGAAGACGTTGCGTGGCGTTTGCAACTTGCGCGTCCGGGATTAGGCCGAAGTATAGAGGCAGGATAAGTCCGGTCTGAGTTTCGCTCACCATAGTACCATCTATGTTGATCCATGCTGCCTGGAACTTCGTCTTGAGGTTACTGTATGCTGTATTATATCGGTCTGCGTCTGCTGTCTCCCCGAGCCATTCTGCCATCTGTGCAGCTAGACCAATTCCGTGCACAAGGTAGGCGTCGGCAACCAGGAACTTGTTTGTTTGTGAGGCAGCTGGATCCCAGGGCGGGGCAAGGGGATCGAGCCAGTCACCGAATTGAAAGGTTGAACGATCCCACAGCCCAGTGGAATCACGCCTAACACCGTCATCAAGCCAAAGTTTGACGCCTGGCCAATGTTCGCGGAGAAGGTCTCGATCGCCAAAGGCTTGAAAGATATTGTATGGGTGGATGACAGCTACGTCACCCCAAATGGCGGTCGGTGGATATCCGTTGGCTGTCCATCCCTGAGGGACATGAGGTATGAGGACGGGAGGAATTCCTTAGCATGCTAGTCAGTTATTAATCAAACAAGCCAACCATTATGCCCTCTTACCTCCAGCATCAGCCTGCTCAGCGTTCACGTCCTTCATCCATCCTTTCCAGAAACCGGAGGTGTCGTAAAGGAAAACACTTGTCGGCCCGAATGCAGTGACATCTCCAGTCCACCCTAATCTCTCGTCTCTTTGTGGACAATCTGTGGGAATGCTCATGAAGTTGCCCTTCATAGACCATAAGGCGTTTTCGTGCAGCCTATTGAGCTTATCATTGCTGCTCCTGAAGTATCCAGTTCTTGCTAGGTCGGTGTGAACTACCACGGCTGAGACGCTGTTGCTATCGAGCGACGTTTCCTGAGGCCATCCTTCGACTTGGACGTACCGGAATCCATGATATGTGAACTTGGGCTCCCATGTCAGCTCGCCCTCGCCGTTCAAAGTGATGTAGTCTGTCTGGAGAGCGCCTCGAAGAGGACGCGTCCCAATTTCGCCGTTTTCGAGAACCTCTGCGTGCGTGAGCTTGATTGTTGTCCCACTCGGCCCATCGACTTTAATCTTCAGCCACCCAACGAGATTCTGTCCAAAGTCGAGCAAGGTAGCGCCCTTGGGGCTGGAGGTGACGCTCTTCAGAGTGACTTCTTCGATGCGACGTATTCCAGGACCGTCAGCATGAACTAGATGGCTCGGGCCAAGAGTCGGCCGGACACCTTTCCAAGCACTTTGGTTCTCGAAGCCGGGTGACGACCACCCCTTCTGCACGAGACGCGAGTCAAAGGATTCACCGACATAGATCGAGGAGGAATAAGTAGGAGCTTCGGTAGACATCCAAGTCTCGTCGGTGCCGATGTACTGGATCGTTCCGTTCTTGAAGCTGATCTTGAGTAAAGACTTCAGTCCGAGATCCTCACCGTAGACATTGTTGATTCCGCCGCCCCATGTGAGTCGGCCCGAGAACCAACCTTCCCCGATGGTCACGCCAATGGCGTTATCGCCTGCTTCCAGAAAACTCGTGATATCGTACGTGTCATAAACATGGCGATGCGCGTATGACTGCCAACCGGGAGCGAGAACATAATCCCCAACGCGCTGTCCGTTGAGCTCTGCTTCGTATATACCGAGAGCGGTGATGTAGAGTCGCGCCGATTGAACTTCACTATCGATATGGAAGTCTTTCCTAAAGAGTGCCGGATGCTGTGTGGTATTACGATCCGCCCTCTTATCCGGCGTCGTTATTGTGAGCGCGCCTTGCCAAGACTCTGGTGAAAGTAAACCGGTTTCAACAGTAACGGACTTTGACCAGGAAGTCTCCGGCTGGCCATTGTGCCCATATGCCTTAGCACGTACGGAGGCAGATTCACCTTCGCTCAGCTGAACAGTAGGCCATGGGACGAATACGGAGTTAGCAGATTCGACGTGGAAGACTTCGGTTATACCTTGTTTTGTAACCTCAAGATCGTACCCGAGTTGAGTCCAATTAGCGGCGTCGCCTTCAAATCGCCAGGATATCCGGGGCGTAGTTTGGTGTATACCTAACGCGGAGCGATGTTGCTCGAACTGTAGATCAAAGATACTGACAGACATGGTGCCAGGTGAGGTATGAGAAAGGTGAATGAGTGGCGGGAGATGAAGGAGTAAGCGATAATAGTTGCAACTGCTTGACTACATCCATTTATACTTTGCTTCCTGTCAATTTGAGTCGATATGATCGGGTGAATATGATAGCCTCTAGGTGCTCCCCGCATTTATGTCGGCTTAGATAGGGACGAGAACTACCGCCCTGGCATCATTGCTAGTAGCTCATTATATGATCGATGCCTTTTGGATCGTATTCGAATTCTATGCGAACTCCAGAGCGATGTTTAGGCAGGACTTTCATGCGGGGAAGGTTCTGGACTACACGTGGGTAAACCAAGTATTTACTCAAAGTCAATAACGCCGAAGATAGGGTGAAATGTTGCTGAGGAAGGGAACGTGGAATTGAATACGAAGTATTGAGCTAGCCCAGGTAAAATGGGGGAAACGCGCCGTTGTTCAAGCTGCTGCGAATGTACAGATGAGGCAACAACTCGCCGAAACGTAACTCAAGGGGCTATTCCACAGCTCGAGAGTCCGCTTGGATTAACGTTAATGCTACAGGGGGTCTTCGCCTTTCTTGAGGACTAAAAGCGCTATAATAGGTATAAGCGGAATGGTCGAACCTGGCCAAGACGTCGAGGAGGTATTTTCGGGAACTAGACCTATGGCATCACAGCATTTCCGGTAAGAAGATTGCGACACAGAGTGAGAAATGCAAGGGTGTCACATACGCCGTGTGGGGTTCTCGTATATTAGAGCATTACCCCAGATGGTTCGCATCAAACTACCCCGACTTCGGGTCATTAATCTAGCATAGAGAAATGACATGAGTGCCGAACCCAAAAGTATGTGCGCGCGCAAAGTTGAGAGGCCCCTCGACTACCTTAGTAGGAGGCAAGGCAGTGAAGAATCCTTAGTGAAAGCCAAGGGAGAAATCGACTAACTTTAGACCGAGATACTCACACTTCCCGAGTTAGACCTACTACTTTTCTCGTTTGTCTAAGAACCCCACTGCTGGAGACTCTTCGTACTGTCTATATTAATACCTGCACTAAGCCTAGCAGTATACGGCTTAAGAAACTCGCGTATACTAAAGTATTATAGCTAACTAGTTGTGATAAAGTATATTAATAAAAGTCAGGGCTACGAAGCTAATAATAATATTGTTGTTCTAGATAACTTTTTTGAACTATATTTTTCTAATAAGAAAAAGCTTTAATAATTAACTACGATTTTATTAAAAAGATTTTTCAATAAAAATAAGTAAAAGTAATTATAAAATTTAATATAAAGTTAATTATTTTAAAAGAAGATTATAAAAAGTATATTCTTAAAATTAATTTAAAATAATTTTAGATTTAATTTTATTTTAACAATAATTTTATTAGTCATTGCATATATTTATAAAAGTATTAATGAAAATAATTTTTAAGTATTTAGAACATAAAATATAAAGCTTTTTATATAGAGTAGGCTATTTACTAAGACTAATAACTTAATTAATTAATTTAATATAAAATAAAATAATTAATATTTAGAAATATTAAATTAAGCTTTGTAAATAGGTCAAACAATTATATTAATATAGCAGACTGTTACGGCCCAACCAGTTGGGTGCTAGCCGGCGTACTTATATAGTGCAGAACAGGGGACAATGATGCCGGAGTCATTATTATCGAAGCTTTTGCTTTGTGCCATAGTTGGCTGCCCTGACCTGCTCGTAACACAGACTGTTAATATAGCTCGTAGTTAATATGATAGTAAATATAAGAATGAAAAAAAACATCAATAGTACTTTATTTTGAAAGTATTAATTTAAATTGGTTAAGCTATTAATTATAAACTTCTTTGTATTAATATACTATATGAAGGCTAAATTTATAATAGAAACTAATTTTATATTATTTATCTATTCATATAGCTATAAGGCTATTAATATAGTATGTAGTATAGTTTTATCCATGTGGCTATGCCCCTGCCTGTGGCTGTGGCTGTGGCTGTGGCTAGCCGCGGCTCACAGAATGAGGGAATGTCATCCGGACGGCGGACCTAACGTTAGCCGACGGGTACCTACTGGCTCAAGCTCAACTCCCATTCAGCCAGGTACGCACCTATGCAGGCCCGGGGATCGTTCCGGGCGCGTGAACCCGCACCCCCCCAGCTCTGCCATCTGGTACCATGACAGTTTCATATACCTCCCAGCTCGTATCTGTTAGTCTTCTACCCCCCATTTCGCGCTCATCACTCCAGATAAGCGAGTGGCATCCTAACAAGAACCTTGAGAGATCGTCGCTGACGTAGCGGGTCAGGTTGTCTGGGGCACTCATCGGAGACAGCTTCAGGAAGCTCTCTATCTATCCGCAGCCGCACCTTCAGGCACCCGTGACCGTGACTCGCCAACGCATTACGTCAAACCGGTCTGGCCTCTCAGCATTCCCAGTCTCCTCTCCCGCAAGAAGGCGAAGCGAACGGGTTGTGGTTTTCTATCTCCCCGAGTTCCTCAGCTTCTTTCATTCTTCCTCCCATCAACCAAACCCGCCAGCCATATACAAACACCACAGCCATGGCGAAACACCGATCATCACCACCCTCAGTCTTCACGGCCGCGGCCGCAGCGGCAGCCCTCTACCTCTCCCTCGCCTCAGCCGCCCAACCTGGCGCCGCCTCCCCTGTCCCCGCCCCGATGCGCGACCTAACCTGGGGCCAAATCAACTTCCTCCACACCACCGACATCCACGGCTGGCTCGGCGGCCACCTCCTCGAACCACAATACTCTGCCGACTGGGGCGACTATGTCTCCTTTGCCGAGCACATGCGCCGCAAGGCCGACGAGCAAGGCGTTGACCTCCTTGTCATCGATACGGGCGACCGCGTAGAGGGCAACGGCCTCTACGACGCCTCCTCCCCGAAAGGCCTCTTCACCTACGACATCTTCAAGGAGCAGACCGTCGATGTCATCTGCACGGGTAACCACGAGCTCTACCAGGCCGACGCCGCCCAGCGCGAGCACGACATCACGGTGCCGAATTACAGAGAAAACTACATTGCGAGTAACCTCGACTACATCGACCCAAAAACGGGCGACCGAGTCCCGCAGGCCAAGCGCTACCGCAAGTTCAAGACGAAGAATCAGGGGCTCAACGTTGTCGCTCTCGGCTTTCTCTTCGACTTCACGGGTAACGCCAACAACACGGTCGTCCAGCCGGTCGAGGACACGGTCAAGGAGGAATGGTTCAAGACGATGCTGCGCGAGGAGAAGCCCGACCTCTTTGTCGTCATCGGCCACGTTGGCCTGCGCATGCCCGAGTTCAAGGCCATCTTCACCGCCCTGCGCAAGGAGGCCTGGTTTGCGCCCATCGCCTTCTTTGGCGGCCACGCCCACGTCCGCGACGCGCTTTCCTTTGACAGAGAGGCGTACGCCATCGCCAGCGGTCGGTACGGCGAGACCATTGGGTGGATGTCCGTCAACAACGTCAAGAAGAAGTCAAAGTCGGCAGACGAGGTCTCGGACGAGGCGGCGGCATCAGTCTCCTTTACGAGAAAGTACATCGACAACAACCTGCTAGGCCTCTACCACCATACCGGCCTCAACGAGACGACCTTCCCGACAGAGCACGGCAAGAACGTCAGCAAGCTCATCACCAAAGCTCGCAAGGCCCTCGATCTGGACTACAAGTACGGCTGCGCGCCTCAGGACCTGTGGGTCAACCGCGCCGCCTATCCTGGCGATGACAGCATCTTCACCTGGCTCGAGACGCAGGTCCTCCCGGACGTGATCCACAAGGACGACAGGAAAGACGTGCCGCGCCTGGCCATCGTCAACACGGGCGGCCTCCGCTTCGACATCTTCAAGGGCGCCTTCACAAAGGACAGCACCTACATTGTCTCCCCCTTCACGAGCACCTTCAAGTACATCCCCGACGTGCCCTACCCCGTCGCCAAGCGCGTCATCGACCTCCTCGACAAGGCCGGCAAGATTTTCCAGGAGACGGCGGGCACGAGCGACGTCCGATTCATGAACATACCCGAGATGATGTACCCCAAGAACGACATGGTCATGCTTAAAACGGAGAAGAGCGCACAAACGGACGGCGAACTCCGCCGCCTGGAACTCCGTCACATGCCCGCGGACAACCAGCAACCTCTTTCCGACAGTGACGATGACGACAAGTCCAAGAAGCCGGACCTCATTGGCGGCTACACCACAAAGGACGACATCGGGACCGACGGCGACGACACGGAACACTCCCCCATCACCTTTTACGAGGTCCCCAACTGCATCCAGACGGAGATCGGCTTCCCCAAAGAGGGCGAGCCGGACAAGGTAGACCTCGTCTTCATCGACTTCATCCTGCAGTGGATCATTGTCGCGCTCAAGTTCAGTGGGGGCGAGTATAGCGAGAATGACGTGCTGAGCTGGTCCGACGAGACTCTGACGTACAAGATGGGCGAGTGGATCAAGGAGAACTGGAAGGGGGACTGTTAAGTCAATCAAACCATCTAGAAGAGAAGATAAGGTCTTTCTTGTTTGGCTTGAGATTTTGTTTGCATTGTTTATTTGTCTAGATTGACATTGTGTTTTAAGCCTGAGGTAAATTGGGTCACTCGGTCGGAGTTTTTGCGTTGAAAGGGGTCTGACCCCCTCCCCGATATATTTGCTTTTCATGGGCGGGGGTTGCAAACAATATATGCTCTAGTCTAGACGAGACGAGACTTTATACTAGGATGTGTATAATGGCACAGAGAGAGAGAGATAGCCAGAGAGGGTGGTTACGGGCACGATTATAAGGTATGCCGTAAGGATGAATGGCAACAGAGGGAAATTCTTACACGGTAGACTAGCAATGATCAAGCATAAGACACATACTCACTTCTCACGTTGCGTCTGAACTAAAACCGAGTCAGAATCTCCTGTTCGCTGTGCTCGGTCGCATGTTTTCTGGGTACCTACTACGCTTAGTTCGCTGCTGTCGAGTGTGTCGACGGACCTGTCAGTGTCACTCACCCACCTGAAGGACGCAAAGCGAACCTCGTATCGGGTGCTCACCGGCAGATACGATCATCGTCCGGGCACCGAGTCCATCCTTTCTAGACGGCGGGAGTCTAAAGTGCATGTGGGCAACCACAATGGTAGCCCTCTGCGGCGAACCTCCTTTCCCTATCACCCCTTTGCATGCTTTCGTCGTCTGTCGTGTACTACTGTGGCGCACGGCAGAGGCCGCGAGATGAGGCAAGCCACGCAAGCCAAAAGGCGATTTCAAGATTGACAGAAATATGGTCGTGAGGAGCACCCAGACTCGAAACTTGGTCGGATCTGGATCTCTTCCCAGTAGCGTATGTAAGAGTTTTTCTTTCGGTCAACTTTTTTCCCGAAGCCCCTTCTCCAACCGACGATGGTCGAAGCCCGAGCAAAGTGCATTAGTTGTGGTTAGCTGGCGCGGGCCGACCTCTTGTCTTTTTTAGGGTGCAGGTGGCATCACGGGCGGCGACGCTATTGACAGAACTGTCAGCTGAAGCGCTGCGCAAAAGTTGGAACCGAAAAAACAGATGCAAAGTCGTCCGACTTAAGCCTGGTGGGTTTTCCTTCAGTATATGGGTGGTCGGGATCCAAGGGGGCGGGACATGGCGCGTCGTCCTATTCATGCGTTGTGCGTCTCCTCCCTAGATCTGGGCCCTGACCTATTTCTTATTCTGGTCTTGTTGTAGCCTGCATCAAGGATCCAAGATAAGGGACGGCATGAAGAAGAAGAAGCGCACTCTACCTTGGACTCTAGCGTGATCTTAGTACCGCAAGGTAAATAATCTACGCATGTGCTGGTACCAGCATGTGGGGGTGTTGTTCAAGAGAGACGAATGAATCAACTTCCAAGTCCGCCCTTAGCAGGGCGGCTGCCCGCGTAAGGAGCATTGTCGATCCGGTGGAGGGTTTCTTGTCCCTTGGATATGCCCACAGACTTCTGCAGGCAATACGAGAAAAAAGGTGTCGTGCTCGCCCGTAGATCTTCATTGAAGTTCGGACACGTTTTGACGTCGACGATCCACCTGTGACGGAGAGATTCTGATGTCACTTCCCTTGATAGGACGTGGATATGCTTTCCCACCTCGGCATCGAGTTCGTCGTTACGGAGAAAGGTTCCTCAGTGGTCGGGGGTTTACGCAGTATTTGGGCTTCTAGGGTGCCATCGGGCTCCATCGACTCCATGTTTGTTTCGTTTCGTCAATGGATCAACACGGCAGTGATGTATCAACCTGGCCTGGGGAACAAATAAGTTTCAAGGTCTTTCGTTGCTCGGATGGAGAAGCCGGCCCAGAAAGAGCATGCAAGCTAAAAAAGAGCTTCTTAGTCCAGGGACACAGGGGAAACCCCTTTTTCTGTGAGGTACGTACCGTTGGTTTGGCATCGCATCTCGTTTCTTCTGCATGGCCCTGGTGAAAATGCCCTCCCCTCTCTTACCCCCCTTGCCTAGGTATTGACCCCCCCGAATTAGCACCAAACATAATAAGCTTCGGGCAATCCAAGAATTTTAGGTACGGTGAGTATCTCGAGTAATGTACCTTTCAGTTGGCCGAACTCTGCAGAAATGCAGAACCCGCAGACATTAAATCTGCGGCCGGCGGTGGGCTAACGAAAGATTTTTGAATGAGAGAAGCCGTAGAAACTTCGAAAAAGAGATGAGCCCGCGGGTGTTGAATCTCGCAACACCCTTGATCCTGGACTCTATTGAGGTGGTATTTTCCGGGGGATTGCGTCTTATCAAACTGTATGATGCTTATCGTGGAACCTCCAAAGTGGCCCATCACGCGTTCTTGTCCAATGTCTTCGGGGTTGAAATCGCATAAGGGTCGTTATATCCTTTTTTTTTTTCAGGGGTCTTGGCCGTCTCTCCCTTTGCAGGTCATCCGAACTTCGTCACAACTCGAGCCCGGCTTGGTGCGAGTGTGGGTGCGAATCTGGATGAAGTGCCTACGAACTCCTTGCAGCTGCAGCGAAAAGGATTCGTCCCCCCTTCTTCTTTTCCCCCCTTGAACCTCCTTCAGACGACCTCCCCCACTCGAGCTGTTGACGTGCGCGCGTGGAGGCCCTATCCCCGATAATATGAAGCTACGTCAAAGGGGGAAAAGTGCGAAATTGCACATACATTTGCCAATACGGCCACCAATTCCCAGCAGGAGGAACGTGTGCAGCATCGCTGTGTGTCGCGCTCTCACCGGGCTGCCGTTTCATTAAACACCAATCCAAAGAGGGAAAATGTGCCTGGGAGAGGGCCTGTTCTCATCTCCACACTGCAGTCGGTCGTGGTCCACCCTTCGTTGGCGACAGCGGCGACGTCGCAATAGCTCGGTCTGCTCCGGTTAAGGTCCCCATCGCAGGTTCGTTTCCTTAGACTTTTGTTTCCCGTCGTTCCTCGTCTCAGCCCTTCACAAACTTCCACCATCTCTTTACTCTTTCTCGACTCCTTGCTGGTGGCTATTGTAGACTTGTTTTGCAAGGGATCGATATCAGTCTCATCGCTCTTTATCACATACATCCCGCCAAGAAGAGACTCACCACACTTGTTGCTTTTCCGCTCAAAAACTCAAGCCCTCTCTCAACCTTGTCTCGATCCAGAATCCACTCCACCGGAGCTCTGCCCTGTCACTGATCTGGGCAGCTCGCCCATCCTGGCCTCCCTCTTCGGGACGTTATTACTGCTGGGCCCCTGATCTTGTGACGGATCAATTGCTTGGGGCCGCGAATAAGGATCGTCGCCCTTGTCCATCACCCAACGCTGCCTCCACAACTTGAGCACTTTCATTCGGAAAAGACGCGACATGGCACGTATGCAATAACCACTGCCGCTCTTCCTCTCTTTTCACGACACCATTGTTCCTGCTCGGTCGCCTTCTACGCCTCCGAGTGCTCGACGTTGGAGCCGTGGCAAGCACTTTTCACCAATTGTTCAATTCCCTCGAACTGGTTCTTCCTTCATTTCGCATAGCCATACTCGTTCGATTGTTGACCTGGACGTCTATTGCCGGGATTGGGCCCATTCTATCACTCTCTGTGCATAGCTCACAGCTTTTTTATGCCCTTCTTTTGTTCTGTATGCCCCTCACCAACCCCTCCATCTCGCTTCGAAGGTCGATCCGACTAACCAACGTAGTTTCTTGATACCCTCTTCATAACGCAACCATGGTGTCTTTTTTCGGGCTGAAACTCGGGGCCGATAAGAAAAAGTGCGCTCCCAGCCCTCTGTCCTGGATCTGCAAACTGACTTTGTGAAGGAAACCTGCTGAGAAGGCTGAGATGAAGCCTCAATGGAAGAAAATTGACCAAAACACGCTTGGTCAAGGGCAATTCTTCGGAAAAGATCTGGACCGTCCCATTCTCATCAACGGATCTCGCCCCGGCACAGCCATGTCGAATAAAAGTTTCGCCGCCAACTTCCGTCATCCGAATGCGCCGTACCTCAATGGCGGCTCATCTTCCCTAGTCGATCTGGGTGCACCCGCCGTCAAGGGTATTCGGCCTGTTGGATCTGAGGCAAACTTGAACATGCGTTGGAACAACACTTCTGTGACCAGCTTGAACAACATCGCATCTCCACCGATCATCACCGGTGGCAATGGATCAGGAAGCAGACCAGGAACACCAAACTCGACCCGGGCCAAGGCTTGGGTCAACCCTCTCGACGTTCACTTTGCTCGTGATGGTGCTGGCCCTAGGAGCGATGGAGCTCTCAGCCCGGCACCGAGTGCTGCACCAAGCGGTTATCACTCTCCGAACAATATATCGCCTCTGCCTACACCAACCGCAGCCAACGCACCTCGAAGCCCACTTGGGCAGTTCGAATTCAACCTGAACCCATCAGAGTCGTCGAAAGATGACAAACTGACTCCAGCTCCGTTGTCGCCCAACAAGGCCTTACCTTCGCCTCCTCAATCCATCAATGGTTCGCTCCCGCCATTGAGGACAGATCTCAGACCGAAGACAGCAGTCACTGCTGTTCGTGAAGCTCACAGGCCGCGGCCGGCCGCACTCCCGTCCCCAACCGCGTCGGCAGGACGTTCCAGCGACGAGGACCATTTCTATCCCAGGCCAATCATCCAGAATGTTGCCGCGAAGAGGGACACCCTCACTATCACCACCCCAAGAAGGCAGAGCTTCTCCATGGATATCGACAATGATCCTACCGGACTCGACTTTGGTATGGCGGAACGAGGACGAACACTAGAGCGGGAAAGCCCGATTATTCCGATAAGTCCTGTTATACCAGTTAGCCCACCACCAAGAAGCGCCAGGCGACCGCGCCCGCCAGAAATGAAAATCCTGCCGGAACCTCCCAGGAGCGCTGGCTTGCCGCCCCCCAGACCGCAGCAGGTACCATATGAAGGACCGCTGCGGAGTCCTGCCCGGCCTCTGGACGATTGGCCCCCTGCGAGACAGCGTCAGGATTCGGATGCTCGAGAAATGGTCTCTCCGACCAGAGACGGGGAGCGTGGCCAGTACGATAGCCGTGAACGACAAGGTCCAGAACTCAGAGAGAGGAAAGACTCTGGTGGCCGATCTCGCGATGATCTTCCTTCCCCTCCACAGGGATACCTTGGACCCCCGCCGACCTCGAGACGGGTCGCGCCAGGTGAGGGCGAGCGGAACTACGGTGTCACACCTGCAAACCGTCGACAGCCTCCGCCGCCCGTCGAGCTTCAGCGCAAGGCGTCAAACCCGCAGCAATATCAGCCTCCTAGCTGGGATGATCGGGACGTCCACCACGGAAACTTCGCAATGGTGTCACCTCGCATGCAGTCGCCGCAGCCGCCCACGCCGAACAGCCTGATTCCCGAGGCCTCCAACGACGCGAACTGGCCGTTGCCGAGCCCGTTGGCAAGCCCAACGTTCGGAAGCCAGAGACCGCAGACACCGAAAGAAAAGGCAGAGGCTCAGCAAATGAGTCCACCTCCAGTGCTTCCTCCGCCTCGTGAGCGAGGTGACGCGAGACGGCCAGACTTTGGACTAAGGGCCCCGACTGGTATTGCAGATGAATTCCGAGTAGGGTTCATCTAGACTTCTAGGAAGGTGTTAGCAATTGGTGCATCCCATCACGCCGCCGCAGTACATAAGACACACCAAGAGACAGGGTACATCTCGGGAACCTGGAGTTTGAGGACGGAGGGCGGAATTGTTGCTTGGGTTTTTTTCCTTTGTTGGATCATTTAATGCTGGTTGGGGAAACAGAATGGCGAACGGAGCGATGTTTGACGTTGGAGTTTGGTTCCTGAGGTAGTCATCAAATGATAATGTAATCATTCCAATTCAGGCCAGGACGGTCGTGGCTTCCATTTTCCAGTGCCATCTTAGGTACATCTAGGAACCTGAATTGAGGTACCTGCATTCGGTATTTTTTGACGGATCCCAAGGTGGAAGCACCGGCCGGGCGACAGGTAACTTACGGCATCTCGTCCCTTTCCGAGGGGCGTGGCTCCTTCCTGTTTTCCACCACCACGCACTAGGGGTGCTGGGGTCAACCGTGAAGAGAGAACGATGGCAAGCTTGTAATTCTCAGAGAACTCGCTCTCTGATTGTCTCATGCTAACGTGCACAGCAGAAGACATCGGACCGGCCTTATGAGACGCGAGCTTTCGGCCTCGTTTCTTCCCGACTTGACTGCGGGACTGCCAACCGCGGTGGGGCCACCATCGCTGGGATATCCACGCTAAGCGGAATATATAATCCCCAGGGGTTGAATTTCGAACAGCGGCGGACATAGCTCAGTTGGGAGAGCGTCAGACTGAAGTCAACTTCAATCACTTAATCTGAAGGTCGTGTGTTCAATCCACACTGGCCGCACGTTTCTTTTTAAGTTTTGTTCCTATTGACATCCGGATCGCTTTGTTTGTGATGGCCAGCAGCCAGCAAACAGGTTTTGAGTGGTAAAGTTTTGCATATGTTTTGTTTAATTTTCTTTCTCTCCCGTTTGCTCTGATGATAAATTGGCCGTTTTAGACTTCGTACCCGTTTGGCCCGTGCTCTTTGCCGGCAACGTCGTGAGCCTTCCTCACAGCGACATGGAACAGAATGAAATTGAGAATTTCTACATTGCATCACAATCTCAGGAACAAATGGAAAACTAACGTACGGATATAACACGCTGTCCGTCATTCTACTGTTTCTGGCAGCGGCATTTATGTGAAGTTTCACGCCTAGCCACTGAGAGAGCGTTCATGAGCGCAAACTCGTCATCCAGACCATTTCCTAACTAGCCCCGGCTTGCACGACATATTCCATTCGCATCTTCATACAAGCCAAGTCGAGATCTTCCAGACCCGCGACAAACCACAATAGGCGCCCCCGGGCAGCACCCACATTACGTGTAGATCGGACTACGCAACGCCTCTGGCTCAGCTGTCACAGCTCAGTCGAAACAGGGGAAAATGCGGGGGGCTAAGGAGCGAAGTAACGTCAGAGAACCGTGAGGCTCTCTCTCTCAAGAGTCAGTACTCCATAGAGAGCTCTCTCTCCCCATTTTCCGCCTCTCCTCAGGAGCCAGCGCATCCGTGATTCGACTCCTTGCTCCCTCCCACCGCATCTGGAGGCCTGGGCGGCTCGGTAGACATGGGTTTCCAAAACATGTCCCGCTGCACGTTCAACACCCGGCCGACGGTGGGCGGGTCCGGGTTCGCCTTCTTTCTCCCCAGAAAAATAGCCATGAATTGAAGCTTATAGACGCCTCATCAAGGGGGTCCGACAAGGCTGGTCGCGTGAGGTTCGGTGGCTCTGGATTGGTTCGTTCAAATTGTTTGCCTTGTTACGGAGTACTTTTAAGGTATTCAAGGTTTTCCATCACACCCGGCCAGGGGAGATGAGGTAGGTGTCTCCATCCAACAGGGGGCGGAAGAAGAAGAAGAAACCCCATGTCCGTGTTTGAGATTTTCCGGACGACGGGCATGCCATCTAAACTTCCGATGTAGCGGAATGCTTGTCGTTGGTATTGGCCAAGATCGGATGTCTGACGCCCAGCCGTCTGGTCTCCTGGGCGTGAGCGATTGACGCTCTTGCTTGGGCTGGTGAACTTCTTGTTGGCCCCTCTGATGGGACAGCACTTGTGGGCGAAATGGACGGGAAGTATAAGGATCGGGACCATTCTTCGAGCTGAGCATGATCATTTCCTTTCCCTCCTCAGTCACTGTGTGATCCAAGTCGGTGCTCTCTTTCTTGTTTGTAACCTTCATTCCAGTGCTGTGCACTTTTTCGATTCGGCCAATCCCATCTTTATCCAACCTTCCTATTATCCTCCTCCTTCTTTCCTAGGTATCTATAGGAAAGCGGCGCATACCTCAAGATGCGTTACACAACCATCACTCTCCTTGTTATTGGTCTTCTCACAGGCAATGCCTTGACTGGTAAGTCATTCGCTCAGCATTCCTCTATACACCCTCCTCTCAAGAGAGACTTTGCAAGACTGACATGGATTCCGTACAGCACCTGCTCCTCAATTCGGTGGCGGCGGCGGCGGCTTCGGAGGTGGCCGTGGTGGTGGCGGTGGTGGTAGAGGTGCCGTAGGTGGTGCAGGCGGCGGCGGTGGCGGCCGAGGAGGCTTCGGCGGTGGTGGCGCCGGTGGTGGCGCCGGTGCCGGAGCCGGAGCTGGTGCTGCTGGTGCCGGCGGTGCTGGAGGAGCTGGCCGTGGAGGCGGCGGTGGCGGTGGCGGCAACAGAGGTCAGAACGCCGGCCAAAACGGAGCCGGCAACAACGCCGGCAACAACAATGCCAATGCCGGCAACGCCAACGCCGGCCAGAACAACAATAACAACAACCAGGACAACGCCGCTGCGGACGATGCCGCGGCTGATGCCAACAATGGCAACGCGAACAACAATAACAACAATAACAACAACCAGAACAATGACAACAACAACAACAATAACAACCAGGACAACGCAAATGACAATGCGAACGCCGACGACAACGCCGATCAAGCAGCGGACGCCGACGCGGCGGCCGACTTTGTTGGCCTGGCTTGCACCGATGGAACTGGTGCTGGCGCTTGCCAAGCAGACGGCCAGTGCGATGTCAATGGCGACGTTAAGGTTGTCGCGGGTCAGTGTGGCCAGGCCGCTGCCGATGCCTAAAAGCAGGCGGTGTTACTATTATTGCGAGTAGCCAGGTGGTTAGTTAATGGAGGAGGTTTCTGTATATCGTATCGCGGCTCTCACATAGTGATCCTGAAATGCCAATAGTGTTGAATATAGATGTGGATTGGAAGAGAAGAAAGAGCTCACCACCGGTGTGG
This sequence comes from Colletotrichum costaricense, assembly GCF_030867565.1. NCBI lineage: Eukaryota > Fungi > Ascomycota > Sordariomycetes > Glomerellales > Glomerellaceae > Colletotrichum > Colletotrichum costaricense. The sequence goes on along the minus strand of NW_026848260.1, from coordinate 166,527 downwards.
CTACATCTCTTGGTGCTCATGCTGGGAAATATTGGCGCTCATGTCGGGATTCGACCTCGCATACTTGTATGCGTTAAGTCTGTCGCCGAGCAGCTGGTTGGCGTATTTATTGATTGTTGACCATAAATCATTCCACCATCCAGCCGGTTTGTCCTGACCAGTCAACCTAGACGGACGCTTTCTGGCTGATGAGAGGAGTGGAATTGAGGGGACCCAAATGGGACTTCCTGTGTATATTCAGATGATGGAAGACGTGGGTTTCCAGACATCATCCCGCCTTTCTTCGGCCGCTCACTCGACACTGGCAGTATTCTCATGTTAATCTCGTTGAGCTGCAGTCAAGGGTGCTTCTGATTCGCACAATCTGGATGCCTTTAAATATGCTGATTCGAGAAGAGTGGTATTACAAGACTTGCGTCCCCGTCGTCTAAGTGAGTTTTGTTCTACATAGTGTACAATCTGAAAGCCTTTCTAGCTCAGATAAATCTTGATGGCCTCGTAACAGCCAATATACAACCCACCCCCAAAACCCGCCGCCAAAACCGTTACCGTGGCCCCTCTAAACAACCCTCGAACACCTTCTTTCAGGACAATCCCCCTGGCCACCGTAATCGGACCAATCTTTGCACGAGGAGAACTACTCGACGTCTTTGGCGAACCGTTCTCGCCAGTCACGTCTCCGCCAGCCGCGAGCCTCATCCTCGTCTTGACGACATCGATAGGCACAAACAAACTCGACGACGCGCTGCCGGCGGCAGCAGCGCACAGTCCACTCGCGAGAACCTGCTGCGACGCACTCCTGTCCTCGGCCTTCCCCTCCCCTCCGAGGAAACGTTCCTTGAGAGTCTCGTAAAGACAAAACGTCAACGTGGTATTGGGCAAATCACTTGCCACAAGTGCCGTATACCCAGCCCACAACTTGGTCGGCTGCTTCGCGAAACGCCTCAACGTGTTCATCATCGGAGACGTACCACTGCCCCCTCGCATTGACTGAGGAGAATCTCTCCGATACACCTGCGCATTCTGCTTCAACACCTCGGCAGGATTCGTAATAGCACAGCTAACAAGACTCGCCGCCGCGCCGCTCGCCCCGTACAAGACAGGCAACGGCACGCCAGCAAAACGGCCCTCCTCTTTGGCGCGCAGCGAGTAACCCTTGAGCCCCTCGTAAATCGTGAAGAAGGCCGCCGACGACGGTATGCTGGTGATGATGGTGGGGCCGAACCCCTGGTACAGCCCGAGGAAGAGCGTCCGGCTGACGGCGCCGTTGACGGATTTGTATTGCGTTGTGTACATTGGCGATTGCATCCGCGTGATGAGCGTGTCCATGGGATGAATGAGAAAGTCTACACTCAATGTGGCTCCCGCTGCGGCCTGCAAGTTTCTGTTAGTGGAGTCCTGTGATGGAAAGCTTCTGAAGGTTCTCAAAATGGCTGATTGCGGGATGAACTGACCGCGACGACCGCCTCCATCCCGATGGCAGACGACATTTTGGCCACCAAATGCTACAGAGCAATGAAGGGCTTCTTGTTTCATGAGAAGTTTCGATTGCGATGCATTTTTCTTAATTACTTCTCCCCCCCTGATGCACACGTGGTTTCTAGATACCAAGTTAAAACCCGTAGCGCGCGTTGACAAAATCTTGACGTTTTTTGGTGCCTCAGTGTCTACAAGGCAGCGGTGCCCGAGGATTCCGCGCCACCCGCCTAAAATTTCAGGTCTGCCCTGGCACAATCAGCGATAGAATCAATTCAGGACATTGACGATCGATGTGACGGATAAGCAAAAGCGCACACTCAGGACTGAGAATAGTAAAAGCTATTTGTCCATTCGCTGCCTACGAAAACAACTCATCGTCTGGTCCGTTTACCCCAGTCACGTATGCCTTTACCCGCTACTCACCGAGGACGGTATCATTCATTCGGGACGAAAGGACTTAGTATGACGTCGTCCCAAATACCGCGATACTCGCGACTGAGGGAGCTCAATTCTTATTGAAAGAAGATAAGCCACCGGCAATTGGCAAGCTGAAGTTACTGGATGTGGTCAATCTCAGACTGCTCATCCACTCCGCCGATAGCTTCGATTGGGGGAACAGGAATCTCTTGGATTGCATGTAGCCACAAATTGTTGGAAAGGACCGCTTCTTTGCCGGCATGCAGGGTCAAATTCTTGCACTCAATTGTCTTTGCCTACATTGTCTAGATGAGCGGCTGTGATGATCAAAGGCCTTTCAACTAAAGGAACATGGGTAGATCAGTCGAACATTCATAACATGTGGTAACTAAACAATGGAAGTGATTCAGCAACAATGGTCTTGTCTTAGGTACGCATCCTTCAGTCTATATAATGCCTTTTTTCTTGCTCACTGAGATATCAATCTACATTTCAAACCATTAAAACCAACCAACCAACCCGCAGCGTGATAACGTGCACTTCACAACTTTTTATCATAACAACCCCAGCTAAACAGAAACCATGTGCGGCATCAAACAAATCGTCGACCAGTGCAGAACCTGCTACGGCATCATCTCCAAAGAAGAGATCCCCACCATATGCCACAAGAGAACGTGGACATTGCCCGAAACCTTCGGACACGCAAAGGCATACTGTCCAGACCAAGGAAGGGTATACCTCGACAAGAAGCCAAGAATCAACCAGTGCCCGGTGTGTTACTGGGACTCATTAGATATCACAAAGGGGTTGGATATGCCCTGCCACCAGCGATCAGGGAGCAGTCTGGGCACTCGCTCGCTGTCACACGGTCTGGACCAAACCCGATCGACAAGCCCTTGGCAGAACACCAGTGTCCTCAATTTACCGGCTGAGGAGCCAAAAAGCGTGGCTGGGAAGGTGAAGGGGTTCTTTGGTAAGTGTCTTTTCAAGGTGATTCCTGGGTTCGGTAGGTCCTCGCAGTCTCCTTCGTCTTGGGCGGCACTCGATCAATGGGAGGATATTTGTGGTGATGAGGGTATTACGGACAAGAAGAAGAAAAAGAAAAAGGATGCGTCTATACCAACAGTGACGAGGGTGTAAGTACTTTAGAAAAATGAGATGAATGCCTTGCCTCTTGTCACGCCATCTCTCTAGCACAAAAAGTAGAAGTCATTTCGTATTTCTCATTACAATACGGACGGGTGTATGACGTTTTCTGCTTGCATATCTGACGGCTAGCCTCCTCAAAAATCGAACTGACTCTGATCTCTCTGCCGGATGAGGTATTGTACGGACTCTGTGGAAGTGGTGCTCCAAACTATGATATGACGTTGGCATCTCATCACATGATCACCCAGACAGTCATTACATACTGTCCATCTATAATGAAGACCTGGTCACTGACCAAGGTGACTACCTGCATCGGTCCCGGATCCGCACCAGCGAGATCAACACACCCAATCATCAACCGCCAAGGCTCGCAAAGGGTGCGTTCGTCCCATCAAGCAGGCAAAGAGCCAGAACGACAAATCAATAAAGTGACGAGCTCGTGTAGTTGCAGATACAACGCGAATCTGTGATGGGAAACCCGAATACGAGATGTGAACAGGGGGTAATCCTCCGTATTCGCACCGACTTGCAACCATCGTGCACTCATGATTCAAATGCGCTACAACCTCATGGCTCCAGCGCAGAGCTGTGATCTGCAGCCAAAGGCCGTCATCCATGACCAGAATTGAGCATCGCTTAGGAAATTATCTGCCTAGAGTAGACGATAAGACAATGAGGTTCCTCGGACATCGATACTTAGCTCAAGAGGGGCATTGGCGACTGTGACCTACCCTGCGTCGAGCGTCGATTCTACCAAAAGTCCCATAGAAGCACATGGCAATGAAGAATTCATCCTCATGATAAGCACAGCGACATATGCAGCAAGTCAGGGTCAATGAGCCGTGCCGCACGGGATGATCCCAGGCCAGATACCCGGGCCTTCTGAACCATAAGTAGTGGGGTGGAAGCGAACCGGGAAGCGGGGGGGATTCCCATGAAGATTTCGCGGGGAAGCTTCCATGAGATAGGGTAGGTAGTCCAACCATAAGCAAGAGAATATGACAAGAAAAACAAGACAAGCTAAATTCTTATGCAGTCTTACGAATACATGTACGGCCCCAAACCGAATACGATGGCACACCTCAAAGTCCCAGGGGTAAGAAGAGAAAGCGCCCTGGAGCGATCCACGGGCACGTCAACGGCGCCAAGGTCAGCGCCCAATCGAGACGTCTGTTTTCTACTTTCCCCCACCAAGGATCGCCCCGCAACTGCCCCTCCTTCCCGTCTGACGATGCAGAGCTCTACATAAATGGCCCACGGCGGCGACCTTCAATGACGCACGTGGAGGAGCTCTCACTCATTAGAAATCAAGAGCCTCTAAGACATCCTCACTCACTCTCACTCTCACTCTCACTCTCACTTACAATTCACTCACGACTCACGACTCAATCACGCAATCGACCTCACCACTTTATCAATCTTATCTAAGCTTAAAACTTTTGCCAAAGTCAAACCAGCAGAACCAAACCTTCAAGGTCTCATCCCGCAATCTATCCGCACTCGGGCCAAGCCCCTCTCCTCTCTCTCAACCAAACACAGACACCTGTCACACAACTCACACACACAATGGCGACCCGCCTCCCCGGCACGACCGTAATCGTCACCGGCTCCGGCGGCGGCCTAGGCAAAGCCATCGCCGAAGCCTACCTCGTCGCCGGCGCCAACGTCGTGATCTCCGACATCAACGAGGACCGCGTCGCCGCCGTCACCTCGGAATACCGCGACACCTACGCCGGCAAGCTCCACGGCATCGTCGTCGACGTCACCTCCGAAGACTCCGTCCAGTCCCTCATCAAGGGCACCGTAGAACGCTTCGGCCGCCTAGACGTCGTCGTCAACAACGCCGGCGTCATGGACAAGTTCGACCCCGCCGGCGACTGCACAAAGGAGACGTGGGACCGCGTCCTCGCCATCAACCTCACGGGCCCCTTCCTGACGACAAAGTACGCCGTCAACCAGTTCCTCGCCCAGGGCGGCGCCAGCGGCAGCGGCGGGCCCGCGGGCCTGATTGTCAATATCGGCTCCAACGCCAGCTACCGCGGCCTCGCTTCCGGCATCGCCTACACGGCGTCCAAGCACGGCGTCATGGCCGTCACCAAGAACACGGCGGGCTTCTACGGCGACAAGGGCATCTACTCGGTCGCGCTGCTGCTCGGCGGCATGGACACCACCAACATCATGGACGCCTTCGCCGAGGGCGTCAACCAGGCCGGCATGGCCAAGGTCACGGCGGGCATGCCCGAGTACAAGCGCGGCGAGACGGGGCTGGACCCGGCTGCTGTGGCAAAGTACTGCGTCTTCTTGACGGATAAGGATATCGCGTCGTCGGCGAACGGGAGCTGTGTCGTTCTCAACAGGAACTGGCCGCACGCCTGAGCCTGGCTTCTCTTCGTTGAGGTTTGAGGAAGAAGGGAGATCGCGGATGGGAAAAGAGCCGCGAGCATTGCTCATAAGCTTGTGATTGACGAGATGGCAGAGCAGCTTGAAGTAACCTAGATATAGGAAAGATACCTTATGAATGTTATTTATGATTACCAAACACCATCATCTGTGCTGGATCAATTGGCGTGTCATCGAGACTATTAGGGCTTCGACTCAAGTGTTTGTCCAAGCAAAAAAAGTCTGGTGGTGCTGTTCGCTCAGGTAGACTTCAATCACATTGAGACCATGCGTGACGATCAAAATCACTTCAGAAGCGAGTACCCGTGGTAAAAGGGTCAAAAAGAACGCAATCCTAACGAGGACAAAATAGAAGATGCGGCCAGTGTGGATTGAACACACGACCTTCAGATTAAGTGATTGAAGTTGACTTCAGTCTGACGCTCTCCCAACTGAGCTATGTCCGCCACGATCTTCGAGAAAGCGGGGCTGTTTGAGAGGTTAGATTGTCTTGCGCAGCGGGGCGCGCTCGCCGTCCGCGAAATTTCTGCCTTCGGAGACATCATTGGCAAATTCGATGGTCCCTGAGATGTCGTGAGAATGTGAAAACACGAAGTCCGAAAGAAACAAAGCCAAAAATGCTTTTGCCAGTGCGGCACAACACAAAGACTCTGGAAAAGGGTAAGGGGAGTAAATGGCACCAAGAATTGAGGGGTACCACCCATCTGAGCTTCTAGGCCACTTCCATGGTCAACCTTATTCTGAACGGAATAACAGCTGGTCAGGCGACGCCGCCTCCCATCTGGAGAAAAACCACAGTCAGAAAGTGAGGAAAAGTTGCGGGAACTCCAACTTTGTCTCGAGAGAACCTATCACCATCCTGGAACCGGCGGGTAGACGATCGTCTACTATCCCGACTAGAAAGGCATCTTGGTGGAATACGGGGGATTCTATCCGTATGAGCTGCCTTTTTCTACCTCTCGTAAGCTTCGTCCTAAACCACTTCCTATCTCTGCAATTCCATTTGCTAAGATGATTTTCCCAGGACGAGACTGAAATATTACCGTAATCAGATGAAGAAACTCCACGCTTAATGCACATACCAGTATCCCTGCTTCAAACCCAGTACCCACGATGGAAAGCCACTCACCCATCCCCTGGCAAAAGACCAATTCTCCTATCCCGCTCGTCCCTCAGATGCTTATCCTCTCCCTCCAACAACATCTTCTCCTCCACAAACGCGGCGTCACTAGTCCGGAACTTTTCCCTCATCACCCCTTTCTCCGTCATTATATCAGACCCGGACCCGGGCTCTAAAGGCTCTAACTGCAGCCGCCTTGGCGAAGAAGACGACGTCTCCTGGGCAGGCGAGACCATCACCTCAGGCGGCCACAATATCCGCCTCGCCTCATCCTCGCTCAACACCTCGCCCTCGTCCTCTGAGCTCTCATCAAACGCAGAAACGTCGTCGCCGCCGCCGCCGCCTCCCCCACGCCCAGGTCCAGGCGACGAAGGAACCGCCAAGAATACATCCGTAACAGTCTCATCCTGCGTTCGAACCAGCCGGCCATCCAATCCATCGTCAGAGACAACATGTTGAACGGCCTCCGCCTCCGCCTTCATAGCGTCAGCATCCCCCTTGGGCACCTTATTCTCCCCCGCCGCGACGACATCCATAGAAGTCAACTTCATCAACGTCCTCAACCTCGCGTCCCCGACGAACCGCCCCATCAAGACCCCCTCGTTCTCCCGAAACGTCTCATAAAATCTCCGATTCACCATCGCCGCTGCGCGCAGGTCCCCCACACTCTCCACGCACCTCTCCAAAATCAACAACCGTACCGCGTCAGACCTCTCGAGGACCTTGCCCTGTTCCTGGTCCTGCTTTTGCCCCCGTTCCTGTTCCAGCAGCTCCTGTATTCCCTGCTGCCCAAGCTGCAGATCAACCTTCTTCCCGTCAGAAAAACTCCTCAACCCCCTATGTAAAACAGCCTGCGGCTGCGTAGACCGGTGCCGCGATAGCCCCCACCCGTGAGCCCGTCCACTGACATCATGCAACGTCAATCCAGACACGCTATTGTAAATATCATTAATCGCCGCGCGAAACGCCGGCGCGGGATCGCATACCCCGCCCTTGTGAACCGCCAGCGGCGGACTGGCAATGGTCCGCAACAGATCGACGAGCTGTGCCAGACTTCGACGAGGTGGTGAGTATTGCGGCTGCTGGGAGCCAGCTGCCAGGTGTCCGAGAACCGACGAGTTCATGATGGTGGGCAGAAGCTCCAGCTCGCCGTAAACGAGCATCAGCCAGCCCAGATTCGTCGCGTCGCAGCTGTGACTTCCCTTGGGACACCTGGGCGTGCTGGTGAACATCAAGGCCGGGTTGGCAGACGTATTCGTCGCGGGCGTGGACGCTACCTCAACGGAAGACGAATCCGAGCCCGGTGGCGGAACAGCACGACAAGGCGGCCTCAGATACTCCCGAATCGTACTCACGCAACACTCCTCAACCTGCGCCATCTTCGCCCCCCTCACCCCCCAAATCTTCTCCTTGATCCTCCTCGGCCACGCCACGTGCATCCCCTCCAACTCGTCCTCGTCCACAAGATTCAAAATCACCGTCTTGGACATGCGCGTAAACAGCTGCCGGAACCCAAAAGCATAGCTAATCAGCAACCAACCCCGCGGCATCGCCTCGCTGCCCCGGTGAATCCACTGCGGCAGCCAGCGGTGCTCGACAAACAGCTCCAGCGGCGACGTGCACCGGTACCGCAGGCACACCTCCGCGATGGCGACCAGCTGCTCGAAAGTCACCTCGCGCGGCACTTTATCGTTGTGCATGTGCGCCGCGTGCAGGAGGATCGTGAGCGCCTGCTCGCGGTCGCCTTCGCGCTGCGGCATGCGGTAGAGCTTCGCTTCGGTGCCGTCGGGGCAGATATACGCCGTCGGCGGCGGCGCCAGCTGGTCCGTCAGGTCCTCGTCGTCGTGGACCTCAATGTGCGCGTGCTCGGTGAACATCCTCTCAAAGACGGGCGACGTCTCGGCCAGCAAAAACGACGAGACGCGGTATCGTAGCACGGGCAGCGCTTCCGCTTCCGCCCCGTTTTCGGCGCCAATATTCGCAAACTCGAGAACGGCGTCCCCGCGCGGTGCAACGGCGAGCTCCTTCACCGGCCTCTCGTCCGTGACGCCCGATTCGCCCAGTTGCAGAACCCGCGTCACCTCGACGAGATCCTGCTTTACCCGATCATGGTTCCTGAAGCGTATGTCGTAGAGCGGAAAAAAGTCCGGACTGGGCGAGAACGTCTTGATGATGCTCGCCCTCCTCATCTGCTGGATCGCGGCGGCGCGGAAGACTTTATCCTGGAAGAGCGACTTCACCATGCTCAGCGTGGCATCGGGCTCGTAACTTCGATATGTCTCTGACAGCGAGAGCTCGAGCGCTTCCACCAGCGACTCGATGCACCCCTTCCAGCCGCGGACGGCAGACAGGCAAATCTCACGCATCGGACGTGAACCTGCGCTCTGGCCGGTCGTCACTTCCGAGAGACTCCTCCCGCTAAACGAAGACCGAGTCAATATCGACGCAGGGCTCTGCGGCACCTCAAGCGACGACTCCCGTGACGGTCCCCGACCTCCCTCCGCCCACGCCGCCGTTGCCGCTCCGGTCGCCTGCCCCGGCGGCCCGGGCGATGGTGTGGACTTGCGCAACAGGGCCCGACACAAGGCTACATGATCCTTGACTTTGGCGTATTCCTTGTACGCGGCATCGGCGTCCTTGCTCGCGAGCGTCGAGCCGACGCGTTGCGTCAACTGTTGAATCTGACGAAGTTGGACGTCCGACTCATTCACGGTGCCGCTGCCGCTGCCGCTGCCGTAGCCCCCGCCGGCGGAGCTGGACCCATGGGACGAAACAGGTCCCCGGTCAATCGGATCCCCGCCGCCAAACTCAAAATCGCCAAGTCTCTGTTCATGTAGTGTAAGCGGCGTCCGACAGCTCGAGCGTCTCATCGCCATTGCAAAACGTCACAGAGGGAGCGGTGCAGTGAACCGGTGGGTTCAGTGGTTGAGAAAGAAAGGAGAAGGAGGAGAAAGTGAACGTGCAGTAGTGTGGGAACTTCCCCCCCCCCGAGGGGTTTGTGGAGATTTCCAAAAACTCACCGTACTGCTAGACCTACTACCATCGTCCTTTGCCGAGCTGATGCTCGATATCTTGCGTAGCGCATTGCTCAACCGCCTAATCTTGGGAGACGTGGGCGAGGCAACATCGCTCCGGCTGCGTTGGCGAACCATCACTCAATCCCAAGCTGCTGCGACCCAGATGCAATGCGATGTGGCAGCGGCAGGGGGAACGGCGGTCCGAACCAAGGATACGCGAAAACGCAGGGATCACTCATTTCCCAAACATCCAGCGACCTTTGGTGAGGGGGATGACGGAATCAGAGGAACTCGCAGTCTAACGTTGATACGTTGTCGCTCAGTGTACCTAGTATAGTATCCGTATACTTGGGAGACAGACACGGGACGGACTGCTTTCCGGTTCTCAGAAACAATCAAAATGGCAGCGAAACGGGACGGTCTTCAAACTGCGTTTCATGGGGCCACAGATGAATGGCTTCTGCCTGGGCGAGGGAAATAAGCAGCTGCATCCTTGGGGACAAGGGATACCTTAGGAGGGGGCAAAATACGAGGACGTTTTGGGGGCCAGCCGGCCGGCCAGGCCACGTTGGGAATTTTGCCTTTTGCGGTTTGCCTGCTTAGCAGGGGCCGCGGTGGCATTGTCATTGCCCTGGGACTCTTTGGAGAGCACCGGCCACCTGAAATAAGGCTGATTGCGGGGTTCAAACCACTGCATCCCGATGACGTAATCTTGCGTCGCTTCCCGAGACCCTTATCCTGGGTTGCACAACTTATCTGACAACACCTCAAATGGCGATGGCTTCAAATGGCATCTGAAAATGGCTGTACAGAGTCAGACAAAGTTCATCACTTGCAATCATCCCTGAGACTGACTGGCTGACTGGCGGCCTGATCTTCACATCAAGGAACGTCACCCGCACGTACTCCTGCAAAGTGCTATGAAATAATGGCCTTTTTTTTTAAACGCTTCCCGTCTATCTGCTTACATTGACACTGATCATTGATGTCTTTTTTCCACTCCTTTCCTTTGATGCGGTCATGCTGGCTTCCTCTGTCATCTCTCTTCAGAGACAGATGCCCAACCATTCCCTGCCGGGTATTTCATGACAATCGAAGCCGTCCTAAATACAGCCCTTGTTCCGTTATCATCCACACACCGTCTTGCTTCCTCTCCATGTACCCTATCCCCCATGGTATGACTTTGTTGACAAAAGGAAACTTAATGACGCATGCCTAACCGTGACCCATTTCGAAGACCGTTGCTGCAGATGCAATGAGACAAATAATAAACCCTGCCGCCCAATATAACGCAACAGTGTTCCCCCTTTGGAGAGCCTCGATAGGGGGGAACGAACAAAAAGACGATTGAGGCATAGCAATGCTCTCTCCAATTTCCATGTTTGAGCCAATACCGCCTCGCTGAACTGGCATTCCTCCCCGTGCAATTCTTCAACGTATTGCTGTCTGCAGATCCTCATGCCCATTTGCTGATCTGATGTTTGTTTGCTTTGGCCGGTTGTGGTGACCACCATCGAACAGGACTTGACCAGTATAAGTCTACCTGGTGAACGGTGTCCGTCGCCGTACTAACTCGATTCCCGAGGCCCCGCTCACCACCTCCAGGCCGCGAGGGCATTGCAGAATGCCTGCTACGACTAATGACCAAACTCATTGCTCTAATCCAGAAGCAGAGTGTCCAATACCTGTGCGTTGCCAAAGTTTGCAATAGGGTAGCCCATCCGCTTCTGCAGAGGCCACTCGTCTCGCCTGTGCCCTATCCAAGAAAGCACGAGTAGCTTTCTGCCGTGCAGTGATAACCGCAGTCGTGTGCAATTGCGACGTGTTTCTCATGCCCTTAGCCGCCCTTCCGGTCTGCGTCGTGCTTGGGTGGCTGCTCGCTAGAGGCAGATCCGCCGTGATTCTTCGTGTCAGCACCCTTTTTGCGGCCCTTTGTGGCCTTCTGCCATGAGCTCTCAGGGCCGTGGCTTTCGCTTTTGGCACTGCGTGTATGGCCATTCTCTCGAACGCCATTAACCCTTGGGGAATGGACCTGAGCCTGACCGGAGCTGTGTGACTGCGCCTGAGCCTGTGCTGTCGCTTGGGATGAGCGCTGGTTGGCCGTCGAGGATCGCTTCGGCGAATGAGTAGATGCATGCCCTTGCTTGGATTCCTTTCCAGCCGAGCCCTTGGTGTCGTTCGGTCGGTGTCCTGAGCCAGAAGGCTCGGCGTGAGCCTTGGGTGCTGAGCTTTGGGAAGCTGGCGGAAGCTGATCAACTCTTGATGCAAAGTCATTCTTTCTCACAACTGTCGGTGAAGGAGATCTGGTCTCGTTGATTGGCGACAGGTGCTGTGCGTCAATGCTCAACTGGTGGCCATTCATCCTATTTTCTCGAGTTGCGAGATCAAGTGGCGCTATTACTCCACTTTGCTGTCTCGATAGCGCTCTCTGGCGAAGGGATGGCTGCATGCCATTTGCGATGTCTGGATATGGTTGCGATTGCACTTGAGCTTGCGGTGACCAAGCATACTGATTCATCGACATGAGTGCAATCCTGTCACGGAATGAAGCGTCGTCGATCGCCTGGGACGCAGGCTGCTGGGGTGCAGAAACAGAAGTTGGTGAAGCCGAGGCAGTCGCATTGGTGGTCGACGATGGCGTGGTAGTACCGTTAACAATCACCGGAGTCCGCTCAGACACGGGAATCTGAGCTGATTCAGACCTTGGAAAAGCCTGGCCGTCCAACTGATCTGAGGTGTATCCGGTGATGCCGAGACCTTGAACTTGCAGCGTGTTTTCCTGAGACGAGCGGCCTTGATCGTCAGTTGGGTTTGATTCCGTTGAAACCACGGCAGGATTGTGACGTTGCGATGGCGTCGAACTCGTGCGAAGAGATGATCCAGTGCCGTTGACTATCAAAGGCCGCGAGGCTGCTCGAGGACCGTTCGTACTGCCAGACGCAACCACCGGAGCGGATGCTACCGAGCTACCTCCGCTAGAGAACGCCCGGGCATGGCCAAGGGGAGACGGTGAACGAGATGTTCTTCGCATTCTGCGGTCCAGGATAGTCTGCGGAACCTCGGTTGACAACCTACGCCGTCCCTGGGCTGGCTGGGTCGTGTCCGCAAAGGCTATGGCGTTGGGCGCTACTTGGGAGTGCGCCGGACTGGAGGCATCTGAAACGTAGTAACCCAAATAAGCTCCTTCGTCAGAGGCAGGCGAATCGCTCGCTGGGGCCTGGGAGGCTTCGTCGTACTCGACGTCGCTTGGAACGCCGTTCGAGACCGGGATTCCGTTCACTTGCCGAGTGGGATTTAAATTGGTATTAACCGACGCGCTGTTTCCTGTATAAGCCTGATTGTGCTGTGCTGTAGGAGCAGAGCGGGAGGCAGGCTGTGACTGCGACCTTAGTGAGCTTCCGGAAGTCGAGGCGCCCGACTCTGTTGTTGCTGACGATCTTTGAAGGCCTCTTCGATATTCTGGCGTGCTAGTCGCCACTGTCGCCGGCGAAGAGGGATAGGCGAAGCTGGACTGGCCGTAATACGCCGCCATGGGTACTCCGTACATGCTGTACCAATCTTGAGGGCCAGCGATGGGGGCACTCAGGGGCGGATTGTCAAAGGAGTTGGTCCTGGACCGTTCTGGACCCTGCTGCGTAGCTGAAGAGGACCCCTGCATCCTCTGAGCAGCGTGCATTTGGGCAGCCATCTGAGCCTGGACTTGCTGATAAACCTGGGATTGAGTATAGAGCTGGAACCGAATGTTATTTTCTTGCTGAACCTGGGCGGCCATGGCTGCACCTACAAGCGCGGGATATTGCTGGTGGGACTGTGCCTGTTGCGCGTACCACGCAAGATCCTGGGGAGTCATAGCCACTTGGGGCATGTACATGGTGTTGGTGTCGTAAGCGACGCTGGACGAAGCTCTCCTGTTCGAGTTTGCATTCCGCTGGAAGTTATTCGAGTGTCGACCTCCACGGAAGTTTCCACGGCCTCTACCGGAGTGCTGCTGAGAAGAGCTGCGGATCATGACCGGCCTCGAAGTATTTGGAGGGCGCTGGAACACCGGTGTCTCTTCTTTGGGGTAGACGTATTGTTCGCAGCATTCACCCAGTTTCCCTTCTGAGATGAGGTCAAACGCTCGTCGTAACTCCAGATGAAGTCCACGGAACGAGTACTCATCCGCAGTGTTGCCCAGGTTGCGAGCGGTGTTGAATGGCTCCTCCACACACAAATGGTTATTTATGCCAATGTGCCATCCCTTTTCCATTCGCGTTGCCTTCCGTCCAAGACGAATTGATATAACGTACTTATCGTAGTCGAACTCGTGTGCGTAGAAGCGGAAGAACTGGAACAAGAGCTCACCCAAAGACGCCTCATTCTTCGCGCCGAATCCGCTCAGTTTTTCCAAGTCATCAGCGAATGCGCTCTCGGGCCCGCCGTTCTTAGGGAGCCGCTGATGCTGGCGCTGGTGAAGGGAGGGAAGCACTGGCGGGTCGCGAAGCTGGAGAAATCCAATAATGAGGCAGATCCACGTGTAAGAACTGAGAGTACCACCAAACGCTGTTCCGATCAGTAAAATGTGCGAAGAGTCAAGGGGGTATTTAACCCATACCAGCATCGTTTACAATCCTCTGCCGTGTCCAGTACTTGATAACCATGGCCAAGGGCCGCACTCGAGGATCGATCTCGACGTATGTTCGGACCATTCTCGTGTTCTCCAACGCCAGAGTATTGTTCACATTCATGTCGCAAGCGAGGCCGAGCTCGGGGTCCCAGATCTTGACGATGGGAACTTTGGCGCCTGAGATGCAGACGACCTTTTCCATGCCCTCTGTAGTAGTTCGTGTCAGAAGTCTTGTTGTTAGATTCCTGTGCAAGAAATGGTTTACGTACTCTTCGCAAGCAATGCTGCAATCGTGCAGACATACTCCAAGTCCTTCCAAGGCGTTGTAATGCAGATATCAACTATGGAGACAGTTAGCACTGCATCCCCAAGCGCCAGCCCAGTGTTAAGAGAGCCCACGAACCATCAGCGTCGTCCGAGCAAAGTAAGTTGCCTGAGGAGCCAAAGAGATGCACGCGAATGTCATTTCCAGGCCATTCCTCGTTAAACATCTTCTCCAGCTTGACGACGAGCTTTTGACGGTTTTCTTCAACTTTGTCAGTCGGTCGTAACCTGTCGTACAACTCCCGCATATCTGTGGTCAGCTTCGTCTCCACATCTTCCGACAGCTTGCTCTTGATCTTGTCGAGGCTGGTCTTATCCAGCTTGTCGCTTCCTATGCTGTAGGGCATACGCCTCTTCGAATTGATCTGAGAAGTCTCATATTTGCAGCCGCCAAGCCGGGGAGGGAGGGGTCGTAATGAGGGAAGGTTGCTGTTGGTCTCTGAGTAGGCAGAGCGAGGAGAGTGATTGTTTGTGGCGGTTGGCGAAGGTTCCCGCGACTCGAACGAGAAGTTTCTAGCATGTTGTTGGGGAGTCGAGGGCATGGAGTTGGAATGAGACTGTCCATTGCCGGTCCTGGCTGCAGGGCGTGCAGGGAGTGGATGTGAAAGCTCCGGTTGTTGCTGCGATGACTGCTGCATCTTGGACGGAGCGTCCTTGCCTGTTATGACAGCGCGATCGCCTTTGTCTTTAGTCTGCACGGCTCTATTCCCATGGCCTCCTTGGGAACCCTTGGTTGAGGAGATTTCCTTGTTTGAGACCTTGGAGGTTGATCTGGACCGAGGGGCCGCCTGGATCTGAGGGGTAGCCACCGTCGCCTGAGGAAGCGCTTGAGGTTGGTGCAAGCCGCCTCCTCGTCCCGGTGAGACGAGATTGGTGTAGTGTAGCAACTGCGCTTGGTAGACTGAGGCTTGTTGCGGAAAGAGCAAGGGCCAGAAGTCTAGCTGGGCCGGAACGCGAGAGGAAGCGTCGCCGAAGTAGGAACCCGAAGTAGACGATGATATCGTGGGGGCTTGGATCCAAGGAGACGTTGGATATGTATGCTTGGATTCAGTTGTGGCAGCTCGACTTTCCATGGAGCGAGTCCTGGCTCAGCTTCCGTGACGAGGACGAGCGGAATGAGTCGGGCGCGAGCGCAGGGCGACGAGAGAGGGAGATCGTTGAAGATCTGGCAGCAGGAGCCTATTCGTCGCGGGTAGAGCAGAGTCGAGTATGCAGAGGGTATCAAGAGTATCGAAAGGGTAGTATAAGGGCTGAATTGGGCGCGGTCGAGTGGGAGGCGAGCGCTGTTCAGAGTGGTCGAGTCTCCTTCTTTTTTCTCCCAAAATTGAGTCTTTGGCGCAGACGGAGAGGGAATTTGGGAGGGAAAGAGGGTCGGGGTTTTTGTGATAGCCGCTGCTAAGGCAAGTAAAGGGCTGCTAGAGGAACGCGAACGAGCCGAAAGTATTCATGAAGTTTCGCAGACTCGGTCTGGTGTAGTCGGTGCAAGGAGGGATTGCTGAGGTAGAGAGCACACTCCTCTCTGCGTGTGGTCGTGTCGTGGAGGTGGTGCTCTTGGGGGGAAGAGAGAGAATGTCGTCGACGGCAGGAGGCGAAAGGAAAGGGTGTGGAGTTTAGATCGGGGACGTTGGCCCAAAAGCGACAGGACTCGGGGGGCCCTCGGGCGGTGGACCGCGAAATAACGCTGGGGGGAGGAAGGGTCTAAGGGGGTGGTGCGCACTGCGTGTAGTTGCTGCCACGGGATTCTGCGAGGAATTGTGATGTTGAAGGTCTGTGAATCTGGTAAGCAACAAAGGAGCAAAATAACCAGCAACAGACAGGAGACAGTGAGGTAAAGGAGGATAGAGACAAGAAGGACAATTCTCAGAGGAGTGAGAGAAGTGAATGATGTCCCGGAAGAGCAAGAGCGAAGGAAAGTGTGAAGGGGAGCGTTTCGTTTGGGGGTGCAAGGAAGGGAAGGTACCTCAATCCAGGGAAGGTACCGGGGGTGGGGAGAGGGTACCTTAGCAGCGAGTGGTGCAAGTACTCTTTACGCGAAAATCAGAGTGCGGCACTGGGTGTGTTTGGGGGGTACTTTTCTTAGGTAAGTGAGAAGGTACCTTGCCTCTGGCTGGGCGATGATTGAGGAGAGCAGGGTGAGATGAGGTTCCTGAAGCGGCAAGGCCAATATCGGAAAAGTAAGGTAAGGCAAGGCAAGGTAAGGCGATGTCAGGTAGAGGTAAGGTAGGGACAGGTCCATGTTTCCGTACCTTATGAATCGAGAGCCAGTCGAGTGAAAGCGTGGTGGTGTCGAGGACTCACTCGTCTGCGAATACAGCGAGGAGAGAGGAAGCCAGTGTGTGTGTGTGTATGTGCGCGTGTATCCGCAGATGCGTGCCGCAGCGATTTGAGAATCGCACACACTGTGCAATGAGAGGAGCGCTTCGACTTGTGGAAATAAAGTAAGCTGAGCAAGAAGCAGAGGTACTTCTTCAGAATCAGGGAGCGGGCAGTGAGTAAGAGCAAGGTAAGGTATGAGTGAGTGAGGCCGCAGTTCACTGAGGACTGCATCAGAGTCAGTCTCAGTCCCGGTCCTGCTGGTTCCACTTCAGTCGCGGTTGCAGTCCCGGTTCTTCCTCCCAGACCCTGCAAGATCCAATTCAGCGTTTAATGATTTCACCGAGGAGGAGAGTTGGACAATGCAAAGTGAAGTGATGCTGAGGTTCGGCGAGGCACGGTGCGTGGTGTGCGGCGGGTAGTTCTGGTGTAGTATGTGTGGTCACTGTGCCTGTCTGTGGAGGTTTGGCGGCACAATTCCTGCGACAGTTCCATCTGATTGCTGGTTTGGCTCGTCTGGTGTGGCCCCGGCGCACTTTAAGAGGAGGGGAACATTAAATAAAGCGTGGCAGGGCAGCAGCACTTGGCAAGTTGAACATCCCATCACATCAGCATCACCAACAATAGCCAACTCGCCGGAGTAACTGGACGAACAATGATTGCCGGTCCAACCATAGTTTCCGAGTAGGAATATGGTTGCATACCCAGTGAGCAGTACCAAGTCGGACCGGTCACATCCAACTTGCTGCGAGGCAGAATAGAATTGCCTGTCTGTTGGAATACCCAAAGGTCAAGAGATCAAAAACATTGGATGTTGAATACTTCGATACCTCCTCAGGTACGCCAAGGTACCTACTGCAGTGCCCAGGTGCCTTACCTAAAGGTAGGTTGGAGAGCGTATCACCTCAGACATGAGAACTGCCTTAGTCGAGGACAGGAAGGGAAGGAAAGCACCGCATCGTATCTTGCACCTTCCTTCCTCGCCAAAGCCATATCATGACGCAGCAACGGCTATTGGAGGCAATGAGAACCAGGCATTTGGTTCTTGAATTGCTTCACGGGCTTGCTTCTTTCCTGTGCTTCGAATTGCCGACTCTAGATCCTTCTCTTCCGTCTGTCATTCCCTCATTCAGTCGACATGGCCATGGTAGTGGTCAACGCCAGGGACAAGGTACCTAAGATACCTAAGTAGGTACTTCTCAATCTACCTACTTAGGCCAGATCAGTTGCAGCTGCAGCTACCTTACTCTGTAGACACCTTGAGGGGTTCATTCACTAGTCGTCACGCCGCCTTCCCTTTTTCCCCTTCTCTACCTTATGATATGTGGTACAGATTGGTAGGCAATCTTGATAACATAGGAATTACATTACCGACCCGAGTAAGGAGTGCTCGAGGGGGGTCACTTTGGTCACATCCCTTTACTGCGGAGGATGAAAAGCTACGACCACAGGTTGTACCATGTTCGACCCACAGTGCGTGCACGGAGCGCGCGGGCAAATCGCAAGAGCACCAGCTCAAGTGGGGAAGACGACACACGCTTCACACGCTGTGTACATTTTTGGTGGAGGAGAATGCACATGCGGGAAAGAGACCCCATGAAGAGAGAGGCGGGAGAGAGACGCTGAGGATTCAATAGGGGAGGGGTCATTTCGCGGTCTTCGCGGCCTCGCGGAAGTCAGGGCTGGCCGCTTGACCCCATTCCCACCCTCGCATTGCCACTTGCATTATCCGCCCACGACTTTCTGCCCAGCACCTACCGTGCTTTCCCAAGGTACTTACGGACAGATTTGGCGCCTTGAAATTACTTCCCATTGCTTGCTCCCTCGGCGTGTGGGATGCGTCGGCATGGTACGGAGTACAGGTGGTTAGGTAGTGAGCGGCCAGACTCCAGACTCCAGACCCAGATTACCTACCTTAGGCGCAGACGTACCTAGTCCCCAAGATGGGCAAAGTACTTGCAGCTACCGCTCCGCGAGTCCGTACCAACGTCGTGGTGTAAAACGGGCTACAGGCAGGGGTTAAGGGGTTAGACAGGCGCCACACACCCCTCCGACCACCGCTTGTCACTTGCTGCTTGGCTCCTGACGGGCCTTTCCTCTGTTGGGATATGACGTCGCAGAAACCGCCAGCCTGTGGCTTGTCTTGGATTTTGGCGTTCTGGCCGGCACTAATTACTTTTCTGAGTGTGCGTGTGTGCGTGTGCTTGTGTATGCGAATATTAGGTATGCGTGTGTATATGTGTGTGTCTGTTGTGTCGTGTTGTGCCGTGTTAGATTGGACACTACTCCCTGCTATCCAGCACTATGTAATTATTTGTGGTCCGCAAACCGAGGCAAGAAAGCTGGAGAGAAACCTGGAAAGAAAGTAGCATTTATGCGTATGCTCTCTGTGGCTCGGCAGCTGTCTCCCGTAGTGGGGGAATTCGCCCTAACATTGCATAAATTCCTGATCTATGACATAAGATACTGTACCTAGGTAGGTAGCCGTAGTTTCTTTACTTCCACTGAATATCTCCCTTCTATCTGTGTCCCACCTGCTATCTGACTAAGGTCGGTACCTCAGTGATGGTCTGAAGGTAGATGTGCCCCAATGTATATTATCTTAGTAAGCGTGCAGACAAGCAAAGCCCCGCTTAGAAGCACTCAAGCCAATATTCCACTGTGAGGGATTTGGCAAAGTCATTTGGGAGCGTGGATGGGGAATTGGGCCCTGCCTTCCTCATGTCACCCTGCCTCCCCGTGGAAGGGGGAAGGAACTTTCTGGGACCGGAGCATGTGCTTGCCCGCTTGCCCAGGTATCCGTACCTGCTACCTACCTTACTCCGTACCGTACCTGCTTGCCTGCGCTGCAGCTGCTCCTGCGCCTGCGCTGCAAGCTTGGAAGCTTGGAAGCCTGCACCTCCCCTCCCCTTGCCCTGCCATGCACGTTTCGACCGCGACCGCGCCTTCCAGCTTGGACGTACTTGCCCAGACATGGTGAAGAATGAGAGCAATGTCTCGAACAGAAAGAAGACCATCCTTTTTTACATAGTAAGGTATTTAGGTACTCCGTACTCGATATTACCTACTTGAACTTCGTATCAACAACGGAGAAATCAAACCCACATTCTAGACGCTCGCTTGATTTCCGAACGTCAGGCCTGACGGCGTGCACCTCCCTTTTTTTTGGCCCGCCTCGTGTTGTCGTTCATCTTGTCTTGTCTCGCGTCCTGTCGCTTGCTCACTCCCTCTTATTTTATTTCCTAACGGATATTTCCATTTCCCATTGCTCCCACCTCCCCTGCCGGCATCATCTATTTCCACCACCTTAAAATTATCAGGGTCCCGATACTATGGCCACCTGAATATCTTTCTAGGAACCCAGCAGCTAGTGGGGTCTCTCCGTACGCATCCTGGCTTCAAGAGAAACAGCAGCGTCTGCCGCCACAGCCTGCAGACAACTCGAGGGCTTGTCAAGACTCGAGGAGCCTACTAGAGGCCTGTCCGTCAACCCATTTCGACGACCCCCGATGCCATGGGCCCCAAACCGTCCAAAGTCGAGCCAACAATGGGCCAGAATCACCAACGCGCTTCCCAAAGCCCGGTCGTGTTTTCGCGTTGCCGGTCTCCGCAACTCACCCCGTCTTCCACTTCCTCGACCGCTTTCTCGTCTTTCTCTGGTCGCTCCTGATCCAATTCGTCTCGGACCCTCCCTCTCCCCGGTCGACCCCTTCTCCGTGCGTCTCGCCCATCCCCCATGGCCTGCCATCGCTACTATAAGCCCCAAGATCCGGTATGAGGGAGCCTCGTCCTTTCCGATACCCGTTCGCCGATCCAGTCATACGCCGAAGCTTCCCCGCCAGACCACGCCATAACACCACACGGCTGCTCCAGTATTTCTTCTCAGCGAGTCGGTCAATTCAGGCGGTCTTACAATACCGACGCCGCCGCCCGGAACACCAAAACCGCACCAGGAACGTCAAAATTCGCGTCAGCGACGACACCTGAGGTGGCACAGGAGAGCACAAGCAACAGCAGCACCTTTTGGGGCTGACCCTTGGCTTTCCTCAGCTGAAGAAGGATTCGGCCCTCCTCCGACCGAATCCCCCAGTGACTAAGACTTCGGAATACGCTCGAGTGCCCCTCCCTGTCGAGCCGTCCATCAGCTATTCGCCCGTCTGCGTCGCCTCCTCGGCGGTTTAGTACAGCGACCCAAACCCTCTGAGAGGGTCGTCACATTGCTCCGTCACGGCGCCTAGCAAACCTCCCTCTCCTTTCGAGTATACTGCCCAATCCAGAGGCCACGGATCAAAACCTTGAGATGTGGCAGTGTGCACGCGCTCACCTAGGTACTTTGTCGGTTCAACGAGATGCTCTAATTCTCCGGTGATGGGCTACTAGAGGTGAGACATTCGCTCAGCTTCGAATGAGCAAGCCAGAGTATCGCCGCGCCCGCTCATCACAACACTTGGCATCACGAGAATTAATCACAGCTAGAGGTAACGCACAACATCTATAGACCCGAACTGCCGTTAAACCTCATTCTGTTCGAAGTTGAAGCCCCCCTACAATGTTACTTCCTCCGCTGTGTATTGGTCGGGACGGCCCTTTAGCTTTGCGGCTGGCTGGCAAGCCACTTATACACATCCGTGGCCATGTGGCTCCAGGTTAGAGAAGGGCTGGGAAGCGGTCACAATCCGTGAACGGGCGAGCAACCAGGGCGAAATGTCTCTGAGAGATGCTAGATCGAGAAGCGGCCGAAGCTTGCGGCTGGATTACTTGTCCTCGTCCAGTCTTCCCGCCTGGACTAAGACAATGACCTTCTCTCAATGCATCGCCACTACTTCCAGCCGATCTATCGTTCACATCTTCAAGTCACACACATTTTTTACGTACAAGAGACTGGCAGCTCACTTGGTATCCAACCCGCACACAGCATCGCCAACTAAGGTGTCAATCGGACATTGTATACCACCGCCACTGCTAATGACCTGAGATGGGGGCCCTGTCTTACCTCGACTGTAACTGCAAACAGTTAACGAAGACCTCTTGGTCGAGACTTCCCGTTCAACAATTACATCCGCGAGTCGAATGTTGCTATGATGGAACATGCTACTTGTTGTCACGTCGTTATGTCTTTGCGCTAATGTCTTACTCTACTAATTTGCTAAGGCTACTTGATAGTTCTCCCGTTTTCAACCAGAACTTAAAGTTAAGCACTTACCGGCAACCCCAATGCCCTACAATGAAAGGTGGAGAGGGCCCAGGACATCACAAATGTATCCGTATCGAGAGAGCCAAATAGTCCTCCTCAGGCTGAACTCCTGACCAAACTTTGCGGCTGAATTGCGCAACGTGGCTGCTGTTCATCTCACAAGCTTACCTGACCGGTTGCCATCGCCGACGTCATTGCTTCGACTCGAACGGTATTCAATGCACGCATTGATGCAGCCTATGGCTGCTCAAACCATCACTTTAGTTGAGTCGCAGAGAGGGACGGAATAAGCTAGACGTGCGCTCGTCATTGGTTAGGACCCAGGAACATCCATTACGCTTCAAGCCCACCTCTTTCCAACGACTACGTACACGGATGTCTCCATGAGCTAGAGTGATGAGAGTGTTCTGCAGGCGCCCGACCGAGCGGGATCTGTGTGATGAGAAGCAGAGGTGCACTCGCGGCTACTCGTTCCCAGATGCAGTGCAACCCTCCGTCGGATGGCTCCCACCGCGGGGCGCAGGAGACATACGTATTCTACCATTGGGCTTCTACGCAGCATTGTGCGGAGCTGACCTGGTAACCGCAAGTGCCATCTTTGGTCGCTTTTCGAGAATAGCATCGGCAGTCCGGCTCGGACTGCCAGCTCCGAGTTGGGGTTTCCCACCTTTCCCTACCCGGCAACACGAGCCAGAGGCAGTTGTCCACGTTCATACAAGGCTCCCGGAGCAAAGAGACAGACATCAGAGAACGGCCACGTTTTACGTAGCGTCAGCCAGAATGTTTCCTACGAGGGACAGACGGCTTCCAGACCGGGCAAAGATGAATCTTCCTAGCACTCGGGAGAAACCTGCAACAGTCTAGACTCTCAGCCACCCGCACCGCCATGCCGCTGTATACAAGGTTTGTCAACTGAGACCTCCCGCCAACTCAACTGTCTTTACGATACGTCCGCAAATAAATCGTACGGCGGTAGACGATCCGTGAACGCTTCCCGCTTCCCACATTCCTCCCGCCGCTTTCCTTGAATCTAGGGGTGCCCAGATCGACGTCAGTTCCACCAATCTGCTGTTTGGACCGAATTCTCCTTGTCGAACGGGGCAAGTTCCAAAAGCTCCGGTTCACCCAAACATTGGGCTTCTCCGGATCTTGGCACATTTCTTTCGGCTTCAACTTGCCGGCGGTCCTTCGATGATTTTAATGCTGGAAATGAAGCGACCACCGTCAAGTTGTATGATGATTTCGAAGTTCAAGAGACGCCGCGTTCGTGGTTGCCATGAGTTCACCTCAGGTCCGGTAAAGCGATGACATTCACTTTAGACCTCCATGCAACCTCCCTGCTGTTCAAGCGGACCATTACAGATGGACGGCATCATGTTTCAACTGTTGGTTCCTGTCTCTTTCAGAGACTCTCCCCGGTCAGTGGAACTGTGGCAAGCCGGTGGTCAAAAATTTCCATGACATCTTCGATGGCTGTAGCGTCAATGGCACTGTCTCCGCAAGGCTCCGTCCAAATTCCTCCATGGCCGTTAGGATACTATCAACTCACTTGCGAGTTACTAGGCTATCGCGATGCGGTCAATTTGCAGGGAGTCCGCAGGTCGCTATCGTCATTTAGAGTTCGGTGAGCTGTATCGAGCGGTTCAAGTGAGTTGTGCCTCGATTAATATGCAAATGTTTCGACGGGGATTGGCCATCCAGGAATGCGGGCGCGCGTTCCAGCAAGGTCGGCACCCCCTCGGACCTCGGATCGCAGACTCTACAAGACTCAGTCATATTTGGTCTCTCTTTTGGGTTATGAAAGTTTGGCTCGATTTGGGGCATCCAGCCTGCCTCAAGGAATGGCAAGAAGAAACAGAGCCGAGTGATCTCGTTCCCTAAGATTCCTTGCAAAGGCTCTCCGAAATCCGGCGATCCAGAATCAACGGTCTCTCGGTCTGAAATCTCCTTCGTCCATTTCAAGGCAAGCTCCCGCATCTTTAAGTAGAAGCGAAACAAATGTCTGTTCTATTCGAGTCTCTTGTTTCTTTCCTCGGGAGAGGCACAGGGCGCGGAAAATCAGAGGGCCCGATCTTCTTCAACCCTGGGAAAACACCAGGCTGAAGATCAACCGTCCAGGTCCCCAATGCAGCGATAAAAACCATCGGAGAGGAACCTCCTCCCAATCAGGGGTTCTCTGAAGGTCAGGTCAAGCCAAGCCGACAGACGGCTTCAGCCTCGCGACGTGATTCTCCCCATGGTTCGACCAGGAGCTCAGGGCGCTCGCTAAGCAAACATGCGACGCGCCCTGTATCGAAAGTTTCAGGAAAGTTCCTCAGAGCTTCTCGCCGTTCCCCCCTCCCACCAGTTTCTCAAAGGTGGTCTTTTTGGGGATGCCGCCAGCCGCCTTGCGCATGCCGGTCATGTTTCTATCCTCTTCCTTTCCCTCTTCTCACTGCCTCTCTCTGCCATCTACGTAAAGTCAATCTTGCATTTGCATTACATCTGCACGCCGTCTCAAGCCAGTTGATCCTTGCCCGCTTATTGCTTCTTTTCCCGCACCGCCTGTTCCTGCAAGCCGTTTCCCGCAGAAGGCGTTGCTTTGCCTGAGACGTCTTTAGTCTTGGAAACAGAGATACATACTATCGATCGCATTGCTGTTACCCACACGCAGCGCGCGCACCCACCCACCCATACACATACACACATATCAAAAGAAAAGATCGATCACCATGCTATCGAGCTTGACAACCAAGATCGCCCTGAGGAAGGTGGGCCTGAACAGCAAGAGCTTCGACTTCAGTGGCGTCGGCGGCGGTTCGACAGACGCGAAGAGCAGCAAGAAGGGTTCCAATGCGGGCCTCGACGACGACGCGGCGGACGGGAACGCGGGGGGCTGGCCGGCGTGGATGTCGATGAAGTCGTTGCCCATCACCGTCGCGCCGTGGTTCTCCCCGCCGCCCCCGCCGGTCCCCATCGGCGAGGTCCCGAAAATTGGTGAACTCGCCCCGCTGGACCGCGATAGGCAGCTCGAGTTTGGCCGTGGTCGTCCTGTCCTCGTTGTCTTTTTACGCTGCGTTGGTTGTGCTTGTACGTTTGTGGACCTCGTTGTCTCGTCCCCCCCTTCACCTTTCGGCTGTTACGTGATGTGGCACAACGATGCCTTTTCTTCAAGAAGCCTCACCGTGACTAACATCTGCCTGTTCCTACACAGTCGCCCAGAAGACCTTCCTTGCCCTACGGGACCTGGCCAACAAACACGCCCGCACCCTAACCTGCATAGCGGTCTCCCACTCCTCCCAGGCCGCGACCAACAAGTGGATCGACATGCTCGGCGGCGCCTGGAACGTACAAATCGTCGTCGACGAGGACCGCGCCATCTACGCCGCCTGGGGCCTGGGGCTGGGCAACGTGTGGTACGTCTTCAACCCGACGAGCCAGGTCCAGGGCTGGAAGGAGAAAGGGTGGTTGGGGGAGAAGGTGGCCGGGGCGATTCAGCGGACGGGCGGTGCTTCTGCTGAGAACGCCGCGTATACCGCTGCGAACTCGAGGAAGCAGCCTCCGCCGATGGAGAGACGGGGCACGGGGATGAGCGGTGCTTCGGCTGTGAGCGTTGGTGGTGGGGAGGACGTGGAGGGAGGGGCGAGTACGGTTATGGGGAATAAGTGGCAGACTGCTGGGGCGTTTGCTGTTGATGGGCGGGGGACTGTTGTTTGGGGTGGCAAGGCTTTGAGGGCTGATGATCCCATGGATTTGGAGATGGGGGTCAAGGTCTTGGGGGTGTAGACGGAGGAGTTCACATGGAGACCGTTGTCCCTCAGATGGGACTGGCTGAGGTATGTAGGTACGGTGGTAAGGCGTTTTTATAAAAGGTTTCGGACGGAAAGGGTGGCGTACTGATTGGCTTTGATAGCGCGGTTTGGGTATGCAATGAGATTGTTCAAGATTAGCAATATTTTCAGATGACGTGGTTGTTCTTCCAACTGTTGGGCTTTGGGGCCGATTGGCTGAGGTTGTGTAGTATTCGCCCTCTACCGATAAAGGCATATCCTCGTAAGGCGATGAGCGGGAAGATTGTGTGCAAACTTTCCTTCTCGTTGGCATCCAGCAGCTGGTTCACAGGAAGGATATCGATGATGAACCAATCGGTCCGTGGTCCGTACTGTTGGCTGTTGGAACAGTGATCTCCCTCCCAGCTTCGGACAGGCTAACGGAAGTTGAAGTAGAAGAAGTACAGCAAGAACAGCGTTCGAAAGAATTTGCCCGGTGAACAGCTTAGATATTAATGCCGCAAACGGGTTAAGCTCCTTTGTGGGATGCGTTGCCAGTGGTAATGTTGATGGCGACACAGGGCCATCGCGTCTCACTCTTTGCATATTGATCAACACATGCGCGAATGGTGAGATGTGGGAAATGTAGGAGGAGGGGTCTATAGTCCATAGTCATGATCAAATTCCGAGTCCGTCGTATTAGGTCGTGTTGGACGTCTCATCCTATGAGTCCTTGGGTTTTGTTTGCCTTCCAACACGCTGTGACCTGGTTCTCGGACAAAAATGAACAACTCTTCGTCTCCAACAGCGGGCCTTTTCTTCTACTTCCTTGTAAGTCGAAGTCAACGAGAACCCATATCGTGAAGCTGAGTACGTAAGTAGGGTATCGCCTGTTGGTGTGCGTCCTCTCTCCTCATAGGTAATTCCCGGAACCAAACAACACATCCTCAACAAAGCCGACGAAACGCGGCTTGCCCTCCAAGAACGTCAATAAAGTTGCAAAGAATACACCCGAGTAGCTGTTGGGGGGGGATGAGATTGATGGTAAGTAGTACATGGTGAAGGCCGCATGTACCGAGACCCGAGACCCGTTGGCTGTTGGTCGTTGGCTGTTGGTCGTTGGCTGTTGGTCGTTGGCTGTTGGTCGTTGGCAAGGCCGCCCAGACCCGACCCGACCTCTTTTAGTCTTCAACACCCCCGCCCCGCCCCGTTCGTCCCGCCCCACGGTGCCATCCTCCGGCGCGGCCCGGGGGTCCCACATACCCGGTTTCCCGACGTCTTTGTTGTCAATTTTGGTTCCGACATTGGATGTTGGATGGTGACGGTGGCCGTTTCTTTGGTGACTGCGTCCATTTGAGGTTGAAGAGAAAAAAGGATAAGCCTTGCATTGGATTGACAGAATCGGAGCGGGCGTCCGAGGATCACTCTAACCCGTAATATGAAGTATAAAATCCATAGCTTTCTTTCAGTTTTGGTGGACATTAACCTGAGGAAGAAGGACTGTGTCATTATAAACTTCTGATAAGCGGCAATTCAATAAATCAAGATGAACCATGTCAACAGACCCTCTCAAGTCAAGAATAACATACACCTTCAAAGCCTCTCACCTTACCCGTACATCTCCAACAGCTCCCATCCATACCTACCTACCTTAAGCTCCGCATAATATATCCACATTCCCAATATCAACAACAAGCAGCACGTAAAGCATCCCACCCCTTCAACAATCAATCCAAAACCACACACACACACACACCACGAAACCATTGAAACTCGCCCCCAATTCTCTTCTTCCCCCCAAATAAAGAATAACCCCCCAACGAACCGAGCGCCGCGGCCATCCCCCCCTTCCAGAAAAACGGTTCAAACGGGCGGAAGCGGCAACGGAACCTCCCGCAAGCCACCGGCCCGGACCCTTTCACCCAATACCCCCTTTAAACCTTCAAGGCTTCACCCAATGAGTAACCACCTCCTCCCACGGACCATGTACCCGTGGCAATCACACACACACACACACACCAAGGTAGCAAATAAGAACAGCAGAAGCACATCATCATCATCATCATCACACTTCAATAGTCCGAGCGCACTCATCACGATGGAAGGAATGCCCATTTCCCAGCAAATCTCTACTAGGCCGTCGGGCCGGAAACTTACCCCCGTAATCCCCTCGCCTTACTGTCTCCAGCACGCTAGACAACGTTCACCCCCGGTCCATCACACCTTGTCACCCATCATTGGGGGGGGGGTTTAGTGAAAGCGAAAATATCAACTACCGGCTGTTACTCCGTAGATCTTAATACCCTTTTCCCTTTCCCCATCATTTAGTTTGTGACCTTCCCTCACGTTTTCCTCTGGCAAAGTTACTAACAGACTCAAGGTTCGGGCCTATCCGAACCAAAAGAGGGCTCTACACTAGACCTTTGAGGATTATGCTCTCCCGTCACTCCTTGCTCTCCAGCAAATCATCAACTTTAGCATACGAGCACGAACATTCAGAGGCCAAACAAAACTTGGGGGGAGACCAAAATCCATGTGTTTTTCATTAGGTTGCTGCTCTATCCTGAGCGAAGCGTGCGTGCCAAAGCAAAACTATGAAGAAAGAACAGTCCCATCCGATCCGTCTCCAACGCAAACCCATGTTGATGATCTAATCCGCATCTTTCCCGACCAAAACCCCCTCTCTTGATGCGGTCAAGTTTCCCTCTTCTTTTCCGTGTCGAAAAAGAATCACGAAACCTCATTATAGCCCTGACCGTCCCGGTGTCCCAGAAGCAGTCAAGGGCTGGAAAGGCAAGTGAAGAACTCCTGCGGCGCAACCTTCCGGTGTGGAAACCCCCCGTAGCAGAAAGACAAGGAAAAACGGATCCCCCCCAAAGTAAGAATCCAGAAACACCCCGATTCCCCAAATCCCTGATTTTTTGTGTGATTTTTTTCGCCGTGTGAAAAGAAGAGTCGTCTTGTGTGCTTTGTACCAACTCCCCGGATGTGTGTTTCCCAGTCCCAACCCATTCGAGTCAAACCAGATGTCGGAATCCACGCCCACGCCGTATTGTATGCTTGCAATTCGAATCATAGGTTGCCCTCCGACGCTTTTGGCACCCGAATCATTCCATGCCCAGCCCGAACGGACATCTGCCCAAAAGAACAGAAAAATGAATCGCCCTGCTCCGTGTTCACAGTCGCCTGAATTTCCCAGATCACCCGAAACAGTTCCTTCACGCTGTGATCTCCCTGCCAACACCCTAAACAACTGCTGGCCCCCTCTTTCGTGTTCATTTGACATGCATCTCCTTTTACCCCGTAGCAATACTGTTCGACTCCGAGGTTGCAGGATTCGGCCCCTGCTTATGGTGTAAAAAGAAAACTCCTCAAAAGATGCCGAAAGACACCCTCACTCCGAGTACCGTGTCGAGACCGAGGTATATATCAAGTTTTCCGTGACCGTGGAAAATCAATCGATGTTGAAATCAAGCTGAAACCCCACCCGCGCAAACCTCCTAACCATCATTCTCTTCCTGTTCAATTCCATAATTGCGCCAACGTTTCCAAAAGACGTGATGCGGTTCAAGGCGTCGAGTTCTTCTAGCCCCAGACGCTCGCGGGAGGCTGGCTCAGGCCGGAAGACTGGGGGCCCCACACCCCATTTCCACGGCCCCAACCGCCAGGGGATGCCAATGGAGTGGTAGATCTCTTCGAGGACGGGTTCGAGGCTCCAGCCTGGTTTCCTGAAGGTCGGGTGCCAATGGGAGCAACGGTCTGGCCCGATTTGGCTCCAGCCGGAAGCTCCTGACGCGGCGGGGAGCCGCCAGGCGAAGAGTTGTTGGTGCGGGCCGCAGCCTGGTTGACCGCGGACTCGAACGCACTCTTGTTGTTGCTCGGAGCGTTAGGCTGAGGGCTGGCAATGCTGCCACCACGCGAGCCTTGTTCGCCCGGGGGTCCAGCAATGGGCCCGGGACCAGCATCAGTAGCCGAAACGGGAGTGTGAGCATCACCGTGAGGAGGCGGGCCGCGAGCCGGATCGTAGGTCAAGGGAGATTGACCACGCAGGCTGGAGGGGCCGCTGTGGGTCGGGACACCAGTGCGCACGACTCCGTTCTCGTCAACATAACCTGCCTTCTCAGCAAACGGACCCTCGCCGTACAAGGCGCTCCGCTGACGAGCAATCAAGTCGCGAGTCTCCTCCTCGGACATGGCCTTGGCACCGTAGGGGATGTCAGAAACGACGGCTGCGCGCACAGTTGATTAGCATGGCTTCCTCCGAAATCTCTCGGTATTACGGGGAAGGGATGGACGAAGGATCTTTCAGGATAGCATCTTTCGACAGTGACATGACGGGGCAGCAGGATGCGCATGATGGTGAAACCCCTCGGCCTGAATTATCTATTTTTCTGCTTTGCTGGTTCCCCCCTGGCATATGGAGTATGTGTGCTATACAGAAGAGGGCGGCCTACTTCGTTGGTATTGCTGCTCAGTGTGCAGGTTTCGCAGTTCCCGCTCCCGTTGGGCGGCCATCCTTCTCTTGGCCTGCATCATCTGTTCCGCGTCGTTGGAGCCTCGGGAGGGCTGGTGGCGCTGGGAGGCGTAAAAGTTCTGGAGGTTCGAGTTGGGGTGGCCTCGGGCATCATCGAACTGGTTCATCGAGTGCGGTCTGGGTCCGGGACCGGCTCCGGCTCCCATGCGTCCGGCTGCGCGTTACAAGTTAGTATCGGGAAGGCTGCGGTGATGCCCGCCAGTTGCGGGCAGACTTACTGAAGTCGAGGGATTTTCTGGCGGGACCATGACCGGCGGGACCCATCTTGGGACCACCAGGGGTTGGGTACTCACGTCCGCGACCGCCCATGCCGTATGACTTCCCGCCCTTGGCGAGATTCTCGTACGCACGATCAACCTCTGTAGGCCTAGCAGTCAGTGTCCGCACCACATCTATAGTAATTATCTCGTCAGCCTTGCTCTTCCTGCGCACGGCACACTGTAGGCGCGGGTAGACGATGGACAGACGCCCGCGCCATGATATTGGATTGCCGCGCGCCGAAGATTTCGAGATGACCTACCCTCGAATTGGTAGAAGAATGCGAAGTCGTCCTGGGGCGTTGGGCCGCTGGCACCTGTTGGCGAGAACCTCGAGTCAATTCCGGCGTCTGGTTTTGCGATTTGGTGCTGTTGCGACAACTGGGCCGACTCACCAGCACGGGCAGGAGGCGCTTGGTGTTCCCAGTTGTTCTGGCCGGGATTGGACCATTGCGGGTTGTTCTCGTAATAGGACATGGTGATGCTTGTGGTTGAGGGAGATGAAACCCGGTTGGCCACAGTTGTTGTCTGAGAGGTCGAGATGAAAGTGCCGCGCGAAAAAGGCCGGTCGAGAGATTTCTGATCCTTTCTGGAAGAAGGGAAAAATCAGTTCAGGTCTTCTCAAGGCGATGTTCGAGACCAGAGGCGCGGTTGAGGAGCCTCAGGGGGAACGGTGTCGCAAAGGGATGGGTTGAAAGACGGCGCCGCAGTGTCAGGGGAGAGGCCAACGGGAAAGACAGGGAAAATAAATTTTTGGGTATGGGCGGCGGCGCGGTTAAATGTCTCGCGGCTTTTTTTGCGCAGGGTTGTAGCGGACTGACAGGGAAACCACTCACCAAAGGGGAAAAGAGGGACGGGGTTTGTTCCTCGAAGTTGTTGCGCGGGCTCGAGTCAACGATCAACGGGTACGAAAGCAGGCGAGAGGTAGAGCAAAGAAAGACTCTTTTTTTGTTGGCCAGAGATGCGCAAGATGAATTTCCTTTGCAGCGGAGTTTGGTGTGAGGGCACTCGTTTCGAGGTGGCGGTCGTCGGCTGGTGCGGTTTGAGGTGATGGAGAGAAATCAGGCGAATGCTCCAAGACGGAGAAGAGCAAAGAGGTATGCGGGAAACGAGACGACGGCGAACTGGCGGGTCGAATCGGACGTATGGGTTAGTAGGTGGGTGGGTGGATGTGTGTGTGAGGTGGTCTGGGTATTAGAAGGTAGCGTCCGGGTCGGACAACCTAAGGTACCTAGGTAGAGTGATGCTGGTAACTATGTATCTTTCTCTCTCTCTCTCTCTCTCTGGTGTTCAAGGCCTGTGCCTTGGCTTGACTTCGGACCGTGGCAAGGCGATGTGGGACTCGAGGCAGTGAGAAGAAGTCGAGCAGTCATTGCCAGCAGAGCAGGCAGGGCAGGGAGGAAGTCACAGAGAGAATGATGATGATGACTTTTTGCGTTTGCTAGTGCAGCCAGTCCCGGGGTGGCAGGATCAAAAGAGGCGAGCGTGGAAAATGAAATCAAAAATACAAAAATACATGAGAAAAAATGAGTGGGAGACCCAAATGTGAGAGGGAGGAGCAGAAGCAGTAGGGACTTGGAAAGGTACTTCGTACGGGGGCAGCACAGCCAAGCCGATGCGGAAGGAAGGCCCAGTTCCAGTTGGCAGTCGCGCAGTGGGTGGTGGTCTGGTGGAGGAGGACACAGGAGGAAGTGGTAGGCTCAGGTTGTCTCTGTATCCGTACGAGGTACTGTGACTTGCAACTTGTAACTTGCACCTGCACTTGGGGGAGTTCGGCAGCGACAAGTTTCCAGCCAAGCACCAGAAGTGGAGGAGGAGGAAGGAGAATACCAATGTGAGGTAAGGCAGTCTTGGGTACCTTGGGGGCACACCGGGGCAGCAGCGACTGCGAGGAGACGAGGCAGGGATGGACGGTGGAGGATGGGGGTGGAGGGGCGAAGGAGATGGAAGTCGAGGAAGGTGCCAACTGGATACCGTATTTTACTTCATTACTGTGTACGGAGCACACTAGCACTGCACCGACGAGGGAGGCACCCGGCGCACAACCCGCACATGCCCTTGACCGTCTAACACTTTTACATGTCGGAGCATCAAATTTCTATGTGCTGGGCGGGCACTCTGTATTCCTAGGTAAGTGCGGACGTATCTGCCAAAGGTATCATACGTTATCTGTCCTACGTACCTAGGTAGGTACCTAACTCGAGGTGCCTTGCTTCACCTTAGGTCGTGGAAGGTTTCTGCCTTGGGTACCTTGCCTTGTTGCGGATATGCAACAAGTAGAAGGAGCGAAGGGGGAGGGCCGGGGAGGAAGGGTGTGAGGTGCACCTCCTCAACATGCTGGGTGGGAAAGACCAACTGCGACTGCAACTGCAAACTGCAACGGCGACTAGGACACCGACTGGGAATCTGGGACCAAGGGGGGCCAGGGACGAGAGACGACATTGGACACTGCACTTTGAGCAACGGGACGCTAGCGCAAGAACTTGACGGGAACTCCATCGCTGAGAAGGAGGAGGACGGGGTGGGGGTGGCCGAACCGGAGGAAGGTACCGGTACACTCTGCCTTCAAGAACGTGCCTGCCTTCAACTGTCCAACGGGAGGTTAGGTAGGTAAAACTCTGTACCTTTCGAAAGCACTTACCTTACCTTTCTTCACCTAGGATTGACAGTCAATAGATTTCCTACCATCGTCACTTTTCCCTAACAGATCTTCTTTTTTCCTCAATCCCATGAGTCTGAAGTATCATGTCCGGCCGACCACATCAAGCACAACAAACTGTTCGAGGCCGACCGCCCTTCTACTTAGGTACTGGACCAAGTCTACGCGCTTACCTCGAATTCCTGCGAAGCTTCTCCCTTCCACTCCGTGCCTGAAGTTGGAATTCCCAATACTGGGCGAGGGAGCCTGCCGCGACACTGTCGAGTCGAGACGTCAATTTGAGACGAGACACCAGAAGAGGCAATGTACCTGTCATCAGGGACTGAAGCTGGATGGTACGCCTCCACTGGGCAGACTCCAAATATCTTCACTTGATACTTGCCGTCTCACTGTCCATGTAAGCATTTGGCAGCGCTTACTCAACAGCCAACAGCCTTCATTAATATCCACAAGTCGGCTCTCCCTTTGGCGAGCAGCCGGTCCGCCGCAACGTCTCGATGTTCGTCGATGCACGTCGATGCTCGAACAAATTTCCAAGTTGCAGGGCATGCATCAGGACTGCGTGGAAGCTGCATGGCTGTAAGGATATGCAAGTAAGGTGAGGTATTGACCTCCTCCTCGGAACATGTATCTCAGTGGACGTGAGTGAATGGGAGGGGAGGCAGAAGACGGGGGCATGTCGACGTAGAAACAAGCCGAGGGAGCTTGTGGATGGTATCCGTCCAGTATCTTTTCGAAAAGTGGTCTGCCAGGCTGCCCCTACCATTCAGCATCATCCGGAACCTATTAAGGTAGGAATTGGAACGGATAGCTTATGTGATAAAGGCCATGTCATCGTCGGCGGTCGCCCGCCTGCACCTGCACCTGCACCTGTAGGTCGTCGCATGCGGTCTCGGGGATAATTAACATTTGGGAAATCGCGTGGGTAAGCACAGCAAGACGCCATCCATCAGTTGAACGTACCTAATCTCTGGGGCTCCAACTTGCCAGACTTGCTAAGTTGTTCCAGTGCTCCTGCTCCATCCCATCCCGTCAATGATCAGGCTTCAGCAAGCTTCCAAGCCAGGCGGGCCGGGGTCGGCAGGCGACCCACTCGATATTGGAGAAGCAGGAGAAGGAGATTGGCATCTCGAGATGAAAAGAGGAACATGCATACTTCTTTGTAAGGTACCATCTCGCCAGCCCTATCTCTCCTTCTCTTGCCGTTGAATCCGCTGGGACCGTCTCCAGGTTTCTAAAAGGAAGACGAGACAGCTGCTCGTGAAGTTGCCAGTTTCCGGTTCTTCGTGATGAGGTCAGCAGAAGAGGAAAAAAGGAAGGAGAACGACAGAAAGACAGAGGAAGGTAGCCCGGTACGTAGTTCCCCGTCGAAATCTCCATTGTTGCGTTAGCGCCGTTTCGACTGCACGGTATCAGTACTTGTATGTGTCTTGGGTTCCCGCCCGCGCCGTTCGTTCTTCTTCCCGAGCATTTCCATGTTCCGTCTCTCATTCCATGTCGCGTCTTTCCTCGCCCTCGTCCTTCTCCCGCCCCTTGAATTCTCAACATTGGGATTCCAGAGAAAATGTCGCCAGACCTAGGCCTGGAAAGGTGTCCTTGTATCCGGTGTTTACGAAGTCCTGGTACTAGACGAGAACCGCGGAAAGCGAGCGTCACAAATCTCACATGCTTGCTGTGCCTCTCGGAATCTTGCACAGCACCAGGACCGACTCCTCAGCGTCACTATTGAAGCAAGCACCACGCAGACAATCTCCAAGAAACCCGAAATAACGACTGGGCCAGACACAGACCAATGCGTGGGGAGCACCCCTGCCAACCACTTAAACCTCTGGTTGATCCACCCACGCTAACGAGCAACTAGTACCCATGTACCTTGCTTGCCCTTTCCGCGATTGCCATTACCAAACAGTAAGGAACCTACGGGGACGTGCCTTATCCGTATCGCCGCAGCTCACCTCATTCAAACCCGGAAAGACCTGAGAGTGCGAATGGAAGATGGAAAAATCAAGGTGCCTATGTATCTGTCTGTAGGTACTGATATGGTATTGCGAACTACCTTAGGTAGATGAGCCTGAGCTCCGAGAAGCCGTTCTTTCGATGCTCACTTCAAGGATCAGGGAAAGAACGTTTGGCTCGTTGGACTTATCGTCAGGAACGTTCCAATGGCACACAAATCTGCTGCCCAACGCTCCTTCCTACGTCTTGTCTGCTTGCTGCGCTCACATTACGTGAACACCTCTACAGCCCTTTGTTGCGAACCTCAGTCCTACCGTGTCATGTGAAGTTCCAAATAAGTTGGTCGCATTGGAAGGCAGAGCAAGCAACAACCAAGCGCAAGCGGAATCTGGGCACACACAAACCTCTGTCTCCTATCCCATCAACCGCTAGAAGGCGTCAGTACATCCGTGTCCAGCCTTTCCCCAACTTCTACTTTGTTTTGAAACTTTTCACAAGCGAATATAAGGGAAATAGAGTCGGATAGATATATACTTCATGATTATCTCTTAGGAAAGTACGGACATACCAATTGACGCCATCTAGCAGGGAGGCACACCAGAACACTAGATCCTCTCACATCGG
This sequence comes from Colletotrichum costaricense, assembly GCF_030867565.1. NCBI lineage: Eukaryota > Fungi > Ascomycota > Sordariomycetes > Glomerellales > Glomerellaceae > Colletotrichum > Colletotrichum costaricense. The sequence goes on along the minus strand of NW_026848260.1, from coordinate 130,729 downwards.
AAACCTCGTGCTCAGCATAGACACCCTCGAGACCTTCAACGCCGCCGGACCAACAGTAGTCAAGCTCAGCATCACCATGATCCAACACCGTTCCCTTCCCAGAGAAGACGATGCCTACGAGACAGCAAATTGTGACTCAGGCCCTTGTCGTCGGCATCAGCTTTCTCCGTTCTTTGTCAACTGCCTCGGTCTGGACACTCAAGTCTGTGTTGCTGCATCTCGCTGGCGCCCATTGGAAGGTTGATCTTTCTGCAGACCGAGCCGAGCAACAATTTCAGCCACCGACGCAGGAAGCAAGCTATTGCCACCAGTCCCGTACTTCTACTTCCGCATGCCTCCATGTCTATCCCAAAGAGCAAACCCCATGGTCGAGGCCGAGACCCTTCTCATCAATTTACACCCCAGGTGCCAAGTGGACCGCAGATCTGCTCTTTCGCGCGCTCTAGCAGCAATAATTCTTGAGCCCTGGCATATGGAGAACGGGTCCCTAAAAAACGAACATTCACTGCCGCGAGCCCGCAGATAACCCCCTATTTCACCATACTCCGTATTATTGGAACGACATTCTCGAGGCCCATACGAACGTGCCATGCTTGCAAAACCTCAACAAAGAAGCATCGTGTCGGTAATTGCCCTCTGTGCTACGGTCACTTTCTGTCCTCTCGGACGCATCTAGCCCCAGCGGCTACACGCAGCTTCGGAGCCAGCAGTTACGTCAGCTGAGGCCGCAACCCGCCTCTCTCGAGATGCGATTTGATCGGTTAACGTCTCAGATGGTCGCTCTTCATCTTTCCTAGCTGCCTTTCTTCGCCTCTGGGGGCCGCCCTAGCCCGACTTGCCCTACCCGCTAACCAGGTACTGACTCTGAAGGTGGGTGTCCTTGAACCTCCTTGCTTCGCCTCTCCCCCTCCGAAACCTGACAACTACGAGCGAGAGGCTACCACTTTGTTACCAACAGACTACGGTTTAACAGCCGGGCTGGTGTCGACAAGGATGCGCCGCCTATGACTTGTAACCCTTTTGGCCAACCAAAACTGACACGTCGACATGCTACCGTGCTGTAGTTTGTAGGTGCCGTCAGCATTTGGCTTGCCTTAATCTGAAAGTTTCCTTGCCGGCCGCTGTCAACGTGATCGGCATTGCCTTAAGGAGGACGCAGTACTTATTGATGATTTGGGTTGTGGAGGGCTTCCTAAGCAACAAGAAAATCGAGCTTGTTACCCCGCACAGTGCTCGCCATGCACACTCACGCACCATCACCGAGGACCCATTGGATCCGACTAAACGACCTTCCTGACAATGGACCGAACTCCCGCCGCGTTCCCACCTCCCTCCATCTTCCCCCACAGGTCATGCACAGGACTTTGCAGACGGCGGGATTCCGTCGGTAACGGTATGCGGAAACACCACGACCGGCATATTCTATCTTTTTGATTTGATGGGAGAGCCTCCGTTCGATCACCGCTGCTACTCATTCGAGTCTCATAGCGTCGGCGTTTTCGGACCAAACACGGCCCAGCTCCACAGGAAGATCACTGATATCAACAGTTCGACAATAATTCTGATCTTCGCGTCGCCAGTGTTCTAGAAGGATACGAACGGACAGTTCTCGCCCCCAAGATGGAGAGCCCTGTGTGCCCTAGAAGCGGCAATCAAACACGACTCTCCCGGACTGCTCCTCTCTTCAGGTTGTGAGGTTCGCGCTGCGGCCCCATTCGCCTCAGGCAGTCAGCGTCCCGAGCTTCATACCGCAAGGCCAGATCCCTCAATCTCTGGTGATCCACACCTCGTCCTCCCCTGATCCCAGATCCCTCAAGCTTTACGATTCAAGGCGCTGGCAGACTGTCAGCTGCGCCGTCGCAATGTCAACGAATCACCAAAGCCGTGCTATGGGATCAGACCATCGTGGCCGACACGAGATAGTAATGTCCGCCGACTCTGTTCTTCTTCGGCTTCCGCTCGGTTGCTCTGAGGCCCAATGTCGAAACGGTCTTGATCATGATGCAACCTGAGTCGGTCCATCGTTCCGAGCAGGCGGACAACCTTTTTTGATGGAATTGACGAGCGTTGCGCAAGACGTGGAAACGCTATGAAGTGAGGGTGATTGTGTACCGACCACAACCTTCAACTACCACTCCGCCGCAATTGCCAAAAATGCAGCATACGGCTGCCGTGCCGTCATACCTGCAACCCGCGCGGCCTGCAGGAGGTCATCATCACGCACCTATGCAGCAGGTCGCACGCTGCAAGCCTGCAAGGCTGTCCTAGTACTGGTGGCTCAGCTCTCCGAATGGGGGCAACTAACCCGTAACCGGTTGCAGAATGGCCACCAGTGCGCGGCAAAAAGTCGGCATCGATATCGATGGCAGCTTGCCGATGTCTCTCAGCGATCCGTCGGCTGCTGGCGCCCTCCCTGATGGATTGGAAGACGCGCCGCTGATTCTTGAAACTTCAATGGAACAGTTTCCAACTCTGTTCTCTTGTCGACTCGGGAAGTGGACCCATCAAAGGATCCCTGAACCTGCTCCCTTCCATTGAAGCAACCTGCGTCTTGGCTCTTCACCTATTTGGACCCTTTTGGTTCTGGCTGGTACGATTTTTCTCCCAACCGGAAACTCCTCATTACCGGCCTGAGGGATCTTTGGGGAGACTGGAAGATACGACAGAACGATCCGTCACGTCCATTGGACGTTCGGAATCGCCATGGCGAGAAACCCACGGGCGGTACTGCGCAGAGTTTGATTTCTGTCTCGACTGCGACAGCCCAACCCGACGATCTGGATTGTGATGGTCTGATGGCAGCCCGCCGCCCGAGGGCCTCGCACTCGTCCCGTCTCGCCAAACTTTGGATTCTCTCTTGAGGAATTGATGACAGGTTCTCCGAGCTGAATCTTGATGTGTCAAAGGGCCGGCTGATACAGCTTAGACGCCGTACTGCTCAGAACCATCTTGACGTGTCAGGTATAATGAATCAAACCGAGGACCTCACTTGCAAGTGACCGACGCCACAAGTGCACGTTTGGTCCAGCGCAACCACTCAGTCAGTACAATGAACGGGCTGCCAGCTGTCCATTTCCCTGCCTACCACACTGCACTTGGCCCAGCTGATCTGTGGTGGTCATACTGTGTTGTGTCTTCTCGAAGGATTATTGTCCCGACAATGCCGAAAGAAACTGTGCCGCTGGCTGATGGCGTCCGACCAAGGTCAACAACGTCCAGCAACACAGTCCCGCCTTTCTTATGGGCGACCAGCTAGCTATCTGTACTCTGTGGCCAGTTCGCTGTCACACCCAACTCTCGCATGGGGTGGCGTCAGACATCCTTTTTGTACAGAGATCGAGTCCAATTAAGTGATTCGCGGGGTCACAGGGAACCAGGTTACGGACATGTCCCCGACTTCACGCCGTTTAAAACCTGACATGAGCAGTTGTCCAAGATAGCAAAGCTACCTGTCTGCACAATATTCTACAGCTGATGATCGGGGACCAAAGTGTTTGTAGCAGCCATGAAGTCATCATCCCATCGCACAAAAATCAACAAAACATTCCAGCAGCAACTTAGGCAGCGCCTGTCTTTCCCTCAGCTTCGATCCCGAACAGCAAAGAGCAGCGGCCTGACAAGGAAACGGTGACCAACACCAGGCCGAATTCAGGACAACTTCCGACGCAATGCTCCAACGGTTTACCTTGTATAGCCTCCCACAGTTTGCTGACGAAATTAATGGCGCTGGGCAGCGGGAAACATGGGGGTAATCCCGCTTAGCTGCTCTTGGACTCGCCGCTTGGGGACCACTCCAATAAAGCACTAAGGCTGCATGTCACCAATTGCACCAGGGCTAATCTTCTGGAAGCGCCGCGGTCCGTCATTGCGACTCGTACGACATGCTGATCGAAATGGCAGTACGCAATCGTTGCCAGAGGGTTTGGCCCCTCTGGATTTCGGTCTGCCATGGCGCTGGTCTGGCAGTCCTGAGAACGGCGGATATGATAATTACTTTTTGCAATACGGAAGAAAGCTAAAGAGCTCCCGGAAAGACATCACAACCACCGGCTCGGATCTCGGGGGGCCACTCGATTCGGCAGGCCAATAAGGCGCTGCCGAAAGCCCGGAATGCGTTGCCGGGAGAAAATCGGAACGTTGCATTGAATCACAGATATCAAACTCGAAGAACTCTTGCTCGCCCTGGAGCAACCGAGAAGGGGGACGTCGCTCGTCCCAAATCATGGGGCCTCCAGCCATAAATACTGCCAGGCTCAAAGCTACGGTCGCCATCGGGCCAGCCGCCTTCGTGATGGCAGCACCAGCAGCAGGTGGTGCAGGTGAGAGGAGGGTCACGTAGGGAGAGGTTGCAAACCACGCATGCACCGACATGCAGGTTCTTGCATTTGGTCCTTCGACATCACACCTGGGAAGCCAGTCAGAGCTGGCCAGACATGGGCACATGGCATCCAATCCAGCGCTTGCAGATTCGGACACACGGTTCACGGGAAGAGCGTGTTCCCCACGTACACTACCTTTGGCATCAGGCCCCGATCAGGGACGAGAGGAAGAGGGGGGGGGGGGGCATATGCCATCTCGGCTCAACCTTCTTGAGCCTTTTCCAAGTCGTCTTCCTTTGGAGTGTGGAAACTCAAAAGGTGGGGTGCGCGTCAAGCCAATTCAGTAGCCCCGGTATATGTACGTACGGACTTCTTTGCGTCGAACTTCGGATGAACCCGGCTGTTGACATGCTTTCTTTCTTCTGATTGAGAAGGACTTTTTTTCTTGTGTTGTCGTTATTTTCCCCGCGTCCAACTTTCTTCGAGCACTAGCCACATGTCAACTTATCTCTAATGGCTTTTATGTGTGCTCCGTGCATGGCACATATACAGTAGGCCAGGATGGGAGTCGGTGCTCATATAGCACTCAGCAACTTGAAGAGCAATCAGTTATTTAGTCAGCAGATAAAGTAGTTTAGATTTCGAGAGCTCAACGATTGAAGCAGTCCTCAATTTAAGAGTTTTTAGACCAAGCACGAACAAGTCGTTGTGCTCTCTGAGACTACTATTCTTCCTTCCCTCGAAGACACATGTTCAACTCTGTTCACTCGCAGCAGCTTCCGATTATTGTCACTCAATGGCGGCGTGGCAAGCTTGGAAGACCTCCATGAGACTCCGGGCGCGAAGTTCTCACCAAGGCCGCTCCACGATGGCTATACTCAAGGACGAGCTGCTTCGAGCAAGACGTGAAGCTGTAGTAGTCTGCAAAGATTCACTTGAACATCGATGAGTAGGGCGTTAGAAATTGTTTTATACTGGGCCCAGATTCTGGATTCCAGATGTAGATCCTTGTGTATCTGTATCGGGAGTCAATATCAAGCTGCCACTTGGGACAGAATCCTGTAGCCCCCTTCCCCAGGTACGTTGTACGTCTACTTCCTGCAGTCAAAATCTCACAGATATGTTTGTGATCTGCTTAATATTGTCTCTGGTTAAGTTGCCTCTGGCTTAGATGGCGGTCTTCGGACTCTACGGTGCTGGTTTCGATCTAAACTTAACATTAATATCGAAGTCTCTGTCGAGACTACTTACTTGTAGGGCCTTGGTTTGGACGCGCTGGAGCAAGCTCCATCTTCTCCTAAGAGTCATGAAATAGGGAATGGGATAAAGTGGGAAAGGGGCGATCGAGGCTGGGCTCATTTCTTGGTAGAGACGGCATTCGCATTGCTCGTGTAGAAACCTATATGTACACGAGGGCTTATGGAAATGCCGACCTAATTAGCTATAGACTATTTGTAATTTCGTTCGATGGGACGAAAAAAGATAGTAGTGGTAATCTAACCACGCAATGTAGCTTGGATGATTTTTGTTTTCTTTTGTCTCTCGACTGCGTTATGTATTTAGGTGGGCGGCGTATTTGAGGAAAGCCTCGGAGGGGGACTTTTACATGTTCGATTCTCGTTTGTCCCTAGAATTCCTCCTACGGTTCGTAAATTACTACTGAATAGAAGACTCATTGTAAATACAAGGAATGAGCTGAAACAAATGGCCTCGAAGGACAAATTTAAAGTAATGAGTGATTGGGGAAAAAAAAAAGTTGTACCGACGGCGGGACTTGCACCCGCAACCTTTGGCTGAGACTCCTTCGGCAAAGATAGGAGGCCAATAAGCTACTATTGCTCCACGACGGCGTGCTTGTAACCATTCGGCCATCTGGTCTTTGGCTCTGTTTGTTGGATTTCAGATGACGGGAAGGCGCGTTAAGAATGGGAGAGGGAGAGTGGTGGGCGGTGTGAAGTTTCTGGGTTTGTGTGTATTCCGTTTGTTGATGTCCTTAGGCTGCAAAGCCTTTTTTTTTTTTCTGAAAGACCCTGAAACACAGCGATAGTGGAACTTACAGAGAATGGATTATCTGTATGGCTTGATAAATCATTGGGGGTTTGGGAGGTTTGCGATTTCGTCGTGATATCCCAACAATGGTTTTATCGAGAGCTGAGTAAGATATCAAGGGCACCAGGATAGTATTAATATCCTCTTTCGTAGCCGAAAAGGGCAAAAGCTCACCTCTATATGATGTTCTATTGGGCTCTGATAGGTAGTAAAGGGGAGGCGCCGGCTTGAAGGAGGACTGGTCGCTCTCAACCTGCCCAAGAAAGCCAAGGGTATTCAAGATCGTATATCTACAGCTCCATTCTTCATATGGAATTGTTGCCTTTCATGCGATGACTAGATTGAAGGTGCTCCATAGCCAGCAGATATACTGTCTATAAACCTGGCGCGGGAACTTAGTAGACGGGGAATCTCATCAGCTGATATCAAATACATTGCGGCAGCGCCATCATATCCGAGCAGGTTGGTCGTCCCAACACAATGCTTCTTCCGTATGAAAGTGGCACCGCCCCAGGCAAGACTATTTATTTCAACCGTCCTGATCTTCTCGGAAAACAGTTCATTGACGGGAGTGACTGGGCCTAAACCTCCACTTCAAGTGACCTTCTGCCGTTCTCTCACTCCTCGAAATCGCAAGCATTAGCAATATGCGCCACGGCATCAATATTCCGCTCCAAATCCCCAACCTTCTCCCGCGCCGCCATGACAGCAGCCTTTCCCAACGGAAGCCTCAGAAACCTCCCTCCCTTCCCCTCCTCCTTCTCCTTCACTGCCTCCGCTAACCCCTCCCCCGTAACAAAATCAAACATCTGCCTCGCAGCCCTCACCGGATCCCCAGCCTGCTTCCCACCACCATCTTCCAAATACCTCAAAACCCCCTCCGCCGCCGTGCCCTCATAGAACGCACTCATCCGCCCCGCGGCGGGCGAGAAGCCGGGCTGGTCCCGGAATAAAGTCCGAAACGGGCCCGGTTCGACGAGCATAACGCGGATGCCAAAGTCGGCGTACTCGGCCGCCAACGACTCGGAGAGGCCCTCTACGGCGAATTTCGAGGACGAGTAGGCGGATACGGCAGCGAGGCCGCGGAGACCGCCTGTGGAAGAGATGTTGATTACGGTACCCGAGTGTGCGGCGCGCATGTGCGGGAGGACGGCCTGGGTTGCGCGGACTATGCCGAAGAGGTTCGTGTCGAAGAGGGTTCGGAAGTCGCTGAGGCTGTGTTTTGTTCGCTTGTCAAATTGTGATTTGGTGAATACTTGCTGGCCTGGGATTTCTCACCTGAGGTCCTCGAAGCCGCCGGCGATGCCGTAGCCGGCATTGTTCACGAGGACGTCGATACGCCCGTGGATCTGTGCTGCGCTGTCTACCTGTTGTTGGACACTATCTTTTGTGACGTCGAGGGCGATCCAGTTGCCGCCTGCTTGCTGGATCTCCTCGACGAGATGGGGCGTCTTTTCTGGGGATCGCGAGGAGGCGATTACGAGGTGGCCCCTTTTCAGGACCTCGCGGGACAGTTCTAGGCCCAGGCCGGAGGAGCAGCCTGTGATGAGCCAGATTAATTGGGTCATTGTTGCTTTGATGGTGAAGGAAGTTGGGGGGAGGGGGTTAGATGGGTTTGGGGGCAATCAGCGAAGACAAAGTGAAAGGAGATGGTTAGGAAATGGTCTTTTTAATTCTAGCTAGATTTAAGTAAAGGAAATGATACTCGAGGTTCAGATCTCTTCTACTTTGAATAAAGCATTCCTTGCATATCATTACATCACAGCTCTTTTCTCCATGAAGAGCTAGGCAATGATGTAGCTATCTTCTCGGACTTAAGGAAGGAGGTAAAGATCGGGTTCTTCGTGGGCCCGTTACCTGCGAATCGATTCGAAAGCAATCACTGTACATCTCGTTTGACGAATTTGCAGATTTACGGCGAATGTTTTCCAAGTCTGGCGATGCGTGGTGAGGTCTAGTATGTCGGACGAGACCGGACATATGGCTGCGAGTCAGCTAGTTGCTGACCGGGGGCAAAGCAAGACGAAAACAAAACACCACATGTGGATTCGATGACAACCCTTAGCTACGGTAAATCCGTATGTACTGTGGCTTCTGTAACGTCATAGTCGCAAACTCTCAACGATGAGAGTAACAGTACAAATGTCATATAAAGCCTCCCGCGACTACGATAAGATGGATCATCACAACTTCAAGTTCTCACTCGTCTGCGGAAGTAAATCCACGAGCCATTCCATCAACGACCTCCTCCCTCTCTCCTGAACAAACCACCACCACCCCCACCATCATGGCAGACCGCTACGTCGCAATTCACGCCGACCCCAAGGGCCCAGGCGACGCCCGCCCAACAGCAGAACAAATCGTCCGCGACGAAAACCTCGTCCCCTCAGGCCTCGCCTCCAAAACCGCCCTCATCACAGGCTGCTCCGCCGGCATCGGCACCGAAACCGCCAAAGCCCTCTACCTCGCCGGCGCAACCCTCTACCTGACAGCCCGCAACCTCTCCAAAGCCCGCAAAGCCCTCGGCGACGACCTCGTCAACGACACAGCCCGCGTCCACCTGCTCGAACTCGACCTCGAATCCTTCGCCAGCGTCCGCGCCTGCGCCGCCGCCTTCCTCGCCAGCACAGACAAGCTCGACATCCTCATCTGCAACGCGGGCGTCATGACCCCGCCCGAAGGCCGCACAAGGGACGGCTTCGAGACGCAGTTCGGCACGAACCACCTCGCGCACTTCCTCCTCTTCAACCTCCTCCAACCCGCACTCCTCAAAGCCGCGACAACCTCCCCGTCCCACACCTCCTCCCGCGTGGTCATCGTCTCCTCCGTAGCCCACCGCTTCGGCCAGCCAAACTTCGCCAACATCAACTTTGACGGCTGCTACGACCCCATGGCAACCTACGCCCAAAGCAAAACCGCAAATCTCTGGACGGCCAACGAGATCGAGCGCCGGTACGGCGCCCAGGGTATCCACGCCCTGAGCCTGCAGCCCGGAGGCGTCATCACGGAGCTGATGCGCCACATGCCCGAGGAGCAGCAGGGCGGCTTCGCCAAGCACCCGTACCTTTCCAAGATCTTCAAGACGGCGCCGCAGGGGGCCTCGACGTCCGTGTGGGCCGCCACGGCGGCGGCGCTCGAGGGCAAGGGAGGGATGTACCTCGAGGACTGTCAGATTATCGGGCCGTGGGATCCGGCTGGGGAGCCGTGGGGGCCCGGGTACGGCGAGCACGCGTATGACGTTGAAAAGGCGACTTTGCTTTGGGAGAAGTCGCTCGAATGGGTCGGGCTGTGAGGTGCTATTGGCTTGACGTGATGAGATGTGATAGAATAGCAGAATCAAAGAAGAAAAAATTACCCAGAGTTTCTCTTGGCGGACAACTCACCCCGATGTTTCGTATGCCCCTCATTTGCTTCCGTGTGCGTGAGCTGCTGTATAAGACGGGCAGAGTGACAGAGCGACATTTTGAAGCTACAAGAAGCCTCCAGGCCCCATGCAAGTCGTTACTTATGAGACTTCAGTGAGGATGAACACATCCAGAGCTTGCCACCATACTTAATAAAACAGAACATCATGTACATTTGTCCCCCTGAGTATACTACACTGAACCTTGTATCAGACTCCTTGAAAATGCTCCCGTGCCGAATACATGTACAGTAGATCAAATATCAACACAAAGAAGGAGACCGTTCATACAATGCCTCACAGTAGGCTCTATCTCACTGTTCTACACATGAAAGCTGTCTCACGCCGCCTTCTTCTCGGCAGACACCTTCTTCTTCAATGACCCGGGCGGCGTCTTGAGGCCGGCAAACACTGCGGCGGCCACGACAGCCATACCCGTGGCACCCATGGTGTACGCAACTTCGCGGCCAGCCCACCAGTATACGCTGGTAAAGAGAATCGGCCCCAACCCACGGCCAAGCTGGCCCCAGCTGCGGAGGATACCAAGCTTGCCACCGCGCTCGTCCTCAGCAGCCTCGAAGCTGCTCAGCGTGTTAAGACCTGAGACAACGGTTGCGGATGTGACAGCAAGACACGTCGCTGCGGCGTACAGCCCGCCGGTGGTTGTGATGCGGCCCAGGAGGATAAAAGATGCCAGACATGCCACGACACCAGTGCGCACGGAGAGCAGAGGTGGGAGGCGGCGAGTGACACCACCCTGAAGAATCGAGGCGACGAGACCAACGAAACCGAGGAGGCGGCCGTTCTTGGCGGACCCGAAGGCGAAGAGCTCATAGGTCATGAAGGAGAGAGAGGACTCCATGCCGGAGAAGAAGAGCAGGAAGATGAAGTGGACGGCGTTGAGAAGGAAGTGCGAGTTCGTTCGGACCAAGGGTGTCGATTTCGGTTTCGTCGTGCTCTTGTCATCCTTCTTCGCGCCGCGGCCCTTGCCCGTCAATGAGGGGAGGGTTTCGGGGAGGCAGAAGTAGAGGTAGACAGTCTCGGTCAGAATAAGGAACAAGCTGAAGCCGGCGGCCGTGGCGAAGGGGTTCTCCTTGACGGTGCTGATGCTGCTCAGCCAGGCGCCCAGACCGGGACCAAATGTGAAGGCGATGGAGAAGCAGGCACCGATGAGGGCCATGGTGGAGCCTCTGCTCTGCTCGTCCGAAATGTCCGTCGCCATGGCGGTAGCGAGCTGAACGTTGCCCTCAGACAGGCCACCTACGACGCGGGAGGCGACAAATGTGCGGAAGTCAACGGCGACGACCCAGAGGAGCACAGAAAGGATGTTACCGCACATGGAAGCCAGTAGAGCGGTGCGGCGGCCGTGACGGTCTGAGAGGTGACCGATGAGCGGGGAGGCGATGGCCTGGAGCAGACTGAAGAGGGAGCCGAGGGCGCCACCGAGGAGAACAATATCATAGCGGGAGTCGATGGGGCGAGCGAAAGCGGCCTTGTAACGGTTCAGACCGGACAGAACGGACTGGAGGAGGGTGGCGGGGCCGGTTGCGTTTGCGATCTCAGGGCCGACCTCGCGGTCGCGGTAGAATTCGAGTAGCTTGGGGAAGAGTGGGAGGATGAAGGTGAAGGAGACCTGGAGGAACAGTGTTTGTTAGTTTTGGGAGTCAAACGGTGGGAGACAGAGGGCCGGAGCGGCTTGAGGGTGTGGGATAATACCAGGTCGAGAAGCAGAGAGATGGCAATGACCCTGAGCACACGTTTGCGCGTGGAGGGGTCGACTGCCGTTGAGGGCGACGGTGATGTCGCTGCGACTGCCATTGTCGCAAGCCTGCGCTGATTGTCTTGTGTGTAAGAGCGAGGTAAATCGAATCGTGGAGGACGTTATATTCGGTGTTCGTCAACAGTTAGCCGTTGTATGGTGATGCAGAGAATGAGCGTGGGGTAGTTGGAGAGTCGAGTCGAACAGGGGAGAAGATGTGAATCAGCCAAGGCAAGAAAAGAAAGGCCAAGTCTGCATTAGGCAGGGGACTCGGAAGTTGAAGATGAGAAAGCGGAAACGAAGAAGACAAGTAGAAGAATGAGTATGCAGAAGTAAGAAAAAGGATATCGAGGTGGGACGACAGGTGACAGCACAACATGAAGGTACAATACAACGGATGGACACTGGAGGGGAACGGGGCCACTCAGTAAAAGGAACAGCGTGGAAGTCGCGGCGCGCGGTGTCCAAGCTCCCCCGTCATTGCCGTCGGCCGGTGCATTGCAGTACTGTACCTGTCCGTGGTGGTGGAGAGTGGTGCAGAAACATGCTCTTTCTGCCCTTGTCCCCTGAATTTGGGGCCATGGTGGTGATCCAGTCGGCCCAGTCCGATGTTTCAGGGTCAGGGGCTGACGCTGGCCGCCCCAATGGCTGGGACTTGGTGGGGCCCACCCGACCTTCAGTGCTCCTGTGCTCCTGCACCTTGCGGCCCACGGGCTTAAGTTGCTGCTGCGCTAAACATCGGACGGCACCCACCCCGGACCGGGGATTTGTTGACTTGTCCCCCACCCCGGACTCGGCCAAGTACGTATCCGTAGTCAGCTGCTATTTGGGGTGATTTTATTGGACGCTGCTTTCAACAGGCACTTTGACCTCCACATCGGCAACAGGCGCGAACTTGGACCTCACTTACTAACTTCTCTCTACCTATTTCTTCTTCTGTGCATGTACGAGAAACAATCCGATCTCTGAATATCTATCCTACTATCATCAATTATATACCCACTTGATCAGACGCTGCAGCACTGCCATTCGATCCCATCTCACATCATCAGATGACAAAGTCTGCCGTCAGCATTACCGTCCATGCTTCGCATAGTGCTGGGAGATGACGGGCAGCCGAGGCCAAGACCTTTGTGCTTGTCCTTCCCGAATTGACGCCAATTTCTCAGACTATCGCAACTCTAAAGGGCCCGGCGATGGAACAATGTCACACTGGCAAAGACGGCAATCCGCATTCCCCGAGCTTGCTCAGCCACCAATTCTGCCCAAATTGCAGCACATCGCGGACATATTGAACAAGACACCGGCACTGGACTATCCGTTGCACACTAACGATGAACGCCGCTGGGATCGTCAGTCAGTGCTGTCTGTCAAACATCACGCGGATCCCCTTGGATTCCTAGATTGGCTCGTCAGTCACCATACACAAAACCCTTCAATGCAATCCGTCGAAAACGTACCTTATAAGGGATTGGAATAAAATAGTCCGCAGCCATCTCACAGTCTCTCACCGTCGTCTCAAAGATCCTGAGCACACCAACATCACCCGCCCGCCGGTCCTCTCCTTCCTTTCCACTACCGTCCACGACGCCCGCTCCGCCCCACCGCCGGAATAGCTTCGCGAGCATGAGATACAACTCGGCCTGCGCTAGCGCCATCCCGAGACACACCCGCGTGCCCCCGCAAAACACGGTCAAATACTTCTCCAGCCGCTCGCCGTCCTCCACCCACCGCTCCGGATGGAACCCAAACGGGTCATAGTAAATGCGCGGATCCGTCTGCGTCTTGTACGTGCTCATCCCAATCACCGTCCCCGGCGGGAGGTGCACGCTCCTGCCACTGCCGTTCTTGTCGTGATACACCAGCGTCTCGTCGGGGCACACCCTCGCCAGCCGCGAACTCGTCCCGAATCCGAGCCGCAGCGCCTCCTTGACGACACCCCGCAGGTATGGCAGGTTCTCCAGCTCCGCGAGCGGCACCACGGCATCGCGGTCCGGGATCGCGGAGAACAGCTCGTCGCGCAGCCGGCGCAGCGTCGAGGGCCGGTTGATGAGGTGGAACACGGCCAGGGACAGCGTCCACGACGTCGTGAGCGTGCCGCCCTGCACCAAAATCTGTCCGTCCTGCGCGAGCCGCGAAACCGTCTTCTCGGCGGGCGGCAGGAGCTTGGAGGAGAGCATGTCGTGGAAGATTGTCGGGTGGCTGACGTCCAGCTGCCACTTTTCCGTGTGCTGCGTGGCTTTGATCTCGCCGATTTGGTCCTTGATGTCGTTCTTCATCTTGAGGAAGCCGCCCCAGCCTGTTTGTGGATGTGAAATGTGAGTAATGAGCCGAGAGTGAGAAGCCATGATAGTGTAGAGGCAAAGAACAACTTACCGGGAACGAAACGCCCGGAAAATGATTCTGGTAATCCGTTGACCAGCGTCAGGGCCCAGTTCATATGCTTGATCATGGGCCCCAGATGCGTACCCATGAGGAGGTTATCCGTCACCACCTTGCCGAACGTCTCGTCCTCGACTGCGGAAATCTCATTAGCTTCCACTACTGATGTATGCCAACCTTTCAGACCGCGCTACTCACTTAGGTGGTCACTCCTGGCGAAGCTATATTCGTTAATAACATCTGATCCATCCCGTCAGTAACTGAAAACTCCAAATCCTTCCAGCAAAGGCATTGAGGCCAGGGGTTGGTTTTGGTTTACCATTAGTAAAGGCCGAAAAGGGATACATGACGTCCAACGGCTCCTTGGACCTCTCGCTAAATTCCAGAAGACGGTCAAGCAGCGCATCGACCCGTTCCTCGATAACAGGCTGCAACTTGCGGACCGTCTGCGTCGAGAAGAAAGGGTTCAGCGCCGCGCGCCGAAGTTTGTGGTGATCATGGTTCACAGTCGCCAGCGCGCTCTCTCCAGGTATCGTTAGCTCATGACACGTTTCCCTTCATTGAAGAGAGAGACAAGGCTTTATAATATTGCTTACCAGGGGACCCGAACTAAAATTCAGTCCACATTAGCAAAAAGACGTTTACTTTCTTTTCAACCTCACTCTCAGAAAGGGGGATCAAAGTCGCAATATTACACACCTGCTGCGTATAAAACCCCCACTTCTCCCTGACCCTCCCCGGTCCCGTATACAGCTCCGAAAAGAACTCCGGGTCGCCGACGTGCACCTCCCACGGACTAATCCGCACCACGGGCCCGTACCGCCGGTGCAGCTCGATAATCTTGAACGTGTACTGCCCGCCGAGGACAATGTCGTAGTAGAACTCGTACAGCTGCGTCAGCGCCGCGAGGCGCGGACCCGGGACGTGGGAGATGGGGCTGAAGTAGAGGCGGCGGACGCCGAGCTGGAGGGCGTAGAGGAGCCAGAGGAGGGAAAGGAGTGCTGCGAGTTGTGTCGGGGTGAGGGCGAGGGTGGTTAGGCCCGAGAGGATGGTTTGGATCGCCATCTTTGAATTCGCTTCCGTGCGGGTGTCCTTTGCGATGGAAACTTGCTGGAGCACGGGAGAAGATGGGAAGTTGCTTTCTCTCTGTCTCTCTCAGCTCGAGCTGTATCTACCCGAGAGGCCGGGTCCCGTAGACCATATAATAGACCACCACCTCACTACACGCCGCCGCCACTACCATCACCTCACCTCACAAACACCCCCCAAAACTACTGCGTGCCGGGATACGTGCTTAACGGGAACAAAAGTGGCGCCCAGCTTTGAACAATGAGGTTTAGCAAACCGGCCTAGCGGCGGCGCTAGTACAGGGTGGTCGTGATGATGGTTTGATGGGGAACAAACCAAGTAGCTACTAGCTGCGCTGCGCTGAAGCAGCTTTTTTCGTCGTCATCTTGGCGGGAAGAAGATTGTGGGTATTTGGTCCTGGAACTATGTACTGATCCTGAAAGCAGGTCCCTCTTCTTTTTTTTACTTTTTTGGCTGCCCGCCAGTGTCCGTGTCGAAGACGAAGAAGAAAGTTTTCGGGTGCGTCCATTGATAGACTAAGGTAGGTTTTCCTGCGGCCGGAGTAGCGTGATGAAGGTCCGAGGCCATAGCTTCGGGTACCCTAGTTGAGTAAGAAGATACCGGATGAAAGAGAGACTATGACTTCTTTCAGGGACACACACTCTTCCTCAACTACATGGTATCTTGGATCTGGTATCTTGCGTCGTGTTTCGTCAGATACGTGATCTCGGGTGGATCGTATTTGGCGATGAACATAAGATTCTAGAACCGATCGATGCTTCGTGTGTTGTTTGCCGGTGCCGGCAATCACCAGGAGATTATTACCCTAATTCAGCAATGGAAATCATATCTCCGGGCCTCGTAAGGAAATTATACCACAGAGCAGCAGGCCCAGGGAGCTGGGTTTGCTACACATAGATCTCATTATCAAAAGATCGGACAGATCGGATCTAGCAAAGGGAGAAATTGTGCCGCCAAGCATTGATCCTTCACGTACGGGGCAAGATTCCTTCGATTTGCACATTGAAAGGATGAGACGTGGTTTGCCATGCTAAAACTGAAACCAACAGAAACACACAAACAGAGCCTCATGGGTTCTAGCCTCTAGATTGGAAGCAAGCAAGCAAGCACCACCACAGAGGCGCAGCATCGACCTACTTAAAGCAAGGCACGAAGCACGTGAGGTCTTGAAAGTTGGGTTACGAACAGGCCTACCCCCGTTTCCTGGAGACCGGAATGAAGTCGAAATTGACTTCCCAACGGCAAACACCATCTCCGTCCGTATGGACAGTCCCGGAAGGAAGGTCACCGAGATCCGGCATTGGCACCTTACTCCGGAAGGGGCTTTACACCGGGCTTCGCCGCCCGCCCGCGGAGACCCGTTGCATGGGAGTTCAGAGTTGGCCAACAGGAGAATGAGGAGAATTCCGTCATAGTAAATCCTTCCTACGTAATCGAAGCAGAGCTCTCTCTCTGTGTGTTCCTCGACGATAAAGCTTGTTTTATCTTCGTCTCTGACCGAAGTGTGCAGTACGTCTACGAGGATAGCTTGAGACACCAAGGAAGAATCGACCCTGCCAAGTTGCCAAGGCTTCGATGATAAGAGAATGCAGAGCATTAACCAACCCCGCCAAACCATCACCGTCTTTGCGGATTGGTAGTGCTATGCAGATATGACGGCATGTTGTGTACAGCAGCAGGCGATCGGTGCTGTGCCGCAGATGAGGAGCAGAGGAGGAACTTAAGAGGAGGAAAGATCCCCTAAAGTCTGGACCAATTGAGTTCCAAAAGTTCAACGTGTGCCGGGCGACGATCTGCAATCAGTGTTACTCAAATGACGTCGCGACCGCCCTCTCGTCTCCTTACGAGTTCGATCGTCTCTCGCTGTCCTTCTCTCTACGGATACTCCAAAGTTCCAAGAGGCCTGTGAGATTGTAGATGCCATCGGTGCCAAGGATTATATTATAGATGCCTAGAGGGTGGGAACATGTTCGTAAATTGTTTCCTGGAAGAGCAAGATCATTGGCGCTGACTACGGATACACTACTATGAGAGCGGAGTCAAGTCGAGCACATGGAGAAATAAGCTTCCAGGTAGCATGGGAGTTTGGCACGACCTTACCTTGGTCCACTCCACTGGGATTATGCCCCTGTACTAAATGTGCGATAAGCTCCGAGGGAAGCATTGGTCCCTCCTCTCACAAGCCTCTCAGGGAATCACAGCCCTCCGGTTGCCTCCGTGGTGCTCCAGTTCTCCAGAACAGAAGGGGGAGGGAGGGAGGACCGCACATGGCCGCTCCGTAAGGCTGATTGAAAGCTACGCCAGGTCCCCCGC
The DNA here is from genome assembly GCF_030867565.1 of Colletotrichum costaricense. Classification (NCBI taxonomy): domain Eukaryota; kingdom Fungi; phylum Ascomycota; class Sordariomycetes; order Glomerellales; family Glomerellaceae; genus Colletotrichum; species Colletotrichum costaricense. The sequence continues at coordinate 113,415 of NW_026848260.1, read as the reverse complement.
TGTTGATGCTGCCAACTGGGGGTTCTTGGTCTTGGTCTTGGTCAGTCTCCAGGTTCAGAAGGGGTTATCCCTCCAACAGCGCTTACAAGTATACACCATGCATGCCCCCCTGGCAGCTTTGAGAACACCGCCCGATACTGTGGTTACCGCGATGCCGAAAGAGGAACTATCAAGTCGCGACTTCTTCGACTTTTCCTCTCTCCTATGGAGCATCTCGTACCTACAGGCTACAGCCTATTACCACGAGCCAGGACGGCGCCAAGGAAGAGCCCCTGGCGGGCTGTCATGGCGAGATTATACCACGCTACGAATACCGTTGTACCTTTTGCGCGCAAACTGGCGAATGGTATCGCCTACGGCTGATCTTTTGCCAAGACCAGACTAAGAAAATCCTCAATCACACCTTGTCAACTCGGTCTCCTCGCTCTTTCTCACCAGCCAGCCAGACCTTGCCAGAGTGGCAGAGACGTGATCGTCGCCGTCTGCTGGGCCAATTCATGGCATCCTCCAAGTGTCTTTCTCCTGGGCAGGTTAAGCTTGTTTTCCTTGCTTACAACTAACTTCCTAGTTTCGGGGTTTGATGAATATGCGCAGCTGCGCAGCCTCTCAAAAGAGGTCAAAAAGATTGCAGGTCAGAAATGACGAGAGAGGGGGCCGCCCAACCAACAAGTTCAACCCCCGCCTCACCCCCAGACCATCTGTATCTGTACGGTGTGTGACGGTGTAACTAGCAGGGCTCAGATCAAAGGCCAATGTTCGGTGGCCTGGGTGCGTGGTGGTGGTGGGACTAAACCGCCGGCCGCTGGTCGACGCATGTAAGACGGGCGGGCGCCGCTTGCGGTGTCTTTGATACTTAAAGACTTGGCAGCCCGCTGCTCTCTCTCTCTCTCACTGTCTTCAGCCTTAAATCCATTCTTACTTTGCTTCATCGAACATTTCCTCTATCACATCTTCCCCTCAGTTCGAGTGTCTTGTGTAACAGAGTCTCGCACAACCAATCAGATATCCTCCAGCGAGGGACGAGAACCAATCGATCTAAGCGCCGCCGCCAGCTCACAACAGTAACAGCAACACACCTACCAACAAACCCAATCCAACCCAAGCACACATGGACTTCATCCTCGACTCCCGCGTCCCCAAAGGCGGTGGCTCCAGCGGCAGCCGCGGTTCCAGCGGCAGCAGCAAATCCTCAAAATCATCCAAATCAAAGAGCGGAAAGAACAAGTACAAAGGCGGCGGCCGCGTCGGTGCCGCCGGCGGAGGCGGGGGAGGTGGAGGAGGCGGCGGCTTCAGCGCGCTTCCCCTCTGGGCCCGGATCCTCATCATCGTCCTGGTTGTGTGGTTCATTCTGTTCCTGGTCTCGCTCGCGTTTTACACGGTCAAAGGTAAGGCTCGTCTTACTGCAGGAGTATTGAAGAACAGCATGACTTACACCGGAGAACAGAATACAAGCGCAAAAAGGAAGGAAAGAAATTCCGCATCGGCCACGTCCTCGGCCACGCCCTCCTCGTCTCCACGGGCCTCTGGATCCCCTTTACTCTCTACCGAAAATTCATCTCCCGGCGCAGGGAAAAGTCCAGAGGAAGTGGCGGCGACGGCGACGAAACCAAGCGCTCCGCTGGCGGCACATACGCCAAGATTGAAGAAGGCAGGAGATCCGATGACACCGGAAACCGAGACTCTTGGTATGCCGGAGCCGGAGCCGGCACCCACAACAATAACAACAACGCGGACAGCAAGTATGAGCCCATGGGCTACGCGCCTCATTACCGGTCTCCGTCACCTGCTGAGCCCCCGGCGGCCGGTGCTGCTCCGGCTCCCACCGGCGCGGCGGCCGAGTATTACATGCCGCAGCCGCCTTCTCAGACGGCGCCGACACAGCACCCGCCTCAGTATAGCTAAAGGATGTCCCGGTTCGGATTACGTCTCGGGCCATGGTTGAATGATGATGGGCTGGGTTTCTATGATGATACGCCTTGTTTCAACGTTTTGCTACTTTCTTCCCTTCTCTGGATCGATACCCCTTTTCCTCAATTTAGCGTTTCGTATTACTTTTGTCAGTACAAAAGGATGCATGTACCGATGTGTGTCACAAAATAGGATATAGAACAGAACTTCGATCAGAACTTCAAACTTTACTATTACTCATTTGATTTTTGGGTACATACCTCCTACATCACCACTCTTCACCTTGCAGTATCTCTCAACCATACGCTCCAGTCGCCAAAACAGATGTTCCATAGTCCACGCACTGCGATACCTGGAGTTCTTGTGCCCCATCTATAGGTGCGACGCAGTCCGGTTCCCGTAGGGCCTACCAATGCTCCAACCAACGAAGCTTCCCTATCCACCTCCTCAATGACATCGGGCTGGTATCTCGCCTCTTGTCCTTTAGTCAGCCGTAGACTGCGTGTTGATGGCCGACGGACGGCGTAAACACTCTTTGTCGTCCATCTGAGAGGCTAAGGGGAGGCGCCACAGCCATCGCCCTCAAGGCCCAAAGCTGATGTCAACTTATGTGGTTTTCTGCTGAACCTCGTCAGCGCGTCGATTCATCCCGCTTTGTCCTCTCTCTTACTTACACCGCGCACCCGAACTTATCGGCTCATCATACATCTAGCCCCGAGCCCTGTCTAACAATTCAATTGGCTACTCCTCCACACTGGTTAGAATTCCCATCAGTTTCGAACGTCCCACACAAGATATGGAAGATCAAGTGAACACAACCATATTACCGAGCAGCCGCCATCCCGAGTCTTATGAACCCTCTTAACGAAGCCATCCATCCTTAGTTTACAGTACCTCTACTTCTTAGCCGCAGCCCCATCACCGCCGCCCCCAGCCCGATTCTTACTCGGAGCCGACGCGGAAGCGGAAGACCCCGAACCCGTGCCGTTCCATCCTCCCATCTGCCGTTGTTGTTGCTGCTGCTGTGACTGCTGTTGCGCCATCTGCATCTGCATCTGCCGCTGCATCATCGCCCTCTGAGCCGAGGCTCCGTAATCACCGCCGTCGTTCTGAATAGCGAGGCTTGCCTGGGCACCAGCACCCCCACTCGTACCAGCACTGCCGACAGACCTCGGCTTCTTCTTCTTTGCGAATCCTCCCAGGTCTGAGGTATCGTACCCGCTCCGACCCATTCTGTTCCTCTCCCCTTGTCCTTCCCTTTGCCGCGTCGAACGTACGGTCTTTACACGTATTTCGTGTAACTGTTTCGTCGCGCGGTGCGTTGATGAACTTGGTGGACGTGTGAGAGGTCTCCTCGCCTCTTGTGCTTGCGACTTTCCGGAAAGGAGGGATTCCGGATCCCAAATGGTCAAGTCGATTAAAAGCGCCCGTATGCGCCAACTGGAATCGTGTCTTTCAGCTTCCTTCCGACAATGGAAGTGAGCTTTTCTTTTTTTGTGAAGGGTTGGCCCGGTCTGGAGGAGTCGGTCTCCTCTCGTATAGTGATTCAAAGTAGATTGATAAAATGAGTGCGTCAGGGCGGCCGCGGTCGTAGAAGAGCAGGCCCTCGGCAACCAGATATCGTCTCGTAAAGTCTCGTGTGTTTGCTACTTTCTCTTACGAATGACATGGTCTGAGTGGAATGGCCTCAAATTTCTGCTCAAGGTAAAAAGCGATAGATGGATTCAACAATGACTCTCGTTATAGTAGACTTGAAGTCAAGAAAGCTGATTTGATGGTATTTGATGGTGACTGATTGTTGATTTCGACCGTTGATCCCCCACAAAATATCACGAGTGGAAGTGTGTGGATATGGAGTTGAGTTTGGGTGTGTGTCTCCTGTGTAATGACAAAAGTCGCAGAACCAAGCAAAATCTTCGACCTCCATGCGTCTTTCCCTTTTGCTTTATACGAGCCAAATACCAGAAATGGAGCACTAGAGTCGCAAATCCCATCTTGCTTGTCTTGCTGCTTGCTCCAAAAGAGATCATGGTTGCGAAATTTGTCCCAGACTTTCTTGTATTTTGTTTGCCCGTCACTGACTCAGCCTGTCTCAGGAGGCTTTTCCTTGGTGTCACTAAAACTTCGTCAGAAAACAAGGGAGATGGACAGAGGACGTGTTCCTCATTGTTGTTTTTTTTGCTTTTTCCTCTCCGCCCTCTCGTCCTCTCCCCTTTTCTTATTCCCGCCCCGACGAAATGCAAATGCACTATCGTTGTCTTCCTGTGCCTGGAGAAGAGAGTGAGACAACAAATCCGTACGAGACCCCCCTCTCACTGGTATTTGTTGAGCAAGGGAGGTAAGTCTGCATTGGCATGTCTCCCCGTGCCCCTGGCCCCCTGGCCCCTCCTCTCCATTGTCTGGACTGACACAAAGTTCCGAAAGACAATGAACCTGAAAGAGACATGCAATACAGACGCTGTCAAACCTGTCAAGCTTGTTAGATCGTTCGCAAATCTCGGGGAGACCACGGAGATGGACCCGGCTGGGTGGTCAAATGGGGCACGGCTGGGATTGGATCGGGACCCGCTCCGCCAGTATGACGTTCTGTTGGTAAGTTCCATTCAAGAGGCTCAAGTAAGACGTTCTTCGTTCCCCTGCGATGATCGTGATGATGAGGGATGAAGCTCGCCCCCGATGATTCAGAAGGATTCGCTCATTAGACATGGGAAGGGCGATAAGCACTTATAAAGAGCCCCCGGGAGTCAGGCCTCGCTAGTCAGGCACAGCGCCACCAGGAAATGTCGTCTCATTCCGTCACGGGAGGGAGTGGTCGAGATCCTTCTCCTGCGCTTTGGAATTGCGTTCATCAGCGATGAGATCTGACATATTCCAGGCGATAAACCGAGGTGGCGGTGACTTCCACTACGGCCTTAATCCAAGGCAACGTCGAACCGAAATATCGATGCTTAGTGTCTCAAATTCCGAGACAGATTTCCTGGCGCCATCTTGCCGTGTGTTCCAGCACTGGTTCGGCCGCGATAGATGGTCAAGCATTCTTCTGAATACCCTAGATCTATCGAGTAGCATCGGCCAAAGGTAGCAATTTGGTATTCTTAGGAAGAGGAAGTGTATTAGGATCGGAATGAGGTCCGCCAAAAGAAACCATCTATACGAAAATGTACAAACTTACGCCATTCATCCACACCATAATCAGGCCGATAGGTCGTGGGATGTTCTTGAAGGGCATTGCCACAAAGGACCCCAACAGCTTCGTGCTGCTATTTGCCAATCTCCGTTATCAAGGCATGTTGAGCCGTTGACTAGGAGTAGCTCACTGCTTTGTCGTATGTCCAGCATCCATGGGCTTGACAGCTTCCTTCGGTCTATCGGTCGGCTCCTCCTTTGCCTCAGCTCGATTTTGGGCGAAAGTGTCTCTGGTGGTCCTTATTAGTGTACTAGCTCCGAAGTCCTATCCAGCGATATCAACATTGCTTGTTCGTACCTGAGAATGTTGCGGCAGCTGGATCGAGGCGTATTCTCTATCGGTGGAGATAGGCCAGCCTTGGTTGGTTGAGGATTCCGCTCTGCCGTGGCATCTTGCTGATCAGACAGTCCCGAGTCCTCGCTCTGCATGTTTTGTCTTGTCTCCCTGTGGCTGTATGGCGACTCGTGACCACCCTTGCTCTTCTTCTTATCCCGACCGAGGAGTCGTCGAAGCCTGGCCCGAAACCCTCTCTTCTTCTGCTCCTTCTTCGGCACCCTCTTCTTCGGCTTCTTGCTGCCACGACGCCTTGGACGCTGCTCCGAACCAGAAGAAGGTGCCGAAGAACCCCAATTATCCGCCAGGATATTCGGCGGCAGCTCCAGGTCGTCTACATCGTCAACGTCGTCGACATCGAAGTCCTCTTTTGACGAAAAGGGCCCCCGGGACTCGGTCGATGCCCTCGACCTCCGTGTCCCCCGAGACGGCGTCATCCGCGACACGAGCATGGCCTGCTTCTTTTTCATCAATCCCATGCTCCAGTTAGATTGAGAATTCAGCCTTTCCAAGGACGCCAAGAAGGACTGGCTTTTGCCGCTGCTGTGGCTGCCTTCGCGGCTATGTAGTCTCTTGCTCTTATCTTCGCGGTAGGGGGAAAGGAGTGGAGCGATTGGTGGTTCGTTCCAAGAGGCAGGGCTGGGTCCGGCCATTGTATTCATCAGCGAACTTTTGGGGGTATTCTAGCAGGTACATGTACTCGTAGCGATGTGATGTTTCGTTGCTTCAAGCCAGGCGGATTGTCGGATGTCGAGAAGGGTGTACGATGGATCTGGAAGCTCAAAGCTCGAAGCAGGTGAGGTCTTTGCGACTAATGTGCCCAGGCAAGAGAATTAGAGGTAAGTGAGCTTCTCAATGGGATGCTCCTTCGTAGAAAGTCAAATGCACCGAGAACCTGCCCCAATAGCGTCGAGTGCCGAGTTGAGGAAGGCGAGCCTCCAATCGAGGCAGCTTGCACGCTTGTCGCTGCTATCAATTTCCATTGGGAAGCCGCGTTGTACACTCAAAATAACACTAAAAAAGATACCGTGAGCAAGTAAGGTATCGTTACTTGGCATAAAGCGGCACTCTTCACAACACCATACGCAACTGGAATTGAGTTGCAACGTAAATACTATCGTTGATTCACACTTATAAAAAGACGGGCAACTAAATTCGCACCGAGGTATCATCAGCCGTACAGACAATCCTCGTATCAGAGCCGTGAAATAATAGCAATACCCAAATACTCCTCCCCAAGGGCCGTGAGACCGTGATACATACGTTCAGGAAGCCACCAAACTCCTATATCCTTGTCCAACTGAACATCATTAATACGCTTCTCACAAATTTTCACATCCTCGTCAAACTCTCAAGGCCAGCGACTGGGGCCAATAATCTCGCCAGGTGCCACTTGCGTCCTGATTGCCGTTCCCTTCCAGTCCATCGTTTGAAATACGTCGACATTACCCCACCATTGTGGTGGCCTGGCGGATGTGAGGTACAGCGTGAAGAAGATGATGAGGGTGGCCACGATGAGGCCACAATCGAGAGCTGCCGAGGTAATGTAGTTGTATTGCAACCACCAGCCAGTGTAGCGACGCTTGATGAAGAAGTTGAAGATGGTGCCGACGAGCGCCCAGCAGAGGTAGATGTAGACACTGGCAGGGGGGAGCCAGCCGGAACCTCCGTAGAGGAGGGGGGTGTTGACGTAGCGCCAGATGCTCTTGGGCCACTTCCGGGCAAGGAACCAAGTAATAACTGGTGTGATGGCGCCAACGAGCCAGAACCACTGGAGAGAGGCGTACAGAGCTTGGCCGGAAAAGATGCGGGCGGGGCCGATCGCACCCCAGATGATTGATGCGGTGAAGAAGACACGACCACCGGGGCAGGTGTAGCTGTTGGGCTGGTCGGGCTGGCAGACGTCGGGGATGGTGCCGAGGGCCCAGTTCATGACAGCAATCTGAACGATAGCTGACCAGAGCGACGCGACAAGCTGGGAGGCGAACATGGTACGAGGGGGGACCTTCATGTAGTGACCGAGCTTGAGATCCTGTGCAAAGTACAGCGCTTGCGACATGCAGATGTAGCCGTAGTTCTTAAACATCATCATCGCGAGGGGTCGGCCCGGCACCATGTAACCGATGATGAACTCGGTCAAAACGTTGAGGCCGAGCTGGATGTTGGTGATGGCCTGTACGATGCCGATAGGAATGAGCCAGAATACGGGAATCAGAATGCACACAACGTAGGCCCACGCAGGGAACCCAGTTGGCCACCCGGCAACAACACCAAACGAGATGGCAACCATGACGACGAAGAGTGCTGAGAATGATTGTTAGCCTAGGTCAAAGGAAAATACCATCGACAAAACGTACCCAGATACCACCAGTCCTCAGCGTCACGATACTTCTTCATCAAACGCATGTGCACGTCGTCCTCTTGATGGCGTGCCAGCTTGAACTGACCCCAAATTTCGGTGCCATGGTACAGAACAACGTGGACGACAACGGCAGCTACGGCGGCGAACGACAGAGCGTAGGCCAGAGCGAATTGAGTCGGCAGGTAGAGAGGAGAGTAGTCGTTGTAGGCGGTCTCGTTGAATTGCAAGTTGGCATCGAGGATTCGGGTGACGTTGTAGACGGCGCCAGTATTGTCGAAAGATTCGGAGCTCTGTACGGGGAAGTAGTCGGAATACCAGGTTCCGGAAAAGTGGATGCCGGAAGAGACGATAACGAAGAAGATGATGATGCCCGCAATCACATTAGCGATGGCGTGGAAAGGCGGGATCAGCGGCGATGTGAGGTAACCTGAGATGACGGTCCAGTCAAATGAGATGGGCATGAGTCCATAACCTGAAAGGCCACCAAAGACCTTGTTGACGATCTCGTTCTTGGGCGCAATCCAGCAGATCCAAGTAAAATACGAAAGTCCTTGGAAAATCCAACCGGGGAACCAGTACCAGATGAAGGCGCCGCTGCTGACGATGAGGAACCAGCGGTAGCGGCCAATTTTCCAGCCGTTGGTCTTGGTCGGGTCTGAGCCGGAGTGATCGTGGAGGGTGTAAAAGAGAGCACAGTTAACCAGGTTCGAGGGCCAGATCATGGCAGAGGGCCACACAAGGAAGCGTCGGGCCAGACCGGCCAGACCATATCCAGTACAAAGGGTAGTAATGCCAAAGAGCAACTGGAAAGCCCAGCCAAAGTGCTGCTTGTAGAAAAGCTGCTGTGCAAGCAAGACATCGGTTGCGTACAAGACACCACCTCCATAGGCAGCCTAGTAATCATAGTCAGTTCTGCCGTTGATCTTTTTTTCTCTAAGAAGCCTCTTTTGCCGTGACTCGAAATCTTGGCTGCTGCTATCCCCCAATCTGGAGTATCGACAGCGCCCCGCTCTTGATAAAAATCGTCCGAACTCACATTAGACATGGCCACAATGATAACGTGCTCCTTGTAGTTGAAACGGCCGGGTTTAAGGTTGAACTTGACACCAAAGACGTTCTGCTCCTTGTCGGGCATGACTAAATCCCAACCCAGGCCAATGGGATAGGCGATAAGTTGGACGACATAGGTGGTGATGGTAACGCTGGGGTTGCGGAGTGAGAAGAGCATGTTGACACCGGAGCCAACCGTGCAGAGAAGCATGCCGATGACCCATGCGCGAATCGTATTTGCTGGCAAATCGACATCGTAATTCCGTACTACAGCGCGGACCTTTGTTGCGGCGGCGCATCATGTTAGCGACTTGAACGAGTTTCTCATTTTGGCTTTTTTTCCCCTCTATCTGTCCGTCCCACCGCGATACAAGGCTCTCAAGGCCTGGGCGGAGTTTCGCGACGTACCTCTGGATAGGGCGAGTTGTCCTCCATAAGAGCCTGTTCAATTTCGAGACCCTTCTCGGCGTTTCCGGTAGCAAGCGCGGTATCGACATCGTTGAGCTCATCAATTGGCATGTTCGGATCGAGCTTGTGTGCCTTCTCGAATTGAGCCAGAGCCTTCAGCGGCTCGATGCCCGTGGCCTCGGCATCGTCTTCGAGGGCGGGGTAGGGCGTGATCTCCTCGGGCTCGCCACGTTTGCGAAAAATAGACGGCATCGTGACGACTGTGCCTCTCTCCTTCAATCTACTGTCGACAGAGTAGGTTGAAAGATGAGGGTTTAGGTACGCCGATTGCGGATTGGTTGGAGAGCGACCGACGAGATAAGCAAGAGGACGAAAAGAAGGCCTCAAGGCCACAACGGGGGAGACTGGGGACAGCGGGCGCCAAGGGCTTTTTCAATCAAATCAAGCGAAAAGATGGCGGCGGCGGCGGCGAAGGTGGTGCCGGTCGGCAGTCTGCAGGCTAACAAGACACCAAGACAATGTGACAAGGTAGAGTCAGCCCGCCAGACGAGTCAAAGTCCCACTCCCCGAAGATGTTGAGATTGAACACCAGCAAGAGGCAAGCTGGCTTTGGGCCTCTGTGAACTCGTGAAGTAGTCCCTAGGGATTCTGCAGAGTCGAGAGTGTGTGCCAGTTGTGTGTTTTTTGGATTAAGATTCGCAGAGAGTCGAAAGAATGGCGCGCCCAACGATACCCATGAGCCGACTCTCTACCCTCACTATCCCGTATCTATCCCTCCCCAATATCGTCCCGTGTATGTGTGTGTGGGTTCTTCTTTGGGGCCTTGTCGGCGACTTGAGGCGCTGGAAGGGACGGGGGGACCCAAGGGGACTAGAAAGAAATCGGTCCTCTAGCGTGCTATCACGACACCAAATGCAGCGGCGACGCGACAGCCCGCAGGTCCAGCGGCCGTTTGTCGACCTTCCTAAATTGGGGTAGCGACATCCGAGGGGCTGTGGAGGAGGCGAGGGGAAAAGAAGAATGGTTCGCCGGGGACATGGTGACATTGGAAGGACAATGGGCGACAATTCTGATCCACACCTCTCAATCTCTAGTACAACTCGGAGCCGGGGGACACCTAAAGCTGACTCTCTGTTGGTCCAAAGTCGACGCCTCGGTGGCTCGATGCCTGCTGGTCTGGCTGGCTGGAAAGACGAAAGGATTCTGGCTGTCCGGCTTCTTCCCATTTCGAGCTGCTCTGCCTCCCACCCTTTGTCCGCGAAACTTGGGGATCAGCAGATCACAAAGTTGCCGATGTGCCCCTGCCACCGATCCGGGAGTTGGTGCATACTGCTGATCGTCCAGGAGCAAAGTTGGGGGGACGAACAATTGACGGACCAACTGCAAACAGCTACGATTCAACTTCGTCCGATATCTGGAGAGTCCGTACTTTGGCACGTTTAGCCTTGCCATCGTTCTCGCAGTTCGCGTGGCCAATTCGTGCCAGTTCGAAGACTGTTCAAGTGCCAGGCCGCTTGTCCCAAGGGTCCTGGGCTCTCGGTCTGGATGAAAGCCACAGCTGCCAGCGTGCCAATGCTGGAATGCCACTGTAGCCGTCCATTCGGCCCAGCCGCGGCCATTGCGCGAAACTTGGCGAGTCACCGCAACGGGACTTTGGTCGAATTGAGCCGTATCGGCCAATCACCAGTCGTGATTTTCGACCGGGGGCTTTCTGGGAGAGCCTGGCTTATCTCTGGTTGGTGAATGAACCAATGTGACTGGAGACTGGGAAACCCCCCGTCAGTGCTGACAATCTAATCTTATTTCCGATGGTGTCTTCTCCCACTGTCGTCGGTCGATGAATGCTCACCGGGACATGATACTCTTTTAAGGTTTATCGAACACGCGTTGTTGGACGATCCACAGATTGGAGTCCTAGCTCGTGAACCCCTGGATTTGAAGTGTCGGTTATCGATGGTCCATGGAAGTATCCGTGGACCTCGGTGGGTTTTCCATTAGACTTGCATCATCTCCTGTTTGCTATTCTTCTGACTACCGGTCCTCCGTGATACGGTGGTACTGGACCTTCTTGAGGGCTCTGGTTGATTAGAAGAGGTGTCAACCTCTCGCAGTCAATATTTGGAGATTTGAAACCCCCATAATCGAAGCAGTAGTTGTTGTTGTCCTTGCTCTAACACATTGAAGATAATGACCGGGATCAAGTAGTCGGACACAGTTCAAGGGGATGTACGCTTTGTTGAATAATCTGATCTTGCAATGAAAACTATCAGCTTCCTTTCGGATCAACTCTTGAAGCGTCGTTCTCGGAGACGTAGCCTAAGGAGTATCGGCATTGTGGTGATCCATAGCCATTGTAGACTATGGAGGTCTATCGTCGAAGAAGACTCCAGTTCGTTAGGGGGCGGCCTCACCCAGAAAGAGGATTCGACAGCATTGAGCAAGAAGAAGAGGAAGAACACAATGATAGCTTGACATGAGGTGGGTAAGGTAAGGTAAGAAAGATTTCGGGCAAGACTGATCACCTCCGGATTCCACGGCGATTTTTGGGTTCCTGCCGTCTGCCGGCGTACCTGCTGCGAAAGTGCAGTGCCAAGACGGGAACGGGGCCCACCCGAGCTGTCACTGAACTCCTGGAGCAGTGGGAGGAAGAGCGGAAGGAGCCTCCCCGGCTGTTCAGGTCCGGGCCCCAAGTCGCAGCTTCCCAATGTTAAATGCCGTCACCCATCCACTCTGTAGGGCCAGACCACCTGAGCATCTGCGATCCAATTGTTCCTTCCCTGCCAACCTGACTGCATTTTACAAGTTACCTCACCAAACATGTCAGCCATGTCATAGCACGTAACAGAAACTCCTTCTCCTCCGCTACTCGTTCGGCAAAAAAAAAGTCAATTCTCAGCTGCACTGGCGCGACACGCAAGTCATCGTACCTACGTAAGTACTCGATGAAAGAGGAATCCACCGGCAAACTCGGCATTGGACCATACCTATGGGGCACTGAGCTGCTCCAGTCCAGTTCTCCCCCATTCACTGAGCCTGCTCCACGTCCCCAGCAAAAGTTGACGAGCTGATGCTGCACCATCGACTGCTGTTGGCCATGGCCTTGGCAGAGAACCCTGGAGGTCCTCGCACTAAGAGGCCAGAGACATCATTCCTGTCTAGCCCATCACGATTCCCTCCCCTCCTCGGCCCGTGATCTGGGGCTATGAGGCGTGTCTTTCATGCACTTGGAGCTACTATTTCCGACAAAACTTACCCATAAGGAAACTCCCGTGCTCCGCTCGGTCTACCGTATGTCGTCATTCATCCCTCATCATCGGCTTGACGGCCACCTTAGCTGCCTCCAATGCCCAGCATCCTTCGTGATCTGCTGTTGTATTTAAGCCTCAAGCGGTGATCCCCCAGACTTGGCAATCTTGATCTCAACATCAATCCATCGCATTTTCTCTTCTAGTGCATGCCCAATCTTCATCTACACTCTTGATACCATAACCACAGTTGCTAATCCAGACGTCAATATGCCTCTTGCAAGTCACGTAGGTCTCGACAAGCATCCTCCGTCGATGATTGATGCGTCATATGAAGATGTTGCACTAGAATTGACGCTTTACGCAGGTCAACCCAGAGGACATTGTCCAACGCCTCCAGGCAACTCACATCACAGCTCCGGGTAATGCCAATGCTTCCAGCCATGGCACATCATCACACATCCAACCCTATGACAGCCGATACACCAGTCAAACCAACATTCCCAAGTACAAGATCCCCGATGAAGGCGCCCCAGGAGACACCGTCTTTCAGATGATTAGGGATGAGCTGGACCTCGATGGCAAACCCAACCTGAACCTAGCCAGGTGAGCATTCACGACATTTCCAATAAAGATCCTCTCACTAACAGTATATCAACCTAGTTTCGTGGGAACATGGATGGAACCCAATGCCACCCAGCTCATGCAGGAGAACCTCTCCAAGAACCTCTCAGACGCAGATGAGTACCCTGCCATGATGGAGATGCACCAGCGCTGCATCAGCATCATCTCCCACCTGTGGGGTGTCCAGCCTGGTGAGAAGGCCATCGGCTCCGCAACCACGGGCTCCTCCGAGGCCATCCATCTCGGCGGTCTCGCCATGAAGCGTAGATGGCAGCTGAAGCGCAAGGAACAGGGCAAGGACACCTCCAAGCCCAACATTCTCATGGGCTCCAACGCGCAGGTCGCCTTGGAGAAGTTTGCCCGTTACTTTGACGTCGAGGCCCGCATCTTGCCCGTAAGCAAGAAGAGCCACTACCGTCTGGATCCGGCTCTTGTGAGAGAAAATGTCGATGAGAACACCATCGGCGTCTTTGTCATTCTCGGAAGCACATACACGGGGCACTATGAGCCCGTTGAGGAGATTTCGCAAATTCTCGACAAGTACCAGGAAGAGACTGGCATCGACATCCCCATTCACGTCGATGCCGCTTCTGGTGGCTTCATCGCCCCTTTCACCCACGCAGGGGCCGGCGGTTCCAAGTGGTAAGTCATATTGGCTTGTTCTCTTCTGATCATATACTTACAGCCCGCAGGAACTTTGAGCTTCCCCGTGTCAAGTCAATCAACGTCTCAGGCCACAAGTACGGCCTTGTTTACGCCGGCCTCGGCTGGATCATCTGGCGCGACCAGTCTTTCCTCCCAGAGGACCTCATCTTCGAGCTTCACTACCTCGGAGGCACAGAAAAGTCCTTTACTCTCAACTTCTCCCGCCCAGGTGCACAGGTTATCGTGCAATACTACAACCTTATCCACCTAGGCTTCGACGGCTACCGCTCCATTATGGAGAATTGTCTCTCCAACGCCCGTATCCTCGCTCAGAGCCTCGAGGCCACGGGATGGTACACCGTCGTCTCCGACATCCACCGCCGTGCACCTCACAAGGAAGCCAGCGGCGCTGTAAAGAAGATTGTGAACCAGGCCGCCACCGCCGTTGGAGGCGAGAGTGCTGCCCCGGGGGAGACCTCGGCCGACTACGTTGCTGGCCTGCCTGTCGTCTCTTTCCGTTTGACGGATGAGTTCAAGGCCAAGTACGAACACATCAAGCAGGAGACCGTCTCCCTAATGCTTCGCGCCAAGGGCTGGATCATTCCCAACTACCCGCTCCCACCCAATGAGGAAAAGATTGAGATCCTTCGCGTCGTTGTCCGCGAGACTATGACGTTCGATCTTCTTGAGCGATTGTTGACGGACATTGTCGAGGTCACGGAGACACTCATTGAGAATGATCAGATCGATTTGCAGGTTCTGAAGAAGCATCACAGCCGCAGGCGGGTGCGCGTCAAGGGCGATGAGGAGAAGCACAAGAAGGGGGGCGCTGCCAAGGGGGTCGAAGATGGAGTTAGAAAGATGGAGGATGGTATTCATCGTGCGGTATGCTAAGGCGTAGAGGTGTTGGCAAACAAGTAATTTCGGTACAACGGTAGCAGCGAAAATTTCATGACATTTTAGCTTCAAGATCTCCTTGGTAATATTTGCCCGATCGGCAAATCCATATGGATAGTAATAAGGGCGTCTCATACCCAAGGGACCATTATGAGTCTACTCTCATCGAGGATTGCTCATGTCTCAACATCTCTGGAACCCATCGCAGCGTCCGACCCGGAATAAAAATCATAAATAGCCATGCACCAAGCTTATTCTATGTTTTTAGTCTAAGCTTGAGGTAGGGTATCTAGCTGCCACTTCTTTTGGGAGTGTCTTTAACCTGGTAGTCGAGCCGAGCTATAAGCTGCGCGCTTTGCGAGTGATTCTAATAGTCTTGTTAGGCATTCCCATGTTTTCCTGTCCCCAGAAAGACCATACCTGATGTAAGAGTTTGCCAGGTTTTTGGCCTCTCTACGAGCGACATAGCTTCTTCTTGGAAAGCTCCGGTCTCCCCTATGTAGGAGCCTTCTGACAGCAGCTTACCACTCAGGTATCACTTGGTGGTGTTTTAGTTCGGTGAAGAGAAGGGCAGCCAATTCTCATCCACCTCCAGCTGATTGAGCAGAAGCTTCAGCCGTCGTGTCCTCAATCATTGCGTCCGGCCCTTCAACAGTCTTGGGTTCCCTAAATGGTCGTCTTTTCTGACGGGGCGCGTTGACAGGAAACCGCTTGACATTGTCGCAGGTCTTGCACTTCATGACCATAACATCGGCCCAAGGCTTCTTCCCGCCCTTGCTCATATTTTCAACCGTCGTAGTGCAAGACATTCCCTCGATGAGCAGTGAGTCACAGAACTTGCACATCATCTGCTTGACCGAAGGGCTCGGGCGAATTTGGGCCTTGAGAGAGACGGCTCGGATATCAGAGACAAATCGACGAGCAACTTTCTCATTTGTCGAGCGCAAGTTTTCGATCCTGGCGAGCTGCGCGTCTTCTTGAGACCGTGATGATGAGTTTTGGAGTGAGTCGGCGCCCGGGATCTGCAGAGTCGCCAGGTATGAGGCGGCCTGATGCAGGTAGGATACCCGCGTATATGCGTGCCGGTTTGGCAGGCTTTCGCTCTTGGGCTTTGCCATTCTCGCTCGTCCTCCTTGCGATTTGTCCCACGTTTCAGACCCTGAATGGCATTGAAGTCTGCGTTGCAACGAGAGTCAGTGTTGGACCTTGTCGTAAAAACTTCTGCAGGGGTGGTGGGGATGTATGGCTGCCAAACATGAGTGTTTCTCCAGTTCAAAGGTTAAGGTTAAAGGCAGGTGTTCACCGTGTGGACCATAGATGGACACGGTCTTCTCAAAAACGGGTCTGGTCACATGACGTCGCCTTTTGGGGGTGAGACTCAGCCGCCTTTCCTTACGCGAAAGCTTTTGACCTGCGCTGCCCGCCTCACCCTTCGCCTCCAGTTCCACGTCGTCCTTGGATCTTCCACTTCCACATCAACTACGGCGCCTCCTTCCATCACGCCCTCCAACCCTGCACCTCGAGTTGCCATCCGCTTTTAATCCCCCCCGCCTGTCGTGCACTTTTCTCGACACGAATACGCGGGTTTTTTCATTCCTGCGATTTTTATAGTCTTTCGACCCTCCCTCTTCACGCGACACAGATCGTCACGCCTCTCCTGACATCTCAAGCTTCGCATCCGCAGCCTTGGGACCTTCCTTTTTCGCCGTTGCGCATCAGTACAACGGCCATTTCTTCTCCGACACTTCAATAACGACACCCCCGACAATTGACAACATGTCTGCTGAGGAGGATCTCATCGACTACTCCGACGAGGAGCTCCAGACCAACGAGACTGCGGCCGCCTCCAACGGAAAGAAGGCTGACGCTGCCGCCGGTAACGCCGTCGACAAGAAGGGCAGCTATGTCGGCATCCACTCGACCGGTTTCCGCGACTTCCTTTTGAAGCCCGAGCTTCTCCGCGCTATTGGCGATTGCGGTTTCGAGCATCCTTCGGAGGGTCAGTCCTGAGTTTATGATACCCTAACCCATACATCATCCCCTCCCCCATCAGCAAAGCGTCCGTCCATCTCGCAAGCCACACAAAGAACAAAAAGCCATCGACGTCGCCATCGAAGAAGAGAGAGAAGAAAACGTACCGAGAAGCGGGAGTCAAGTTGGACATCCAAGTTTTTGTACGGGCACTGCTCGCGAATTCACCGGTGACAGGTGGATTTATACAAGCGGCCGTTTCGGGGGAAGCGTGACAGCACCCCCAGGCTGCGCGAACACTGCGGTGTTCCCGAGTGCACTTCAGTCGGTCGGTCGCTGCTAGAGCTTTGGCTCACGGCGGTCTGGCTTCTTTTGTATCACAGTCGCGAGCGACACGGGGCGCATGCGACGCCGACGCTCGCGACTCGTGCTCTGCCCCGGTCATCATCTTGATTGAATGATTGGCGTATTGTCGTAGTGGAGGAGGAGACCAACTCGACAAAATGGCTTCTTTGCGCAGATGGACGGGCCCTTTGCACGCCCTCTACGTCGTTCTTCTGCTCTTGGAACACATATCTAACTTCGGCGCGATCCAACAGTCCAACAAACCTGTATCCCTCAGGCTCTCCTCGGTGGAGATATCATCTGCCAGGCCAAGTCTGGTCTCGGAAAGACAGCCGTCTTCGTCCTGACCACCCTGCAACAAGTTGAGCCCGTTCAGGGCGAGGTCTCCGTGTTGGTTATGTGCCACACTCGTGAGCTTGCCTTCCAGATTCGCAACGAGTACAACCGTTTCAGCAAGTACATGCCCGATATCAAGACTGGTGTCTTCTACGGCGGTACCCCCATCCAGAAGGATGTCGAGACGATCAAGAACAAGGAGACCTGCCCCCATGTCATCGTGGGCACCCCTGGCCGACTTAACGCGTTGGTCCGCGACAAGGTTCTCCGCCTCGGCAGCGTCCGCATTTTCGTCCTCGACGAGTGCGACAAGATGCTCGATCAGATCGGTGAGTAACGGCCTCACACCCGCCGCCGACCAAACCTCTAACATCAACCAGACATGCGCCGTGACGTCCAGGAGATCTTCCGCGCTACCCCCACCCAGAAGCAGGTTATGATGTTCTCAGCCACCCTGTCCGATGACATCAAGCCCATCTGCAGAAAGTTCATGCAGAACCCTACCGAGCACTATGTAGACGAGGACACCAAGCTCACCCTGCACGGTCTTCAGCAATACTACATCAAGCTCGAGGAGCGCGAGAAGAACCGCAAGCTCAACGAACTCCTGGACGACCTTCAGTTCAACCAGGTCATCATCTTCGTCAAGAGCACCCTCCGTGCGACCGAGCTGGACAAGTTGCTGAGAGAGTGCAACTTTCCCTCCATCGCCGTCCACTCCGGCGTCAGCCAGGAGGAGCGTATCCGCCGTTACAAAGAGTTCAAGGAGTTTAACAAGCGTATCTGCGTTGCTACCGATGTCTTCGGCAGAGGTATTGATATCGAGCGTATCAACCTGGCCATCAACTACGATCTGCCCGCCGATGCCGACTCGTACCTGCACAGAGTCGGTCGTGCCGGTCGTTTCGGTACCAAGGGTCTTGCCATCTCCTTTGTGAGCACTGACCAGGACCAGGAGGTTCTCAAGTCTATTGAGAAGCGCTTCGAGGTTGCTCTTCCGTAAGTTTCTCTCAAAACACTTAGCTTATCTTGTCAAGTCTCTAACGCATTTCTTAGTGAGTTCCCCAAGGAGGGTATCGATGCCAGCACCTACATGGCCTCTTAAGCGCGTCATGCCACAGTTTGGCAGAGTAATCTGCTGGTGTATTTTCTTGGTTCTGGTTTCGGGAAATTGCAAAATTTGGACGTGGGTGACGCACACGCAAAGCGGTCACGCAAAAGGGAAGAAATGAAGCTGCTTTTAAAGTGCAACTGAGAAAAAGTCTATCAAGCCTCTCACGGAGAGGTCTCTTGCTGTTTGTACAGAGTAGTTATCAACATGGAATCAAGACTGGATCACCACGCTCATTGTAATTGATCAATTGTATGATGTTTTTCCCACGACAGGCTCGGTCTGCGGGATGCTACGGCTTAGGCCATGCTGTCACTTTGTGCAATACTCTAGCTTCTAGCCTGGCTTGCAGATGTCTTGTCCGGGCTTGGGTGCCCACGATGACAACGCCTTTACCACGCCGATGAACGCTACCCGGCCCAGTATTCTCCGTTTGAAGTCTAGCACAATACTCGGCCTCCTTTCCTAGGAGGAGGATGATTAGGTGTAGATACTTGTGCTTTCACGTCGTCTTATGGTAAGTGCGCGCTATGTCATCGATGAAAGACTTTACAAGTCAAGCAACTCCAGGGTCTACACCGACTGTATTGAATCCTGCCCTATCTCACAGCCTCTAAACAAAGGTCCCCCATCAAGTGATTAGTGACCTCTGCAAGGTTGCTAGGCACGGTGAAGAAGTGGTTCTGGAGCAGCAACATACTCGGCAACCCGCCCACAGTTGATTTGAATATGCTGACTCGGCTCTCCACTGCGCGAAGGCCGTATCGGTGGTTGTTGTTTCTCAATACGCGGTTGAAACAGCTCTCAAAGTCGCCAAGGGAAAGCTGAGGGAAGGTTCCTCGTAGGTCTTTGTAACCATCATCAAAACAAGAGCAGCCTGGAAGTTTATGAACATAGTTGTCACTGCTTACCTATTCCACTGGCAATACATGAGAAGCAGCACTGCTTGATGGCGAATAGCCTAGACTGGTATGTGTAGCTAGCGGAGAGCTGTCAGAGGTCACGTCCGCGCTGGGACACTTCACCCGGCCTCTTTTTTGCTCTTTCCTGTCAGAAGGTTGTTGCATCTCGGAGGTGTAGCAACATCTCGGAGGCCCTAAATGGTGAAGCGACACTAGGCAAATGGTAAGGGGAGGGGGCTTTGATATCGTCTCACGGCCGGCCCCTTGATAAGAAGTACGGTGTTTAGAAGTCGCAAGTCTAAGAAGAGCTAAGAAAGCTGATAATCGCTGATACTACGCCCTGCCTACGATGCATTCTACTGCATAATGGTTGTCAAAGATCTTTGGAGGCAAACATTGTTTCGATACTTGATGCAGAACGGTTCAGCGTGTCCCAAAGTCATTCGATGGCTCATGCTTGCTGCGAACCCACAACATCTATGTCTGCTTCTCGCAACGTAGAGGCCCCTGCCATAGAAACGCTGTCGCAAACGGCTTCTAGAGGTGTCTTGTCTTGGAGCTGGGTCGTCATCACAGTCTTCCGCTATCAATTGTTGCCGAGGGTACATTACGCGTACGAGAGCAGAGAGAGACCAGGAAAGGATCGAACTTTATGCATCACCATGTCTAGAGTCCAGTAATTGGGCTCCTAGTGACCACGCTTTGACACTGTCACTATGATCACGACCTCGCCACATCGTCTTCAACATAATTTAGCACATGCTTGCCATACTGGTCGCACAGAAATGACACCATTCCCATCTGCAAGATAACATAAGGAATCCCGAGTGGGTTGCTCACGGTTCTCATTTCCAGACGCTTCTTTCCTCGCCCTGATGCGCCCATCAAAGCACACACCAGACACGAGCCCTACCATTGGAATCAGAGCCGACCAACTAAGCTGTTCCAGTAGTAGTTCAGGTGATTTCCGGTACTGAGAGCTCAGTTCCCGACGCGAATATTGAGAGACCCTTTCTTTGCAGGATCCTACAGTGTCTAAGAAGGCAACCATTAGATGTGGGAAGACCTTTTTCATTCTTCTGTTGTGCTACTAACTGTTAGCCTGTCGGCCCCCCTGAGTCGCTCCTGGAGCATCGACTCAAAGTCTTGATACATGATTCACTATATGTAGTCCTTGCATGCTCCACCCCTTTAGCTATGGAGTACTCTTCGCGGAATATGTGACTGGCAGAGGACAGCAATTCGGGGGACTTAGAATTTGGAATCGAGCATCGATGCTGTCGTGATACATCTATAAATCTTAGGCGAAGCAACATAGTGAGCAATATAGTGAGTGGAACCCATGACTTTCAGTCCGAGAGTTTATGTTGCCTGATTTTCATTCCTTGAGCTACTACAAGGTTTATCTATACCTTCAATTTCCAATCTCTTTCCTCAGTATTACATGCAGAATATCGTCTGGTAGTGTTCTCCCTTGTGAGGGGAACACATTTCCCTATGATTCCCAACATGATTGGTTTTGGGGACAGCGTCACTAGTTATCAAGATTAAAATCCATCTTGCAACAAAAACTTCGCTCCGCAGCACAATCTGCTTCTACGTCGCGAAGGGAGGATAGGAAACGAGTTTCATGGCCAGGGTAATCTGATAACTGTCAACTTGGAAACTCCAGCAGAGCGAGTATTGTGCACCTTTGATAACTACGGTTCCACCATCAAAGTCTTCAGACCTCACCTCGACCTCGACATGTAACATCCAGCCTCGCAAATTTCCCAACCAAACAGCCTCAGCATGCAAACATGTCCATCCCTAAACAGAAACCACACGCCAAAACTCTGCGTAAGTATCGCAGCAACCATGGCCGTCATTGTCGAGCTATCTCATACCCTTTTCCCTTACACCAGCCCGACCCAGATCCGAAAGCCCTCCGACCGCCAGAGAAGAGAAAGCTTACATCAAGAGTCATCACATCCCCCCATGACACCCAAGGAAAACTCTTCAATCAGGCATGACTTACACAGAAAGGGACACAAATCCTCTTCGTCCCTCCACACCTTTCTTCCTCCCGCTTCCAAGCGAGGCCAATAACCCAAAGTGGCCGTCTCACCCGTCACCTCCCGAGGAACGGCCAAGCCAGGCAGAAAACACCACGAGGCCTCAAAACGACGATGATTCACATGCTTACCCGTACTCTCCCGTGCTCCTCTTGCTTCCCTCACTCTTCAACGGAATGGGTAGATAGCTAGCTAGCCTCGGTCCTGAATCGGCCTCGTTGCCTACCTGCCTACCTGCCTACCTGCCTACCTGACTGCTAGGTAAGTCATTTATTACAGAGAATCACCAGCCGGTAACTGTAGAAAATTTCACATATATTACGAGATCACATATGACGCATCAAAAGCAACGAAGCAGACGATGCAAAAAACCTAGCTACCATGCACCAACTCCATGTCAGGCTCCCAACCTCGATTTCACCAATATCAGCCTTAGCCAGATAACAAAGTCAGCCTACATACCAACCAACAAAGCCTCGCAGCCTGACCCCTCAAAAGCGGCTGAAAGACATTATACCGCCCAGCCTGCAAGACAGCCTGCCGAACCTATGTCATACGCAACAAAAGTACAAGGCTTGGCCAAACGCAAGCGCCGCATACCCGGAAAGCCAAAAGCCTACTTTCACTTTTCCTTTTCGCATCTTCGTACACGGCTATGAACGTTGGCATGCTGCCGTGCCGTGATCGTGGCGTCTTCATGTTGGACTCCGCTCCGCAATGAAATGTACTCCGTAACGTATCCGTAAATGACCTTTGTAAAATCCCACAATCATTGTCATAGTTCCCTGTAGTCTGCCTGCCAGCCCGTAAGGCGCATGCGTTTTTCTTTGATAGCCTTACGTTTCCCATGTTCGTCGCAGCAAGGAAAAAAAAACACAGCCACAAAAGGAGGCTGAATCAAGCGCGGGCAGCCAACCTACTCTAAATCTCTACGTTTTTTCTGCTTTCGAATGCTGGCTGGCTTTCCTGCTGCGCCTGCGCCTGCGTACGCGCGCCTACCTTCACTGGGGACAGCCGCGTCCGCCGTGTGCCTCGGTTACCAGCACCTGGGGTCCCTTACGAATGCAAAGACAGAGCATCGTGGACTCCGTTCGAATGCGTGCTAAAAGTGTACCGATACTCTAATTACAATTAAGGGAAGAAAAAAAGAGGGACCCTGAGGAGCCGAGAGACTTCGTCACTGGACACAAGTCTTCCCACCGCGAGTCGTGCGCGAAACCCAAGATCTGGGGCAAAAGCATATCCGGCGGGGAGGGGACAGAGGCCAAGACTCAAAAATGGCCGCAGGGCCGCAGCGACTCCAGCAAGCTGTCACGCGGGAGCCGGATAGGTGGGCGGTGGAGTCTCGGATTGCGCAAAGCGGGAACCATTGCAGCTAATCGACACGGTTTCGACAAAGAGTTCGGAACACCTTGGCCCTTTCTGCCTCCGATCGTTCGGGCTCGCTTTCTACGGGAGAGGTCGGGTTGAAAGAGGCATCGTAGGTTCAACCGTCCAGTCCAGTAAAATTACCTCTTCGGACTTGTCTCCCCCGCAACGGGCCATATTTGCGGTGATAAGGACAGCACATCGTAAGAGTCATTCTCTATGACAGAGAGGATAGGTCGCTTCCATGTTGACACGTCGGCGAACCGGTGACTAAATCGCCCACGCTGTCCCTCTATCGCCGACACCGGTCCATTTCCTCCTCTTGCAGAATCCACAGTGTTCTTCCCAAACCTGAGGCCGCTGGAGCGATTGCGTGCACGCGGTGCTACCTGGCGGGTTTCGACAAGGGCGTGACGGCGGTGATGCGAACTTGTGAAGTTTACACGATGCTCCGCGTCGCTAGGCTGGTCCAGCCCTGTCCCGAGATTCCCAGGGAGTCATTTGCCCGAGGCTGGGGGGGACACTTTCGTCCTCGCATTTTGTAAAACCCTACTCCGTACTGTTCAAGGGATTTCGCGCTTCATGACGTCTAGACTAAGACCGGAGCTGTGTGTTAGCCGCTGGCGCCCGGGGGATCAGATCTGAGATGAGATTCACGCCGTAAGCCCATGCAAGGCTACTGCTCAGCTGCCTGCGCGTGAAGAATTGCACAATGGATGAGGGATGGCTGGGCTGCCTGTTTGACAATGACCTGTTGAAGGGTCCCCATAGGCTGTCGTGCCGAGCCAAAAGGCCAATCAGTATCCATACTCTGTAGGCCCCTCCTACTGTTCCCTTGGTGATTCGCCTTGTGGTGCCGGTGAAGCTGGGGTTGCAGACGGGTGGATGACATCCAATCCATGCTGCTGCCTGGTTCAGGATTTGGGAGGACGGGCCCCCAAAGGGCTCGGTGATCCCTCGCCCGTAACAAGTGGGTGAGAGCGGTCACCAGGAATAGACAGATAGATCCATTGTTGAAGCAGGGTGGCAAGGTGATTCGCCCATCAACTCTTCTCCGGGTCCGTTTTCCATGCGAGCATGTCTCATCAACGGTGCCCGACTAAGAGTATCTAACTGCTAAGGCTGTGGAAGTGGACGCCTCGACCTTGATTCTTCGGATAGGCCTCCGGAACCCCATCGTCGACGCCAGCGTCTCTCCATTATACCATAGATAATACCTTACGGATGACGACGAAGGTAGTCGGACTTTGGGACGTGGCTGGAATGGCCCCCATATCGTTAGTAACGCCGCCTGCAGAGCTGAAGGGTCACGCGAGGTGCCGCTGTCGCGTCTCTCCAACAACTCAGCTCACGGATAGCCGTGAAACCAGGCTCAAGTTCCCACAGGCTGCGCCGCTAGCGCCAAGCTGTCTGAGTGATGGCCTCGCAGAATCGAGGATCGAGGGGACGAGATGCTAGTAGGCAATCTGACTGCTCACGCTAGTTCACGTCTTGCTTACAGGAAACAAAAAGACAAACGTCCCAATCACCGACACTTCCGGGGCAGCGGACTGTTCTCCACCTTCCATACCTTGGTGTGGAATACGTTTGGACTGCCGCTTACTGTGCTTGCCTCCTCTTGATGTTACTGAACAGCAGGCCGTTCAGACGACTTTGCCAGTTCACATAGTATTAGCCAGGCGGGGGGGGGGGGGGGCAAAATGAGGGGTTCCGTCCGCCACCAACAGCTTGTCTAACGTCAATATTGGCCAAACTTCACTCGCTAGCTCACCTGAGTGACGGCAAATCGCCGGCGACGAAGCGTGACTGAAGCCTAGTGGTGTAATCACGTCCCCGCAGTTGATGACTTATGAGTAAATGGCGTCGACAAATGACAATTTCTCGATTTGACAAGCGGTGTTCCGTGGGATCACGCTGACGGAATAACGGCAGACGTCTCTCCACATGTCGAAACCTCCGCATCACGGGTCTGCGTTGCGTTTCTCGCAAACAAGTCGCTCAACATCACCATCGAGTGATGTCTATCCGTAGATCTCCCCATTCACCAACACGCGGGGTGATCCGGGTGGGACGTTCAATGTCTCCAGACTCCAGATTCCCGACTCCAGAGGGCACGAGAAGATCACGGAAAGGACTCCTCGCTATCGCCGATGTCCGTAAGCGAGCCATATCAGGGAATATTTGTATCGCTGGGCCTTAGTCATGCTGAAAAAGAGCGAGATTGTCGCTCAGATGAGGTGTGCCAGTCGAGCTAGAAAGCCGCGATCTTCTCGAAGCCTTCCGCTTTAGACCGCTCGAGGCCCTTGGTTGGCCTGGGCCAACCGATTCTTTTCAGCAGGCAACCAAATTTTGTCTCGGTGACTCCTTTGGTGTGTCGCACTTTGTGTATCTGAAAACCAGTATGGTGTGTTGTTCGAGATCGAATGCGCACCATCAGCGAAAAGTCTTCATGGTCCGGTGCAATGTCGAAGCGAGTTTTACCGAAAGGCTAGAACGGCGTGTAGCTGAAAAGAGTCATACGAATATTGGGTTGCGCGCCGCGCTGTTCGAACTTCGAGGCTTGAGCTGTAATCCAGCTCACCGTTTGCTTGAGTCGTGTGCATCAGCCGCGCGGCAAACCACGGCAGCGGTGTCATGCAACTCACCGTCGTCGTTCTCCCTCAATAGTAGCAGCGTGTCTCCGTTGAAACCATCGTGAACATGATACAGTCATAGCATAGGCCTTTGCGAAAACTCCTTATCTCGTGGGCCGAATCGAGCGAATCCGAGAATCTAAGGGGATGCGCAAACGAAGCCTCGCTTTTCATGCCACGGCGCTGTGGAGACGCAAGTCTTCAAGCCGCCACATGATAGGAGAGCATCCCTCTGCTTCTTTGATTTCTTTTGTCGAGGCTTGAGACGTATTGAGAGCATGAGAACCCGGCGCTCATTGGTCAAAGAAGATCACGTATCACAGGGGGCTTAGGATGTTAAGAGCCTACTCGCGATCCCGTACGAACTGGGAAACAACATATGTGCCTCTTTGCAAGGCACACGCAAGTCTTTGGCTTCACGAGGGACATCCACAGTCCTCCGTAAGACAACGAACCTGTTGCACGGAATCCGATCATGTGTACGGATATCGTAGAATTCCGTCCTAGCTTGGAGAACAGATCTCCACGCTATTGTTCTGCTCTCGGAGTAAGCTCCTCGGGCGAATGAGATTTCGGACAGACAACGGTGAGAGTTTGTCCAATGAGCGCCAGCTGTGTGTTCTTCGCCCCTCTTTATCTCCCCTTCATCGACGCTGCCCTGCCGCCGAACGACAATCTGAGTTCGTTGGCCTGCATCCAAGACGGCAATGCTGGACAGATTGAGGACAGCCCTCCAATGAAGGTCTGCCGCGGGGCGGAGCGGGGCTGGCTGCGACGGAGGTGTGTGACATGGCAATACCAGTAAAGCTGCAGGCTTTCCTGCAGCTTGCAGCTAGACCGAGTGATGCCTGCGAACTGCACAAGGGGGGCGGTGGCCAGATGACGGCATTTCGAGGCAAGCAGACTCGGATCTTCACGTTCTCCCTCCCCCCTTCAGCAAACTTGATGCCATTCCCGGCCCCCAACTTCTAGAAGATTCATAGCTATGAATATCCGTTGGTGGGGAGAAGTTGTGAGATATTTGAGGGAGCATATCATCAACCCGGCCATTTTTGGTGTACGCCCGGAGTATTGCTTGACAAGCCTGACAAGGTACTTGAGGAAATACTGGGCAATGATGCCAAAGCTTGCAGGTTCGGTACGAATCGGAACAAATCTCGTAGTCGCCGGGGTTTAAACTGGCGGTCGGTCTCCCGCGCGCCCAGCCGTCTCCATTTCTGCCCAGTACAGAGCCACGAGTGCAGTCCGGCGGGCGAGACGAGTCGGTACATATAGCCCATGTATTGAACTGAAGAAGCCAAGACCATCAGGCGAATGAGCAACAGCAGCCGCCCAGGACCTTTGGCACTGATTGGCTGCTTGTCTCTCCCGCAGCGTTTTCCGTATACTTCTTGACAAACAGAGTGCTCCCTGTCCTGTGTCCCCTGTACTCCTTGCCCTCTTGATACTGACACTTTGCTCTGGTGCTCCCCTCTTATCTGGGGCCAGGTACTTCCAGCAAAGTATAGAGCATCCATGGTCTGCTTGGGTGACTTGTGCACATTGTGCACCTTTCTCGCAATGAAGATATGCAGCGTGTGGGGGTTTAGCTTGAAAGTACTGCCTCAGGTCGTTCCAACATGATTGACCTCACAAAAGTGTATCAGGGTTCTCGCCTGGGATGTTTCGAGGCATCTATTTGAAGGTCAAGCAGGTGTAATGTGTTTGAAGACCAGGCAAGAGCCATGCTTCGCAAACATTTAATATCATTCTCTATGTTTAAGGAATGATTTGAAGCGTGAATGGCCTTGTGCTTATTTGCGAGACGACTGCGTCTTTTTAGAAAGGATGCAACGTGCAACCACGTAAGCAGTTGATAGACAAGACGCGCAGACGGCACCCTCGGGTCGTGGAAGGAGGGACAAGATGGCAATATCGAGCTGGAGGATTATCGAAGAGTGAGGCTTGGTCTGTGGATCCAAGATAGGTACTCCGTAGAGGATACGTAAAATGAGATGGATGCTGGTGACAGTGTGGCTGAATCCACCGGATGCGATCTGTTCCATTGTCCCCGAGACGTCCGTGTTTTGTGAGAGTCCAAAACCAAGTTGGTGCACCCGTATCACTGTAGCTTATTAGACGGCTGACAAAGATGTAAACTAGGTAGAGCGGCTGAGAAATCGCCTCTGAGAAAAGGAAGCGCCGGAGACGCGCAACTGGCATGCCGTGGTCCGTAAGCGTCCCGTCGAGCGTCTCTTTTGACCTTTGTAATTCAGGAACAAAGCTCTGAACCTGAAGCGGAGTTCGTGGCGGAATCTGAGGGGGCGCACTTCGGTATCTCGGGGCTTGAGGAACCACTGAGTGTCACGGGAGCCCGTCGTCGGCGGACAAGTTGCAGCGCGGTATCCGTACCCAAGTTGGAGGATGAACCCTTTCTCAGCGACAGTTTGTCATGCTCCAGGCTTGCAAAGACCACTGAGCCACTGGGGTTTGGGCTCTGAGTGTGTATGAGGTCACTGTCTAGGGAGGATTCTGAGGACCCTAGAACGACCCGTCCAGAGGCCCATCGTTCCTGTATGGATACCTGATGGAGCTCAGGTTGTCGACCTCGGCAGGAAGTTCCGTCGGCTCTCGATCAGTAGTCCGACAGCGAAATTGGGGTGATATCATCGTTGGACGCGCTCTACGGCATTTCGGTGGAAGAGTGCTCGCGATGGTAGGGGCTGACGCCCTTTGAATGTTGCTTTGACTTTGTAAGCCGGGCCGCAGTATTCATACACTGAGTACTCCGTATGCCCCATCAGTGGTCAGGTCAATGTCTGCATGGCCGTGTAAACTCAACTCGGTAGCCCATCGAGATTCGCCAACAGCGCTGATTGGAGCTGACGCTTTTGTGTGGTGCGTGCGCGTGTCGGTATCTCTCGTAGGTGATTTCTGGCTGTGGCTAAGGTAATTAGGAGCATTGCGGTTGGCTGGCTTGCTTGCCCCGATTCCCCGAGCTCTCAAAGGGTGTGTGGTGGCATGATGAGACAGGATGATGGCACGCAATCTCTCCCCCCTCGAGATATTCCTCTGGATCAAAGCTTGGTTGTCTAGTGGCGAGACTTTGGGCGAGACAACAGCTGTTGTCAGTCGATTCTTCGAAGATTGTCGCGTGCGCCGGGGGTCGAGTGGGTTCGCTTGCAGCTCGCCGGATTAATAAATCGAAAATGTTCAAGGCCAATATCTCGTTGAGACCAGACTCGTGATACCCTCATAAGCACAAGCCGTGGCGTGTTCATGCTTACACGAAAGACACGGCGTGCTTCATCCCCAGGTTGCAAGGGTTATCGAAGGTCTGTGTCTCTATCTCATCCTGCAAATCTGGGTTTGTCGCCTGGCTGTAATTGCAATAACCAAATAAAGGTGGCGCTATAGCTGGAGCAGGTGTGGATGGGCGGAAGAGAAAGGCATGGGTAGGTCGTTGAAAGAGGGCGTCAATGTCTGCAGATTTCGAAGTCCACGGCACAGGATGAGGATTGATTGCGATGGCGTGGCGGAGGGGGGGCTTGATGGTCAACGATGACTCTTTCCCCCCCTCCTTCCCTGCGCTAGCATCCGTGCCTGCCACGCTGCCTTACCCCGGGGGGCTCCTTCTCTCTCTTGCAAGTTGCAACTGCACCTCAGTCTGCTCCTGCCTGGCCGGCTTGGGGCTGGGCAGCAGCAGCCATTCAGCGGTGCAGCTTGCCAGAAACCACAAAGGCTGGGCCACTGCAGAGGGTGTGTTGCTGCCGCACACGAGTGGTTGAGAAGCCATTTTAGGCTTGGCGGGGCTAACCTCAAACGACATGGCGTGGAACAACTTTGACCAATCAAGAAGGAGGTTACGACGTGAGCAGCCACTTGGCGACGGAAGATGCCAGAGCCAAAATAGTCGTGCAGAAGATTTGACGCAGGCCGTGAGGGGATAGCGAACTTGGGAAGAGCTCCAAGCTCCAAAAGCTCAGGCACCGGAGCAGAAAGCCAGACAGACAGACCCCAAGGTTGCTAGGCATCAAGGGGCGGGATGAATGCTACATGGAACGAAATGGAAATGGATACCTTACTTTGCAGTACGGTACACAGTCTACCACAAGGTCACAGTGCCGTTTGGTCTGGTTGGTGGCGATGGAAAGTTCGGGCATCATCTCGGGCTTTTGGGCCGGGTGGGAACAGAAGCAGAGATACCTGAACGGTCATGGGCATGAGAGGACAAGCACCGAAGCAGGTAGGAACGCAGTTGATGATTGAGCAGTTTGGGGCCTTGGCCAGAGAACAAGCAGAGAACAGATAACGACCTGAGGATAGCAACACTGGAATAGACACATGAGAGGTGGGTAAAGTGGAGTTTGGGTATGCAGCTACCAATATGTGAGAGAGTGTGAGTAAGAGGAGGCAAGGGCATTTTGGGGGCATTTGGTGTGTGTGTGTGCTGCGTGAGAGGTGTGTATGAGTAGCTGGATGAGTATGAGTAATAGCAGTAAAGATGAGTGAGGAGCAGCGAGGGAAAGACACACTCGCTTCCAGATGAGAAAGAGAGGTGGATGAGAGTGTGAGTCTGAGAGCAATGGAAAAAGAGTGGAGACGGTGGCTATTTTTTTTTTTGGTTTTCAATATGCCCTCCACCCCGGGAAGGAGAACGACGCGACCCACTTTGTATCACTGTATGAGCCAATGAAAAGACAGACGAAGAAAAGACAGTGGCCGAATGCTGAGACTCGCTGGGTGTTCCGGGCCCCGGCTGCATCCTTTCTCTCAGGTCTCCCCTCTCCCCTCTCTTTTTCTTTCCCAGGGAAACCGAGTGAGGTGTGAGGTGAGGTGAGGTGGTAGTGGCCAGCAAGAGGTCGGTGCAAGGCAATTGCAAGTGGCAGCAAGTCCCCATCTGCTCCTTCCCACCAACCCTTAGGTACCACCCTTCTACGCCTTCCAGCCTTCGAATCAACGTGTGCACAAATTCCCAGGTTCCAGTTCCCAGTGGCCCACACCAGTTTCCCATACCAGAATCCAGTGTCCGGTACTTGTCTCCATGTACCTTTGCCCGTCCCGTCCAATGTATCTTTTTCCTACCGGGCTTGCTCTTGCCTGTATCCGTACCGTCGCGACGACAGCAGGGTCAGAGTGAAAGAGAGAGTAGGAGAGACCTGCCCGTGGAGTCTGGCTGGGTGTGTGAGTGCTCCCCCAGGCATTCAAAACTATCGCCGCGCCCACATCGCCGTGCACCTATGTCCTCCCCCCTTCCTTTTCCTTTTGATCCATCGAACAATCGCCATCGCCATGTTCGATTCCAAGGTCTAAATTTGTACGACAGCGACTCTCCGAAGTCTGCTAGACGTGCCTCATCTCGGGAATCCCTGGGAAGAGACTCTAGACCAACTCTCCGCTTATTCCTTTGTAAACTTGCTTTCTAGGTCGTGTAGCAACACGTCTACTACGCCTCTCACTCTCTCCTCTCACTCCCGTCCTCGCCAGCAGATCAGTCACTCACCGTGTCCTAATCTACCGGATCCCTTCATCCTCGCCTCCAAGAGTCATCTCGGCCACCCTCGGTCACGTTACTCATCGAGCATCACCGCAACACATCATCATCATCCTCAACAACACACGACAACCGCCTGACCCTCGCCATTCCTAGGCTTCCTTGTTTGCAACCGCAGCGGCATTCACTTGTTCCTTGCGGCTAACAAAGGCATCAACCTACGGATACTTTCCATTTTCGGCACAAGCTCCACCACCAGCAACAACCATCACCATCCAGCCCAGGCACGCAGGCTTTCAATCCCTCTTACGCTGGGATATTTTGAGATCGGATTAAGGCTTCAATAGAGTCATACGCCTTTCTCATCATCACCCAACGGACCCTCTGCTGCCTACCTGCCTACCAGCGTTTTCACGCAAGCTCCTTGTCTCTCACAGTTACTCATTTTCCTGCCTTTCAACAAAAAAATATCTCTCCGATACCCTGCAACTATCTCATTCGGCTCTGACACATTATACTCATTCCTTTTTAATCAACTTGCCCTGGCAATATCCACGACAATAGCTCACACGACGATTACGACTCATCTTTCAACCTGGCTTCTCATCAGCTGACCCAGCATCTCCTTCGCCACACTCCTCTGTAGTCGCCAAGAGACATCTCCAGCCGAGGGACTCGAAGCACTGCCTGCAAGGTTAGTACCAAGCCCAGTTTGATTTTCTGCACAGCATTTTCCTCCCAGCCCAGCACCAACTAGCACGAACACGTCAAACGCCGCAAAAGTGGATGAGAAGCAGCATGAGTGAGTGAGAGTCATAGAGAGAGAAACAGAGAGACAACGCTACCTATCCGGCCTGCCTGTCACTCTTCTCCCCTTTGCCTCTCCTGGTTCTCGAGAGCGATCACGCACTCAACCGGACCACTCTTACCCACCCCCTGTCCACCCCCGGGGTCTCCTTCTCGGCCTTCCCTAGGCTGCCACTGCCACTGCCACCTTTTGCACCTCTCACTCACTCTCTTTCCTTCCCGCGCGCACGCACTCACGCACTTTGCACTTTCCCCTTCTCCCCTGTGTGGTCCCCCCCCCCCCTTCCATCTTCACACCTGTCGGTCACTTGGAGCCACCTGCCTGGGCGGCAACCCAACCAGGTTCACCCCCCTTCGCCACCCCAAACCCGAAAGAGTCATCCACACCCAATCTGGGGCCCTCGAGCCAGACTTGAGCCACCCAAGGGGTCCTCCGACTTCGTCACGCCAGGCCAAGTCGCCCCTCTGAACACGTTCGTTCGAGATACCACGGGCGGCGCAAGGCGAAAAAGAGTCACACCTCATCCCACCTGCTTGGATATAACCTCTCCTCGCAGCCACACTTGGCCCAGCGCCTTGCCTCCCCTCACCTCTCCCCTCACTCTACCCTTCCGACTCCGACTTCGCCTTCCTTTAATCAACCTCACCAACTCTCCTCTCAACCCTTAGCCACCCTATCATCACTCACCTATTATACATCTAATATTATACACTTCATCGCATCGCATCAATGGTGGCTCTGCAGTAGCTCACCATATAATCAGGACCTTTTAGCCCCTCCTATTAGATGCATTAAACATACGATGCCTCTTCGAATTACAAAATCTACTCCAGTCGCCCGTCTTGTTTCGTCTTCCGGTTTGATCCTTCGTGTAACGTCGGCTGTGGACATTTGCGTCTAAAAGCCGCCACCCCTATCTACGACTCTCAAAGACTTTACAACAGTAACTAGTAGCTGTTGTGAAGTTGCGCGTTTCTGATACGGTATCACGATCTGCTCATACGAACCCTTTCACGGTTTACCCGGTTGACTTAGCTTGACGGCGACTGGAGGAATCACTCCCATATCGAAAACCCCCAAACGCCAAATACCCTCCGCCACTTATATCCAAGATGAAGTACGCCACCGATGATTCGGCGGCTTTCATCAGCACCTACCAAAACAACACCTACAGCTCCTCCCTCGAATCCCTGACCTCCACATCGTCCGGCTCGGTTTGGTCTGCTGTATCCTCTCAATCATCTACCTCGACATCCCCCACCAACACCTCCGACTCCGATTCCGCCGACGTATATTGCTTGTCGCGACCCTCGGCCGCATGCGACACTGCTGTTAGATTCACAAGCCCCTGGCCTAGACAACCTACTCAGCAAGCCGCTGCTGCCATTCCCCAGGAGCTGCGACAAAACCCCAGACGAACCAGTGGGAGCGCCACCCGCTCTGGAGCACCCCCGACCCTGGTTCGCCAGGCTGAGCGCAAGGTCAACTTTGTCGACAACCTTGTTGGTAAGCAGTATTGAACATGTGTGCAGCCGTCCAGTCTCCTAATCCAATCGTCACTCTAGATTCTTCGACACAGATCGTCGAGGCCATCTGGCCCCTTTCCTCAGTCGTATGTCGCAATGAACTCGGCAACAAGGCGGTGTTACCGCTGCGCACCTTCATTCAGGAGACCCTGCGCCGCTCCCGCACCAGCTATTCCACCCTTCAGGTTGCGCTGTACTACCTGATTCTGATTAAGCCCCACGTCCCGAAGCACGATTTCACCATGGAACAGCCCGACGACAAGCAGGAGTGCCGCGCACTTCAATGCGGCCGCCGCATGTTCCTCGCCGCTCTCATCCTCGCCTCCAAGTACCTCCAAGATCGTAACTACTCTGCCAGAGCCTGGAGTAAGATTTCCGGGCTCAACACGGGGGAAATCAACCAAAACGAGATTGCATTCTTGCTGGCGGTCGACTGGAAGCTGCACATCACCGACGAAGTCTTCCAGCGCTGGACAGAAATCGTCTTGAAGTACACCCCTCCGTCCCCTCCCGCTCCCGGAACCTCCGCCCAATGGTATGCGCAACAGAGCTCGAACTGGAAGATGGTTATTCTCAAACTCAATCCCGAGCTGGACAATATCGAAGGCTTGATTCCCACGGCGCACGTCGCTCCCAGCTCCCGCACCTTACCTCGTCACCGCACCATGCTGCCGGCGGCGCAAGATGTTTTGGCTACGACCGGCGCTTGTGGATTGGGGTACGACTCAGCCGACCTTACCCCTACCCCGAGATCCTACCAAACCCCGAATATCATGGAGCCTTCCCCGGCCACCGTATACACTCCGGGCCGGCTGGCTCCCGCTCTCGGGTTACTTCCCACCCCGCGTCTGACGCCCCAGTCGAGCGGATACAGCACTCCTGCCGTGGGTGCTGCATCCCACCTCAGCAAGGGCAGCGCGATGGGCCTCGCCATGGCCCAGGCCTCATGCGTCAGTGCAACCCAGTGCCTCGATCGTTGGCCTGTTGCCAACACCTCGTCTCCTCAGGGTTACTTCCCCGTTCGTCGTTCTTCTCTCGCCACTTCAATCTCAACCGCGTCTTCTCCCGAATCCATGGTTTCTGATACCTCGCGCACCTCTCGCTCCTCCTCCATCTCATCTGCCTCCTCACTGGTCAACGCGCCGGCCCCTCTGGGGGTCCAGGCGCGATTCCGGTCTGCGAAGCTGTGCAGTGAGAGGTCAAGCTTGAGACCGACTATCGCCTCGGTTCCTGAGGACTACGAAGAGAATTGCATCACCTCTTCGCCTGAGTCTTACACCGGCCCGGTTGGCAGACTCTGCGAAATGTCGTTGGATACTCCTTTGGCTCAGAGAGAACGCGAATTGGATGAAATGACGCATGATCCCGCGAATGACGCCGCACGGGCACTACAGGAGCTTCAGAACTACCGTTCCGACGACTCTACTCCTACTGCCATGTCTTCCCGTAAGCGCGCTCGAGGTGTCTCAATCGTCGACAACTGCCTCCAGGAGAATGTTCGGGATATGCTCACCGGTAACTACTCGGGCAAGCAATGGACCCAGGATCTGGTTCGCCCTCGCAACAGCCAGATGGGCACAAACGACCGTGGCACCCCTCGCAAGCGCGTCTGCTGCGCTAGCGAGGCTGCTCCGGCTTACGAGGCATCAATGCTTCATTCAATCGACGGATACCGCGGACCGGGCATGTGGGAGGGAATTCTCAACTGAGCACATTGTGCACACCTCCCGAGATACCCACTGGTCAACAGTTGAACACATCTTGACCTTTTTTGTGCAATATCCTCCATTTCCTTTGTCAAAAACGAAATCAATACGGGGCGGCGGGATACGGAAAGTGCTAATGATACCACCTTGGCGGTTCATCGAGTCCTTAGAACAGCTTAGATGGCGTCAAGGAACGGCACGAAAAGCGTGATAATCTTTGCATGCATCAACAGGTCAAGGCATATGGGGGCGGTGGATGGCGAAGAAGCTACTGCGGCATTTTCGTCGCGTTTTGTGTTTGTACGATCACGCCGAAGAAGAGAGTTGATATGCGTTTTGAATTTTTTTGCGTTTTTTATCGGTTTGGGAATCGAGCTATCGCTGGTTCTCAGGCTATTTGCACTCTGGGATTTGGAGACGACAGGGTCTTCCGCATCGAATCGCCCGCGATCAGAGTTTGGGAGAGTGTGATTGGGCGCTCGATGGGAGATCCGAAAGGGGCGACCAAAACGAGCCATCAAGAAACACATCACCTCACTCGCTGAGAGCGGCACCTGTCATCCGCCGCGATTCATCGGATATGTTTTCATCACGCAAAAGCGCATGGAAACGACACGGCACGTGTTACTACAACTTCACATGAAAGCGATGAAGCTATACTCGAGAGATTCATAGCTAGCTTTTCGACCACGAGACATAAGTTGTTGCTTTGTCTGGCCTATCAAATCAAAATCTTACCAGATTTGGAACCGAGTTTTCTTCTGTGTACCTTTGTGCTGGAAACAGCCTTGTTGACAACGTGCTTTGTGAAAGCAAGTACCTTTGGTGTACTTGCGACTGCTTATTCATTGAACGGAGAGCTTCCGATGACTGCTAATACGGTGACATTAGGTGCCTCTTACGTTTGACTGTCAGTAGTTGAGCCAGGCCTTTTGATACGGAGCTGCTACCAACGTGTTGACCGTGACCAAGCTGCGGACCTCAGTCTGACCTCAATCAACCGTCCGAGACGGAGCCCGAGACGGGGAAGCTTGATGCAACAGACTACAAAAAACCGGTTGATTTTTCTTTGACAAGCGTTTTGACCCATGAAAAAATGACGAGATGTCATTTGGTGGCAGCGCGGCGGTTGCTGCTGCTGCTGCTGCTACCACTACGAATACCTTAACGCCCGATGGTTCGTCGGCGATAACGCGGCGCGCGGCCGGCTGGGGGGGGGGGGGGTTGTCGAAAGTGAGCGAGCGTGAGAGAGTGTGAGTCATACCGCACCGCCGCCGCCCGTGGTCCCGGCCTCCAACGACACCACCACCTCACCAGCGTCACCACCATTGGCGGTGACCACCGTCCAACCGATGTTCGGTGGTGGGTTTCCCGCTTGCCGCTTGAGGAAAGTCCAGTATGGACTTTTGAGCAAGAGATTTTTCTTTTCCTTTTGCACTACCCTGGTCACGCATCGGGCAGGGGGCCGCCGGGCAAGGTAGGTCTTTTGATACAGGTTTGTCATGTGAAGTCTGGTTTTTGTTCTTTTTTCCTTGTAACAAGACGCTAATGAGTGGCTGACACCCGCATATCGGTGCTTCTTCATTCTTCTATGAGGACTAGCCAGTCTCTAGTCTGGGAGAGGCCATGCGTGAAACGGTCCCAGGCGCCCGTTTCGGAGGTTTCGGGAAGGTGATGGAGGGACGATTCAGCATGATGTTGAATTTTGTTATATCACGGCTGCTTACAAAGATGGATGAATAGTGAGAGTCACTCACCGTTTTACCTTTCACACTTTGGGCTCCGGCGTGAGGGAATGCTGGTGACTATTGTCATCCGCGTAAGAGGGGGATGGATTCATGGAGCAAGGGGACGAGGTATGTCACCGAGTGGTGGAACGCATATTCTGGGAGGCGCTTATGGATTTCACGATTTGAGGGGCGGGTTTACGTGCCCGATGAGAAGGCCTTACACGAGGGTTCTTGAGGGCCTTTGGTTTCCTTGGATCGGAATGACGAGTGTCTTTCTCGTTTTGGATGGCGAGGGGGGCGTGGTTCTTGGTGTCACGGACTTACGATGGAGCTTGAGAGCCTGGAGAGCCTGGATTCTGAGGTTTTCGTCACGATGGATGGCTCGTTTGGGTTCGTCTTCGTAGGCAGACAGGCAGGCAGCCAGTCGTGTCGTGGATGGCGATGATGGGGGGCCGGGAGAGGGCTGTTTCGTCACGTTTTGCTCGACTGCCTGGACCCGTGGGCCCGTTCTACCCGCATCACTCTCAAAGGCGGCGAGGATACAGGCCGTGCTGATTCTCTGAAGAGTTTTCGAAGGTTTGTTGGATGACTCTTTTCGGATGCGAAAGGGCG
The DNA here is from genome assembly GCF_030867565.1 of Colletotrichum costaricense. Taxonomy (NCBI): domain Eukaryota; kingdom Fungi; phylum Ascomycota; class Sordariomycetes; order Glomerellales; family Glomerellaceae; genus Colletotrichum; species Colletotrichum costaricense. The sequence goes on along the minus strand of NW_026848260.1, from coordinate 76,181 downwards.
TCAGATGTCAACTACACTCGATCAGGGACGCCGAGACGAGGGGCCCGGGGAGCTGGATGATCTGTTTCCTAGTGGAAACCAGTCATCGGTGTAAGTGATGCCTTTGCAGTCGGCGACTTTTTGGGGGTTTTCTGATCCGGATATCCCGGTGCGGTAAGTCTTCCCGTTCTGGCCGCCTTGCTCACTCGGTCAGCGCCCATAGAAATGTTTTCTTACTTTCTACGTCTCTATTTCTGTGACGGAAGTATCGACATAAGGAGAGGGGAAGGGGGAAGACATGACGGCCGGCCTGCCCGATTCAGCTCGCCGAGTGGAGAGGGGTATTCCAACATCTTACCCTTCGGTGAGATGATTTTGGGGTTAATCAAAGTTGGCACGGGAAGAGAGCTGCGAATGCGTGCGGCGCGGATACCGGAGGAGCCTACCTACCTTATGCAATGTATCTGTATGTGTTTGCAGATGTGTTCCTGCCCCGCAGGCCGGGCGGAGTAGGGTGGGGGAGGCACCGAGAGATCCGGCGGTTGGGAAGTGAATGGGTATTCCAGAATCTTGGGGATCACGGAGGTGTTTGACTGAGTTGCTCGAGGGGGTAACGGGGATCTTCTGATGGATTGTTTATGTCATGTCGTTTGCGCGCACGCTTTGGGGCATGGGAGTAGATGGGCTTTGATGCTTGATACCAGCAGCAGGAGGGGTGATGTTCGAGCTCGAGTTTCCTTGCTCCTGATGCTCATGCTCTTGGTCAATATCAAACCTAGAAGGTGACGATGGTATGTTTTAGTATGCAACAAAGGAGCGAGCTTCGCAAGGCAGGTGTGAGTCTATCTTGCGTCTTCTTGATGCGAGGAGTCTTCAAAGGACCATTTCAATTCCAGGGTACCTCTCATTTGGCTTACTCGCTTCTCCTCAAGTGGGCAGTTTTCCTCGGGGTCGGTGGTTCTCAGCCAGGCGGCCCTGAAACCTTGTGCTTGAGAATCAGAATGTAGCACTCAAGAGAATAACGGCGTTAGCTTCTTGGACCTTTCCGAAAGTGTTTCTCCTAACCATTGCTTCAACTATTGGGGAAGGTTATATGTACTTCGATCTTCGTGAGGTGTTTGCTCGACTTGTTTCTCATGCCTCCATTCAATCCGACAGAAGAAACGCACTAGATATTGTTGCCTCACTAAAATGTGTCTCTTGAACGAAATAAATCTAGTGCAAACACATGTGGAGTGAGGAACAGGAACTCACATACCTTCTATCCAACAAAATCATCTCATCCAACGAGGAAAGAAAGTAGGGCAATAGAAAGACTCTTCTTCCTCTAGGTATCCGTTTTGATAAACGTCAACCGACCAGTTTACTATCAAAAACCCTTAGGACTGCAAAAAGCAAACGCCCAGCTTCCACAACCGGGAGAGAGCTCCGCAACATTGTGGTTCCCTCGCCTCCTTTGACTCCCAACAGACAAACGACAAAATCGACTGCGCCAAAAAACTTGCGGCCCAATTCCAAAAAGGAAACATACCCAAAAAACGCAAAAGATTAAGCAGTTCTCCCCTTCCAGAATCGAACTAGAGACCTTTCGATGACAATGTAACCATTACAGTCGAACGTGATGAACCAACTACACCAAGGGGAGGATCGGAGCTATTGCTCCGCTCGGTGTTGGAGTTCGGGGGGTGACAGCAATCCTAAGTACCTCTTCGCCCCACAACGCCAAATCTTTGCGACAAATTCCCACAGGAGGTCCACAGACATCATTTAACGCAAGATAGGAAAATCTTGGTCTACAATATCCTGCCCGTCTCATTTTGCATCCAAGTAAACAAAGTGATTGTCTGTGCCCCTCTGCCCGTGCTGTCACCAGCAAGCGGTTTCTTGGTACCACACATTTGATGTAGTCGTGATACATGATTAAGCAGTTCCTCAACGATGCTAGCCTTACTGCTACCTTCCTAGGCTTTTCGGGGTGCATTTAATCCAATTACTTTTCTTGTTTTCGAGAGAATTGGCTAAGTAAGGATAGCACCAGTGACAATGATGGCAATAGTAATAGGATGTAGGGACGTGAAGTCAGCGGATGTCCATGCCGCTCACTATGATAGTTTTGAAGCAGACACATGAAAAAGCTGATTCTTTTTCGTATCTTGATATCTCAAACTCAAGATCCCACTTGGCCCGGATTGCTCATGCTCATCCTGTCTCACTCGTCGCCCATACACCCGGATTACATTACAATAGGCATGTAAGTCCCGTAAGCTCATAAGTCATATGCAACACCAATGCATGCTTTTCAATCCACATAGGCTGTTCCCTTCCGTCTGTACTTTTCAACGGTTCCGCGGCTGGGGTAGAAGACCAGCAGCCATGATAGAAGACGGCGCCAATCGATCGTGGCGGCTAAGTCTTGATGTAAGCAGATCGACCACGCGGCGATGGTACTCAATCATCCGTTTCTCAAGTTCAACGAGCTCAAACAGAGGCCCCGCGGTACTGCGGGCCCTCGCAGCTAGCAGCCGACCAACTTTATCGTGCTCTTCCTCCAGAATTTCGAGCGGCCACAGCGACGCGTTGTCTTCCACTGCGTGAGAGGGGAAATAATCTTCCACCAGGAGGAGCACCTCGATCAAGCGGCCGTCTAGGTTGCCTGGACTGCGATGCGTGACGGCATTTTGGAGGCCGACGCGAAGAGTCTGTGTGCGTGTTAGCAAGCCCCCTTAAACTTGCTGCAAGTACAATGCTTTCTAGCTAGATGTCAACTTACTTCCCAGGTCTGACTGTCTGGCTGAATCTTGGCGCCGCCTCTCCGGAGCCAGAAAAGGAGCCTCTGCTGCTCGAGCGTCCACGGGCCGGTGAGGATATCGTCTGGGATCGTCGTCTTTGGGTGTACATCGACGTAAAAGTCGAGTGCCGGTTTCGAGCCGTTGAGGCCGTAGGAGAGCCAGTCGTATTCGAAACAGCCGCGGGAGTCAAAGTGGCCGAAGCCGCCTATTCGATCGTGCGGTGATTCGAGGGGGTTATCCTGTTCTGTATCTTCTTCATTCTTGAGGCTCACGTGGGAGTGTGAGTACCACCTGTTACGAGCGAAGCGCCAAGCCCAGACCTGTCGGGCCTCAAAGATGACGTCTACGTTGATCCATGGACTGCTCAGTAGCGAAGACTGGTCATAAAAGTCAGCAAGATGGAAAGTTTTCCTGCGGTGAAATTGAGTCATACCTGAAATTCAGAATCACCTGGGAATAACTCAGGGAAGCTCTCATAACGCCATAGTCCTCGCCCGTCGTCTGCGGCGCCTTGTTTCAAAGCCGTCTTGATCACTCGCTTATCGACACCAAACCAGCAGTCCCAGGTCGGATGGAAGGCGGCGATGATGATGTTGACAAGAGTAGATCGCCCAGACAGCAGAGCGCCGATGCGCGGGCTGCAACGGGGAAGATTGAGATTCTCACTGAGGATGAATATATGCTCGGCGATCTCAAGGGGAAAGTTCTGCTCAAAGAGCGAGAAGCGTTTGGCGACTGGACGACTTGCAAGGCGTGACGCCCGCTTCTTCGCCAGTGATGATGATGATTCCTTGGTCTGTGGTTTGGAGGAAGCGGTTTTGCCACGCTTGCCTCGGACTTTGATCGGGGTCAACTGCATGATCTGCCCATGGACAGACAGCCACCTTTCTCCCCGTTTGCGCTCTCTCTCGCTCTCTCGTATCCCCAGACGGGCTTTTATCTCTGCGGTCTCATTTCAGAGATGAGAGTCGAAAATAATTGCCGAGCTTGATAGACCTTTCTATGAGAGGGGTATCAATGAGGATGGTTTGAAGAAAAAGCTGGAGCTGAGGTAAGAATGGTGTAAGTGAAAAACCTTGTGCCTCCAACTATCAAACCTCGTCTGGACTTCAAAGGGACGATGCGCTCGGCAGTTGAGATACTATGCAAAAGAAGCCAAAGAGAAATACTGCAGCCAAGCAGGCGTGCCAGATTGATTGCAGATATTCTTGCCTCCCCGTGAAAACCCTTCAACAAATGCCCTTTTTTTTTTCGCTCAACCCGCTAATTAAGTTACTGGAGGGTCCTCGAGATTTCCCCCCCTGTGGGTTTCGTACTGTGCGAGAGCCGTATTGAATGACATCAAAGACTGTCCGTGATCACCTGGACCGTGCAGCAGTGGTCCCAACTTTAAACTCTCTGCGAAAACGACCAAAAAAAAAAAGTTGGTTGAGTGACGACAATTGAGAGCTTTCGCGTCGCCAATTCCGACCCTGCAGACCACCGTGCAAGTGAACCCGACAACCTCCACGAGGGAAGCATAAAAAATTATATGCGGTGAAGGGTCCTTCGACCGCGATGCCTCCCGCGATGCAGACTCGAGTACCCTCGACAAATCTGCTCCGATTCCTGCGGTCGCAAACGGAGGCCCCAATCTTCAGCAGCCGGAACCAAGGCATCGATTCCGCCGCCTGTATCTCCCGATGTGGCGGCTCCCCTCGACCAGCAGCTCAATACTCCCGGTGCCTCGCGAGGCGGACCCCAAAGACGGGCACGAGATCCCTCTCGAGTGCGACGACGACGACGACGACGAGCTGTAGACGACCCGAGCTCCACATCACCGCCGCGGCCCGGATATCCCGCAGGCCAAGAGCCCTCGAACCACTAGCGACAGCAGCATCGTCGTCGCCCTCGACGGCCACCGCCTTCTTTAGCACAACCCGCGTGAGGCAGGATGCCTGTGACGACGACCCATCGGCCCCCCGCCGGCGGACCTGGAAGGAGAAGCTCTGGGGCATCAGGAGCTGGGGCGGCGCCAAGGCGCTGAAGCCCAACGACCTCCCCTTCCACGACGAAGGGGGCTCCATGTTCAACAATCGCCGCGTTCTGACTGCCAAAGCTGCGCTTGAGCCGAGGCTGCGGTGCACAGAGGTGGACGAGAACGGCGAGGTCATCTTGGTGGATGGCGAGTTCAAGAAGACGGAGCTCATCGCAAAGGTGAGAGAAGTGCTCCATGGGGGAATAGATAATGAGGGAGACTCGGTGATGAGAGACTGGATCGCTGACGAAAGATATGATATTTTGTAGTACGGCCTGCTACCCCGCGACTTGCGAAAGATTGACTCGTCAAACCTCCCTCACATCTTTGTCCGCCAGTCCGCCATCCTCCTCAACCTCCTCCACCTCAAAGTCCTCATCAAAAAGGACCGCGTCCTCCTCTTCGACGTCTACGGCTCAAAGACGTCCTACCCGCAATCTGCCTTCATGTACGACCTGCAAGGCAAGCTGAAACAGAAAAACGCCCAGGGCGGCGGCGGCAACGGCGTAGGCGGTCTCCCCTACGAGTTCCGCGCTCTCGAGGCCGTCCTCACCTCCGTGACGTCGGAGCTCGAGGCCGACTTCGAGTCCGTCCGGGACCCCGTCATCCGCGTCCTCAGCGAGCTCGAGCACGACATCGACCGCCACAAGCTGCGCGTCCTACTCATCCTCTCCAAGCGCGTGAGCACCTTTGAGCAAAAGGCCAAGCTGGTCCGCGACGCCATTGAGGAGCTGCTCGAGGCCGACGACGACCTGGCTGCCATGTACCTCACCGAAAAGGCCCACGACCTCTACCGCGGCGTCGACGACCATACCGAGGTGGAGCTGCTGCTGGAATCGTACAACAAGCTCTGCGATGAAATCGTCCAGGAGGCTCAGAACTTGGTGTCTGGCATCCGCAACACTGAGGAGATGTAAGCCCCCCCCCCTTTTCTACTCCCAAAAGCGACTCTCGAGGCTTCCACAATTCGAACACATCACTAACATGGAAAACCCACCCAGCATCCGCGCAATCCTAGACGCCAACCGCAACGCCCTCATGCTCCTAGACCTCCGCTTCAGCGTCGGCACCCTAGGCCTAGCAATGGGCACCTTCCTCGCGGGCCTCTACGGCATGAACCTCGAAAACTTCATCGAGGACACCAACTGGGGTTTCGCCGGCGTCACAATCACCTCGACAATCTGCTCCCTCATCGTCTGCTGGTACGGCCTCGTCAAGCTCCGCAAGGTCCAGCGCGTCAAAATGATGTTTGACGAGCGCGGGCCCCTGACGCGCAACACTCGCTCCCTGCTGTCGTCGTCGTCCTCGTCTTCCTCCTCGTCATCGTCAGCGCACGCTCAGCAGCAGGCCGTCGGTCAACAGCACTGGTTCCAGGACGACGGGCCGGGGAGCCAGCTGGACGCGAGGAACCGCGAAAAGATGCGGCGCGTGACGAATCAAAAGGCTGCTGCGGCGGCGAATGCCAAGAGCACGACCAAGAAATGGTTCCAGTGAGCTAAGCCTCGGTAGCGACAAAGAAGAAAACGAAACAGGAAACAGGGAGAAAAAAAGAAACGAATTCCAACGGGCAGGGCATGAAACAGAAGAGCAAACCACCGACAAAGCCCGACATCGTCTTCCTATGGGCTGCTTCCTGCATGCCTTTTGCACGTCAGCCTTAAGCGCGGCGATCGCGTCTTTCTCCAGAGCAGGGAAATAACAGAAAACCACATGAGCCTTTCATCAGCGAAAGGTAGACTGTTCAAGCATTTGAAGGCTTGGTGCGAAAAAACTCAATCCCTAGAACGGACTGTACGACGGCGGCGGCGTTTCCGGAAGCAGGCGCAAGGCGCAGAGGAAAGGAAAAAAAAGAGTTATACGAGCGCTAACGAGCAACATTTTTTTTTCTCCCCCCTCTCTTCCTCTTTTTTTCTTACCATTCGTAATTCTGTACAACACATGCGGCTTGTATATTGTCAAGGTTTCTTTCCTCCACACGGGAGACAAATCACCATCTTCTCAGCTCATTAGAAGGAGAGAGAGCCTGTAAATACTCCGTTGCGCGGCTAGAAAACACACACCCCTGTACGAACAGCATAGTAACTATACCCAACACAACCCCCCAATAGATTCGATAGACACAAACAGACCTTTCCAATCCAAAGAGATTCAATGGCGTTTCCTGGATGCAGTCTTCCTCGAGGGATCCCACTGTTAGTATTGTCGGTTTCTGTATCATCGAGACTTGTCAATTCCCAGACGCCTATCCGAACTTTTGTTCGACTGTACGAAGCACTACAGCTGATAGCTTGCAGCAAGGCACTGCCCGCCTCTCTTTCAACAAGCACTTGGATATGGCCCCCGCAAGTTATCGAAGCAGCAGCACCAATGCCCGGTGGCGACTTCAAACTTTTCTCAGCCTCTTCCCATTCCATCGAGATGGGCTTGCGAAAAGAGGGCACCCAGACTTGAGGAAAGTCGGTGATTGCACAAAGACGCTAGGGTTAACGCTTTCCTTTGATCGGCTGGAACAAGAAAGAGCGTCGACCGGAAACGTCAAAGTCGGGTTCCCAGCCGGCATCGATTCGATGGTACTTACCCACCCAAGCCACCTATCTGCACTTGACGGCAGAAGCAGGGTGACGAGGCGATGAAGAAACGAGAAACCTCAAACGACTTCGTCTATTGGCATCAGAGAGCCCGCTGCTGCAGAAGAGAAGTTACTCCCCCTCTCTTTTGCGGTTCTAGGTCAGCCAGAGTTCCGCATGGCATGTCCGAGCGAATCAGCCCAATATCAGTACCGCTGCCACGAGGGGATGCGCTGGTTCGCGAAGCTTTGGCAGGTAAGCCACTACTACTAGCCGCATCAAGAGGCTAGCCGGACCTCAAATTGAGAAACGGCGTGGAGGGTCAGAGCTCCCTCAACCAGATCACAGTGACGAGAGTCTGATGTGCTGCTGCTCTCAGCTGTTGAAAGACGGGCTCGGGAGTCTGTGACTGCATTTAGGTGCATTGGGCAGACAAGGGCTGCTGAGACCACCCTTACCCCGGCTTTCGTGGAAGGCGTACGGTGTTATGTAGACGACTGACTCGAGCGTAGGGTGGCATTGCATTCCGGTGTGGTCTTTGCTAGCAAACGGCCTGGGAGGAAGCCATAAAGTACTGCCACGTTGTGAAAAGCGGTGTACTTCGAGACCTTGGTAGCTTTCCTTGATCAAAGTTGGGTACCATGTCATCTCTGGCAGAAACCTACTCCTGGATACGTGGGAGAGCCCTGTTGGGATGGGCATCGATGACGAGGAGTAATTTCTAGTAGAGAGCCTCTTCTTATGAGACGCGCCCCCCGCTTCAGGTATCAAGAGCAGCTATTCGCCTTGCCGCTTACCCAGAACCGAAATACGTAATGCCATGGTCGATGGCGGCCATGCCTTTCGATGTGCGGCGACGAATATTGGGCAGGAGGCGAATGATCTCGACAAGTAAGCGATGGGGAGAAGGACAATGACATGGCTTTAGCTAGTTCTCGATGTTGCTGCGGGCGCCAAGAAGGGCTGCTGCAGCCTGTACATCTCCATTGGTTTCTTCGCGAGTTGTTTGCAGCAGCAGGGTTGACGGCATCCTTCGTTCTCTACGAAGTTTTCTGGGATGATAGAAAGGCCGAATGGAGAATGCATTTCTGATTGCGATGAGTTGACCGGAACAGCCTTGCTGAATTTGGAACGTGGTTCAGGAATCGCACTGAATGATCACTAGTCGAAGGGGAAATGACCAGGAAGCTTGAGTGGCCAGTAGTCCTCAATCTAGGCCATGCTCACTTTCGTTGGAGTGCAAAGGTTAAGCCGTAGCTCTTCCTTTTGCTTTGTGCTCAATGTCCTGTTCCCTCCCATTCTTTGTTGGTTTCTGTTTCTGTTCGCAGTGAGGAAAACCAACCGTCGCCAACTTGAGACATTTAAAGGTACCTGTTCCCAGCCACCAACCATTAGTTTTTCGATGTAAGCAGCATTTACTTTGGCGCCTGCGCGTTTAGATGAGGTGATTGCGAGTGTAGTAGATCTAGGTCTCATGGTGAATGTGAATGAACTCCGGCAGCCCGGATATGACTCCGGCAGCGGACGGCGCAATGTGGGGCCGGTGCGGTGCAGTTCTTGGTGCTAAAGTAAGTCCCGCATGAAGCGGGAACTCGGACTCGAGTTATTAATGCGGGGGAATCGGGGAAAGGGGCAAGAGAGCCATGCAGCATACTTCCCGAGTGCAATTAGAGTTGTGGAGGAGAATCTCGATTGGAGCTCCTCCAATATGGTTGAGAATCCGTCGGCGAGTCAAGGCGGTCGTCTTGAGGGGACATTGGAGGTATCTTTGGAGTCATGAGTAACTTTGGCCCTGTCAATAGAGCTGTGCGAAGCTCAGACCATCGGCCGACCTTATTATCGACCTTGAGTGTCACGGACGTTTCCAAAGCTTAAGTGGCGAGCAGGCAAGGGCTCATAGTTTCGCATGTACTGCTAATGTAGTTGTTGGAGACGCGAATTTTGGCATTGTGGGCGTCGAGATCATCTCGAGGCTGCGTGTTGAAGTCCAGGATGCAGTTGTCAGGCAACCAAATTCGGGATTGGATGGTGCCATGGGCGTAGCTGACATGAACGTTGAGTGTCTGTCTCCTCAGGAAGACTGATTACCATCAGCCCGAGGCCCCTCAGCATTGGGGAATATTGTTAGCGCATGCAGAAATCGGCAGCGCGGGTAAGTAGAAGGCCATTGTGAATGGGAAACAAGTGGGAAACGAAACTTCGTCTTGACGGAGCCTCTCAAAGCCTCACCCCGGTCGGCGGGAAGAGGGATGGGGTTCTTGGAGAAAGTGGGCTGATATATGCCTGCGTACTCGGTACGGGTACCATGGGGACGGATAGCTTCCGGTATTTCCTTCAACCGGCCAAAGCTCATGATGCATTGCGAATTGTTGCGGCAAGCTGTATAAGGATTGACTCTCGGGTTCGGCAAATCTAGTGCTGCATACGACGGATACTAGGAATTATGACTGGGTGCCAACGGTGTCTGATGGAGGGAAACGGCCGGCGCTCGAGAGGGTGCTGGAGAATGAGCGTGGCTTTCCCCGGTCGCACATGCAGGAAAGTCGGATCTGTGGTGAAGGCCGGAGAACTTGAAGACCTGGATTTGCCGTCAGTACCAACAGGCCGACCAAGCACAGAACTTATTATTGGCGGTGACAGGGAAAGGGGAAACAATAACCCCTGGGTGCCTAGGAGAGGGCAGATAGCACGTATTACAAACGAATGAGATGCATTTCCGAATGTAGCTTTGCCTTGATCGAGGCTGCTTCAAAGGCTTGTATCCGGGGACGGTTTCGTTCGCTCACCGCCAGGCGCCAACGTTGTACATTAACAGTGTGGCACGTCGACGTGCCACATGGTAGAGGCTGGAGGATGGCAGTTGGTCAAGGGACCGACAATGACGAAGAAGCCAGGAGTGGTGTTATCAGCATGGTTCCGTCTGTGGTAGTCAAGTTTGTGACATTGTCCAAGTCAGTTGGCCCACCACTGGGCGGCTAAGGTCCATCTATCGCCTGTCTATCGAGGAGGCTTTGCAAGGTGCGAGGGGTTGCTGGCGGCGTTTGCGGTTTGTAAAGTCCATTGTCAAAAGTGAGTTGGAGATTGTGGTTTGACTGGGGGAAAGGTTCTTGAGGTGGAGTTGTCCTCGTTGAGGTCCAAGCGGATCAACGTAGAAGCATGAGACGCAAATCTACCTCCGGTCAGAAGGTTTTTTGCGGCAGGTTCACACTGGAACGATAGGCAACGCAGGTCAGGCGCACTGAATACCTTATGTTGTATGTACCTACTCCGTACCCAGGACGGGATTTGGGAAAGGGAAGGCGGCGCAAGGGCGTTCTTTCCTTCTCCGGGTTCTCCACTGGGGATCCAATGGCTGAGATGCCTAAGGTACCTTAGAAGTACCTTAGTTGGTGCAGGTGCCCGGGGTGGGACGGGGCTCGGTACGTATCTGTCCGTGGCGGCGGCACCGGCGGGGCCTTCTAAAGTTGTAAGGCAAGAGAAGGAGGGATTGGATGCAAGGTGCCTGCCAACTTTGGCGGCTGCTGTTGCTGCTACATCTTGCCCAAGCGTGCCAAGGCAGATTTGTACTGAGGAATAGCTTATATGTTTGCTGCCGTACCTTACCTTACGTATACCTCTTCTTATATGAAGATGCAGCCAGTAAGGCACTTATTGAATCCTCCCAGATACCTACTGACGCGAAGCAGTAAAGACACGTGAAATGAGATAAGTACGGAGTTCAGCATCATTAGTGCAGAGTGCGGACGGGAGTCGAGCCATGCAGGAAATGGGGAATCAGGTCATGTCGGATGTGGCGCCAACAGTCGGAAGCCCAATCCCATGTCACCATGTCCCTCCATTGTCCCGTTTGTTCCAATCTTTCCCAAACCAGTGGTTCTCGCCTGCATCTTGATTCTTATGATGTTTATGCTCGCTCTCTAATGCCCATCTGGATGTCTCTGTCATCTCTTACCAGCCATCTTGTGTTGCCTCGAAAATTGACTGCAGTCTGTCCGCAGTATGTAGTCTCTGAAAGCCCGGGTCCCCATCCCTACCGTCTCCTGTACCTTCCATGAGTATTAGTGTCCATCTCTCCACACGGGCAGCGAACAAGAAGGTAACACCGCTCTCACCTTGGGAGGCCCACTGTCCACCGCCCCTGCCCGCCCTGCGCTACCCGATTCCCACCTGGGCAGTCTCCAGTCGGGGCTCCTTTTCTTCCTCTCACACTCCCTTCGAAAGAGTCCCGTCCTGTTATCGCTCTCGTCACACATCAGCCGACAAATCACCAACAAATCATACTGCGGTCCCGCTCTCACCCAACTCTTCTCTGCATTCGACAAAGTACCAGACCAGCAGAGTAAGAGGCCGCGGCAGGCAATCAATCCACAGCTTCCTCCCTTTGCCTGAATTTACCTGCGCCGCTGTTGTCTACGGAGAGGTATCTCTCTCTAGCATTCCACCGATTCACCGCACACCTACCCGGCTTGAATCGCACTCACCGTTCGGCCCTTGTCTCGAAAACGTTAGCATCGGCACGTTGATTGTCGACACCTTGGAGAGCCCCTCCGCCCGAGTCCTCCTTACGGTCTGGTCTCCATCCGTACCGTCACTACTACAGTCCCTACCCGCCCATCTCACCACCACAGCGTCGCAGCACGACCAGTTACTGCCTCTCCCCGCTCCGTTTCTAGCCTGCCGTGGACGGATAGCCCCCTTGTCATTCTCAAGGGTCCCCAAGATCTGCGCTTACGCCCCTGCCATCAACCGCCCTTTCACACTCAATCGTCTTTCCGGCATACGCAGCGACGCTCAGCTCGGCTCCCCATCCCCTCCTCGACAATCAATCGACACTCACCAAACCTTGCATCATCCTCCTATCCCGTCAAGTCACGTTCGCGGTCCAGGCCGCATCCCAATTCGCCGTTTCGCCCTCACACCCAAAAAAGAAACGACGTACACCACCCTTTCGCGCCCTCTACCAATACCTACTGCACATCCCACCGCACCTATTCCTGCTTCTCGCCCTTGGGCCTTCCTTGCCCTCCACCACTGGCAAACCTTGGCTCTCCTCTCGTCCTATCATTGCCGCTGTCCACTTCGCCTACTCGCCAGAGCTTGTGGTTGCCCTGCCTCGTGGGTTCATCCTTTCTCCGGCCTCACTTGATCCGTTCGATGTCAAGTCAGTACCTGCAACTTCCGTTTCAAACCATCTGCGCATTAATTGCCAATTAGTCGTACCACCTTCGTCTGCTTGACCGGCCGGCGAGGTCCGGAGAGCTGTCAACCACACCGAGCCCCGAACCACGATGCCTCTGCTCGCGCTGCCCTGACTTGACGATTTCCTCTTTTCCGACCCCTCTGCCCGCCATGGGTTCGCTCGCTGGCCAGACGAGCTCATCTCCGGACATGGCCCGTCCGCCGCCTCTCATGACTACCCCAGACGATGGCGAGGTAGAATATCGCGCCCAGGTGTTGCGGCTGTCGTCGCAACGATCAGAAGCAGATGTTGAGGAGGAATTGGTCGCAAAGGCAGCCGCCTTGGGTATTCCAACGTCCCGGTTCACACACGATAAGCGCAATACCTCGAGCGCGGAATCGCAGACCTCGACCATCGCGACGCAACATGTCCGAACGTTCTCAAATGCCTCGCGAGATTCAGCAAGCACAACCTTGACATCTCATCCGTCTTTACATGCTGTCCCGCTTGCCGCCGACGTTCCTCCGCATTCCCTCGCAAGAAAACGCTCCAAGAGCCTCAGTTTCTCTCAGTACGACAAGTATCTATCGCAAATAGATCCCAATATCCACCAACCAAAAATCCAAAAGGCCTCCCCAGCCATACCGCACGATACAACCGCACACAGCCTCTTCAGCGTGACTTCAAGAAAAAGCTACTTTAGCATCAAAGAGGGCATTAGGAAAATACGATGGAAGCGCAAGTCTGGCTTGCTCGAATCCACAGTGTATGTAATCCCCCCACCTCTTACTTTCGTATCCGCGCTGACCAACCTCAAGTTCTTGCATATGCTGTCGCAATGATTTCAACAAGTCGAATGCCTTGCACAGCTTACCGTGTGGCCACACATACTGTGCCGAATGCCTCAGTATCATGATCCAGCAAGCTACGACGGACGAGTCCAAAATGCCGCCTCGATGCTGCACACAGCCAATCCCGGGATCCATCATTCAGAGAATCCTCAACCGAGAGGAGCAACATGCCTTTTTGAAGGCGGTTTTGCAATTCAGCACACCTTGGGAAGCTAGGATCTTTTGCCCAAATACGGCCTGTGGTGAATTTATCCCTCCTCGCAACCGGATCGACCCGAAGCACCCTTTTGATGTGGTGTGCCGTAAATGTCGGACACGGGTATGCGTCATGTGCAAACGTAATGCCCATCCCGTAGGCAAAGATTGCCCTTCTGACTGGGAACTGGAGGCCGTTCTCAAGATGGGCGAGAAATCCGGCTGGCGACGTTGTTATAAGTGTCGAACATTAGTCGAGTTAAGCCAGGGGTGCACCCACATGACCTGCAGATGCAAAGCTCAGTTTTGCTACATCTGTGGCGCCATCTGGGATCCATCCGTGGGTTGCCCCAACTTTTGCAACGGAGACGAAGAGTTGGAGCGCAGGAGAATGGAGGAAGAGGCCAGAGAAGCTGAATTGGAGGCGGAAAAGGTTGCTCAAGAAGCAGCGGCAGCCGCCGAAGCCGCTGAAAAGGTTGAAGCAGAGAAGCGGACCCGTGAGAACGCGCAGTTCGCTGCGTTGCAAGACGAGATGAACCAAGAGCTGGATCGATTCCGGGCGTACTTGAGGAAGAAGAAATGGGTCATGTGGACGCGACACGCTGAGAAGAAGCAGGCCTTGACGGACCGATACTCGGACCAGATCGATAAGATGAAAGAGCGTCACGCGAAGACGGCTGCTCACTTGGAGGAACGTCAAATTGAGGCTGAGATGGATCTTCGGTCAACGCTTGACCAGAGCGAAAAGAGTGTCAAGATTCGTCTCAAGCACATGGAGGCGTACTGCGATGGGCTTGGCCGGACGCAGAATGCTGATCTGCCACCACGAGTAGTTACAGAGAGGGACCTACGCCTGCTGGGACAACAGTACAACGTGCGAGATGGCATGGAGCGTTTGCATCAGGCAAAAATCAACGTTTTGCGAGACCGGCAGGCCAAGCGCATGGAGGAGCTTTTGGAACGACAGGAGCAAGAACTCGAGAAACTGACCGACAAGAAGGAGCAGGATATAGAGAATCTGGCAACGGATTTTGCGCAAGAAGAAGATACCCTGGTCAAGATTTTTAATGACCGCAAGCAGAGACTGCAACGACGTTGGCTGATTGCAATCGAAATACTCCGAAAGGAACTGGAGGAACAGACTGGCGAGCAGTATGCATCGCTCGACCTGCCCACATGGCCTGACGATACCGAGACTCAGGATGAGATCCTAGCATCATCACTTCCCGAGTCTCTCCCAAGCAGGGACTAATTTAGTTTCGCCGCCGCCTCGCATCAACGTTTGCTTTCGATTCGTAGCATCACCTGCAACCGAATGTTCTTCGGCTTCGTACGTCGCGCACAGATACCTAGGATTTTGATGTTTACAAGGAGTTTGGAGGTTTTGGTACATATCGGGCATGGATACCACTCATTGGTTTAGCACCTGCACTAGCAGCATTGGTTGCGAATGTTTCCTTGAGTCACCAGGTGGAAAGGGGCTTGACATTTCTCAACACCCTATTTTGCGATGACGGGTGGACGGATGGCAGCATTTCATGACACAGACGGGCGGATCAGGTAGTGCCGGTTGGCGAGCGCGATGAAAGGGGAACCGGACACGAATGGACGATTTATTTCAGATTCTTTCATTGCCGGCGGACGTCTGGTGTTAAGTGACTTACCGACAACACGACGAGTCTTGAATGAAGAATCCGAACAAGGCAAACACGTAACTAAGTAGGCCTTTGGGATTCGAAAGATTGGCCCGAGGCTCATCCCATGAACGGCAGCTTGTGAAAGCGGGCCGAGAGTGGCGGTGGAACATGGCGGCCCACGCTTCGCCTGTACACTAGTAAATATTCATCCGTGTCGAAGCATGTTTGGAAGATGTATGGGTGCGTAGGAAACTTGGCGTCACATCAGAGGGTATGACTCTCATCGAAATCGGATGTCAAGTTCACGACAGTGTCGGCGTGTTTGCCATGGATCGTACGGAGTAGTTGATGGGCCTATGGTAAAGTATGGGGTAAATTGTGGGATCGTACGTAAGTTCTACGCCGGCTCGTCGAAATTAACCTCTAGGTGTTGTATTTTTTCTTTTCAAATTCTCCGAGCGCTGCGATGCCGTTGGTCTACTGTAGGTTGCCGCCCACTACCGGGGTGGGCTGCGTTGAGGCTCAAGGCAGAGAGACAAGGGTTGACCTTGCATAGACTACTGTGATGGTGTTTCAGCTCGAACCAATTCGAGGCCAACCCACCCCTCCATCGCAACAACTCAAAACTCTTCGCCGTATCTGAGAGTTTTACAACAGTGGGATCGTGGCGGTTCAGGAGTGACACAAGGGTCGACGGTGCCGTCACTTTGCAACCATCCCAACTATACGTTGCTCGCAAGGCCCGACCTCTTCCAGTGATGAGTTGACGAGAGCTTTCCCGAGGGATGGCATGGCAGTCTTTCTTTCTCTCATTCTGTCTCTCTCTGTCTTCTCTAGTTGTCGTGCTTACCAAAGTTCATGTCGGTTGCCATCATGATCTCACTTTCTCGTTGGTCCGTTCCGAAAGAGACTTTGTCCGTTGCTGTCTTTTTCGGCAGTAGAGGCGGACCAAACACGATTATTTCATAAAGCTTGTTCGTTTTGGCTCAGCGCGGGGCAGATCGACTGAAGGCTCCATTAGGTTGTCTTGTTTGTGTGGGCCAGTGGAGGGCTATACTACGTACTCCGTAGAGTTGTTGAGTCTTGCTAACTAAGACCCAGGTTGACGTATTGCCCGAATAGGCTCTTGACCAACAGATGCGAGGCCAGGATTAGGTCGATCCGATGCCGCCCATCCCTCCCAAATCAAATCACCCCCCAAACATCCGCATGAGTTGACCAATTTGGAAATGCTTCGAGTCTATCCCTTCTTACCCCCCCGTACATTGCTCCGTGCGCTCAAACAGTTGCGCAGTTGCACACATCGGCCTTCGTCTCAGATTAGACTGCTCGTCTAACCGCGGCCGGCCTATGACAGAGCGCTCGCCCCTCGTGCCAACCTGTCACCGCACGGCGACATGCAGCAGTATATTTCCAAACCCTCGCCGCCGTCCATCCTTCCCGGAGACTCTTGCTTCCTTTCCTGGCCAGACGACTAAATTCCGCGGGGAGGAATACGAAAGCGACTCCGTGATCAACAAAGATTTTAGAGATTGGAAATTGGCCGATATACATCACGATACATTGTACAAGAACGGCGACGACGACAATATCCGACATCTAGATAAGTTCCTTGGACAGGACTTTCAAGATGGCGTCAAAGAGCGGCTGGACCGAATCTACGGATAACCTCGCCACGGTGCAGAGGGTCGAGAGCCCCAATGCCCTGGTCGTGGGATCGACGCAGTTATTCGAGGGAGGAGTTATTCGATTTGTGCCCATGCCCACACCGGATCCCAAGGGTTAGTCTGCGACTATGGTGACTTAGAATTTGGAGAGGGATGATCGGCTTGATGGCGCATAATGGTTGCTGACACGGCTTGACAGATCCCCTGAACTTGCCCAACTGGAGGAAATGGACATCCATTGGCGCGCTCTGCTTCTGTAAGTGAGATATTGGGAGACAACATCTGTTTGGATACTGATCAACCCGCTGTCGGCTCACTCGCCCTCGCGGCTGAGTTCATTGTTGGTGCCCTGGTACCAGTGTTTGTGCTGGAGTATTCTGGCATCGACCCCCACATCCTCAGCCAGATCGATATCACGGCCCTGAACAAGCCCGGCGAAGTCAACCTCGACCCCGTCAAGCTTCTTTCTGGCCTTGGCGGACCGCCACTGTACCAGGTCGCCCTGCTGGCCTCCGTCCCCTTGCTCGTCAACGGACTCAGTTCCTACCTCCTTGTTCCGCTCTCGGTTGCCATTGGCCGTCGCCCCGTGCTTCTGCTCTCTGGTTTCCTGGCATGGACTGGAGGTCTCTGGGCTGGCTTCTCACAGGGTCTCGGAAGCCATTTGGCTGCTCGTTGCTTCCAGGGATTCGGTGCAGGTGCCGTTGAGGCTCTGATTCCCCTCATCATCCAGGACATGATGTTCATCCACCAGCGCAACAAGGCCATCTCTTCCGTCGGTGCCTCTCAAGGTCTCCTGATTGTGAGCTTGGGTATCATGAGGTGAGACTTTGAAACACTTGTCGAATACACTAGTGGCTCTCTACGGTGACTGACCATTTGAAACAGTCCCATTATTGTTTCCCGCCTCTCTTGGCGCTTCATCTACTGGATCACCTCCGGTGTTGGTGTGATTGCCTGGATTGGTCTCATCCTGCTCGTGCCCGAGACCCGCTGGATCCGCAGCGACGATGAGCTTGGTGAGTATCATCATATAAACATTGATGTATATGGCTAATGAAATGGAACAGCCGGTAAGGAGGTCTACCCCCTGCGCCCCGGTGAAACCCGTCCTCGCATCGACGAATCGACCTTCCGCCCTCGCTCTAACTGGGATGAGTTCGGCGTCTTCAACTACGGCTACGAGTGGAAGGAGGCCAAGCAATCCGTCATTGACATGTTCAAGACGACTCTCTTCCCCAACATCATCTGGGTCATCATCATCAACTCCATCCTTGTTTCCATGCAGGGTGCCGCCGGCCAGGTCGGTTCGTCACTCCTGATTGCCGCCGGCTGGAAGTTCGAGACGCTTGGTTTCGCCGTCATCCCCATCGTCATCGCCAGTCCGTTCGTCTGGTTCTTTGGCGGTTACGTGGCCGATAAGATTTCCAACTATATCGCGAAGCGCAATGGAGGTCGCCGTGAGCCCGAGGCCCATCTTCTCAGCTTGATATTCCCTCTTCTCGCTTCCATCGTTGGCCCGATCTTGTTCGGGTACGCCGGTGAGAACATTCGAACACTGCCTTCGATCGTTGTGCTTGTCTCCATCTTCTTGATCGGCTTCGGCTTGTTGACCGCCAACACCATTTTCGCCGTGTACTTGGTTGAGAGTTATCCCCGTTTCGCAGGGTAAGTTTTTGTCCCATCACCAAACTCAAATCTCGCAGCTAACATGTGTGGTCAGACCCGTCCTGGTCAACGTCTCCTCATCCCGTCTCATCATCGGTTTCATCATGTCTTTCAACGTCACCACCTGGATCGAGCAGCTCGGCTTCTTGAAGAACTTTGGCATTTACAGCGCAGCGCTCGCGGGTGTCTCGATGCTGCTGCCCGTCATGTACAAGTACGGCAAGCCGATGCGTGCCTGGACCGCCGGCCGCCTCGAGCCCCAGGTCGCCCCGGCCAAGACGCTCGAGGACGACGACCAGTACTGGAACAACGAGCGCCCACAGTGGCAGGACGAGAAGATGGGTACTCCCATTGGCATTGCTCGGCCGATGTAAAGGCATACACATTGCCATTTCTCGAGGGGACTACAAACTTTTCGAAGTGCGTGTAGTAGCCCCTGCGTGACAGACGCAAGCGTACGACAGATTGCAGAGAAAGAAAACAAAACGACAGAATGTTCAATACGGAGAGACAGAGGAGCATTTCAGCGTTTGCTGTAGAGGATGAAGCGGAGCAGAGAAGAACTTGCAATTCCACCCTTTGGAAAGCTGTCACAAAGTGGGAAGGGCGCATGCACCACGAGTGGCCGAAGCGTCATGTCCGAATTCTTTTCCACCAGCGCCAGCAGACCCGTACTTCGATTCGGGTCTGTTATGTTCATTTTCACTCTCGGAGAAGAAGTAAAGAGGCGGTGGTGGGTTGAGCGGGAACGTGTTTTCGGAGCCTGCTAGACTGGTGGTGTTTTTGTTGGCGTTTTCGCTCTGCTGTCCCCTTTTCACTAACCTCATCTCTTTAATCCCGTCTTTTGTAGCTGCATTGTGGCAGCGGTAAGATTTGGGGAGAAGCAAAGTCTTTCCACACTTGGATGTTGTTGAGAGATATTCTCGAGGGAGAGGCGGTGAACTTGTTCATTTTACTCCATGGTACTCCGTTGAGGTTGGGAGGAGTATGTGTTCTCTAAGATACTGTAGGCATAAGTTTCTCTCGGCACGACGGAGGATGGGGTAGATTGGATGGCGGAATGAATATCAACCCTCTTTTTGTCCTGAACTTTTGATGCTCTCTGTGATGTTTTGCGACTGTGACCGCAAGGAGAACGCCGATACGATGGACTACTACCATCTTGAGAGGATGAGATGTGAGGATGTACACATTACCTGGGCTATCGAATCACGGTAGACACTTCAAAATCAGTGAGACTCACGAACACGAAGATATGATTATTGCTCGATTGCCTCATGAAAAGACCAAAGTGACGATTGGAGAGTACCTAACCCAACAAACATCGATTTATCCATGGGGAAGCTCGTAATCAGAACTGCATACGGCATCCCCAGATCCAAATCCATCACGCACAAGAACCCCCAGATTCCCAAACTCCCATCGGATCCCCTCCCCGTTCATGAGAAGAACTACCCCAGTCTGGGGAGCACGACTGACCAAACACGGGGGTGGAAGGCGTGAAAGTTCACGCCCGAACCGGATTGCCCACGTTTCTCCCCCCCTCCCCCCGTCTCTTTCCCTCTCTGTTTCCCCGATCTCTTTCCGTTCCCCGAACCGAGCACATGTTCGTCCACGGCCTCGGTACCGACATTTGAACCAAGGGAACTAGAAGAAAGTCTAAGAATAACCCGGTTAGGGATGGATGGCGAAATGAGAGAAGGAGGGATGGACGGAGCAGCGCGATTCGATTAAACCTTACATCCTTTCATCCCGTTGGAGGTTTTCGAAGAGGGTGGTGGGATAGAAGGGGGGTTAATCCATGGAAGGAACTCTGGGGTGGGTGATGTATGAAGTCTGGGGTTTGGTGAAGAGTGATGTGTGGGAGGGGGGTAGGGTGAGGGTCGGAGAGATCTCACCCGGGGGGATGATGGGGATTGGATGAGTTTTGGCGGTGGGATGGGACTGGGACTGGGAGAAGTATCCAGGATAGGGAGAGACGAGAGAGGTTGCCTCGCACTTTCACACCGGCGTATCAGTATGAGAGATGGACGGGAGGGCAGTACCTGGTTTGTGCACAGCGTGCGCCTCTCTTGATCGTCGTAGGTAGGCAAGTGTATGTGTGTGTACGGGTGGGATGAGTGGGATACGATAGATCGTCAGAGGAAATCAAGAACTCTTGCTTCACATCTCTGCTTTTGTCCCGAAAGTTACCTATTGAGGCATGATCCCTATTAGATATTTTCTCTCAGAGACGGGTATGATGACATCGGATTCTGTATCAAGCGAACTTGAAAGCAGGCAGTATTGACGCACAACTTTGATATACGCAGCTTGGCAGGCCCTAAGTCTACGATATACCGCGCCTCTCTTCAATCCACTGGCTTATAGTGACAAGAAGAGACAACGAACCTTCGAAAGTTGCCGTTCTTTCGTCATCTTACAAGGTTGAGTCCACCTAGCATACCGTCAAATCCCGGGGTATCCATCACTTTCCCCGGATTTAAAGGAGAACACATAGAACCGTGAGGAATAACAGAGACGTATTATCGCCTGAGGGCGAGCAAGCTTCTGGTTTCAAGATACACCAGACCCGACTGGTCAATGTTGGCATATCTCCGTCTTCCTCCGTGGGTCTCTCTCTTACTCCCTCTGCGAAATACCTCAAAGGAGAAGCAAAACGAAGCCATCGTCGAGCCATGACCACCCTCCGCCCCCTTCCCCCTTCCCCTACCCCTAGTTCACACACACACACATACCTTCGCCCTCCGAACCTCCCAAACCTAGTATCCCCCCCTTCTTCTCCTCTCCATCAACCCTGGTGCCCCCGATCAAAAGGGAAACCACCCGTCAGACCGGTAACGAGCAGTTTAGAAGGGTGCGGTCCACAGACCCAGACAACCTCGGATGTCCGGGGTGACCGAGCCGCGAAGTCATCCATCTACATACCCCCTTCTCTTCTAGTACTCGTTCTCTCGTTCACACGTTCTTTGCCCCGAAGCTCGTGCGTTGATTGGAGTTTCGAATCTCAGAAGCGCGTGTTTTGGGTATAGTACACACAAAACAGGACACCTAGGAAGACGGAGGCATGGCATGGAAATCCTCCGGTAGCAACCTGGAGTCATTTTGCCCACCGACCAAGCCGTTTCCGAGTTGATTTGCCCACGAAAGATACAACCCCCTCCACCCAATCAAGTCTATGCCTTCGGGAGATCCTTTCGATCGACTAGCTTACCTGAACGAAGCAGGCTGACTTTCTAGGTTGTCACGTTACTACTCATAGTTCACTCATAGTTCACTCATAGATTGAGCCCAACAAGTGACGACAGACAAACAGACGCATAGAAAAAACGTGGAAAGCCCCGGTATCACGTCACCGGGAAGCTTGTATAAAAAAGTATATCATTTGATTCCAATATACGGAATGGCCCTGTAAAATTCAGATGTAACGCCTGGGCCCATGACCAATTAGCGGGAGAGAGGGAACAACAACAGAATGAGCGTGTCCATATGTGCCAATCTTCTCCATGTAGCAACCCCGATTCAAAGCAACTTCAGCCGAGCTTCCCCACGATTGGCGGGGCATGTTGGGCTGGAGCTTTCCTGAGGACAATTTCAGATATACACCCAGTTCCCCAGCAGATAACGAAAAAGGAGGACAGGCAATCTAGCCCTTTAGTTCCTTCCAGCAATGTTCATCCTCGAGCAGAAAGAACCATTTCTGTCCGTATGTCACAAAGCAAACCACCAACGTATTTTTCAGCACCTCACCATCAACAACACACTTAGAAGATGCTGTTGACAATGTTGGAACCAATGGTAGCACCAGCACCAAAGATAGCAGCGTTACCAAGCTTCTTTCCGAACTTCTTGCCCATCTCAGCCCCCTTGCCGCCGCCCTCCTTACCACCCGTGCTCTGGTCCGCGACAGCTTGAGGCGGCGCGTCGGCGTTATACGGGTTCTGCTGGGGCGGCGGGCCCTGAGGCTGAGCGTACTGCGGCTGAGGAGCCCACTGCGGCTGCTGGGCCGCGTACTGAGGTTGAGCGGGAGCCGGGACGGGAGCTAAGGCCCCCTTGGCCATGTCCTGCTCGACGAGGACGTACGTCTTGGGGAAGATGCCCTCCTGGCCGGTGCGGAGGTTCCGGCCCATCCACCAGTCGGCGTTCATGTACTCGTGGATGGCGATGCGGTCGTCCCTTTCAAAGGCCACGTCGCGGGCGTCGGCGCCGGCGTAGCGGTACAGCGCGCGGGCGTGCGCCAGGACGGGCTTCTCGTTTGTGCGGGCGGGGAGGGAGGGGGGACCGGTCTGGTTGTAGGAGGGGGGCGCCGGGGAGGCGGAGGGGTTGACGTTCAGGGCGGCCATGGCGGCGGTCGGGGCCGGCGGGGAGGTTGGGTTGTTGTGCTGGACGGGGGTAGCGGCGGCGGCGGGCGCGGCGCGGGATGCGGCGCCGTGGAGGGGGGTCTCGGCGGGGAGGGTGGCGTGCATGCTGTCGTAGGCATCTTCGGAGATGACGCCCTTTTCGAGGAGGTTCTCGAGTTCCTGGAAGTCAAGGTACGTTAGCATAGAGTGCTTCTGCGGTTCCGTGGGATTGCGGATCGGGCGGGATGTCGAGAGATCTGGAATCGGAAGCAGCCAGAGTTGACCAGCATCGTCCGCGCCTCTCTCGACAGCCTCGGAAAGGTGTCGGGAATTGACCTACGTTCTTGATGGTGCGCAGCGACCGGTTGGTCTCGATGATGGTTTGCCTGTCCATGGTGCCTGTTGTGAGACTAACCCCCACTTGAATCTAGATGGGCTATCAAAGTGTTGCTCGAGAGGTGTGCAGTGGAAAGTCGAGTGTTGTTGTCGGTCGGTATTAAGGTGAGTAAAGCAAACGGTTTCTCGTGAGTCGAAAAGCAAGAGGGTATCAGATTCAGACGTTGGAAAAATCGAAGGAGGCGAAGTTGTTTCCAGAACAAACAGATGCGGTCGGAGTGAAGTAAAGGTCCGAACAGGAGATCAGTACGGACTAAAGTGGCGCTCTTGGTGGAGGGCCAAGTGGGAGGTACAGACCGTACGCCGTACAAGTATCCGTCGGCAGGCCGTAGCACGGTAGGTACCCAAGGTGAGTGGCAGTGCGGCTTAGGTAACACACCATGCATTTCGAGACTTGGAGTCCCTCACCTTTTTGGTGGTCCCTGTGGTTCCAAATGACACTCTGGAAAACGAAAAGTGTCTGGCCTGTGAAACGCAAAACAATGCCGTGACCCGAGCTAGCCGTTTCTCTTGGTGTCCTGGTGTCCTCGTCGTCTCCGTTTCCACCGCTCCAGGAGAAACATCCACTGAAAAATACCCACCAGGTGAACGTCGCCCAGACTCCAGCTCAGGGAACTGGGCTTGGCGATCATCAGTCATCCAAGGTACTGCCTATACTCCCGTACAGATTTTGGGTGCTTGGGTTACGATGAAGCCAATCATCCCCTAAAGAGCTTCGGGGAGGCTGTGCCCGCCAAACCTGGCCGTGCCTGGGCAGGACTTGTCCGAGTCGGGAGGGCGCCGTAGGAGCTTCTTGCAGGGGCGGATTCGTCAGCGACAAGCCATTAGCGCGTAGCCAGTCGGGTGTCCAACAATACTCGTATCGCCTAAACTTTTCATATCCAAACGGACATCATCTTTAGAGACAGCCACTCAGATGCACTGACCGATGACTCCTCGTACACGGTGCCGACACGAGGAACGAAACCCCTTATACCAAAGATGGACCTTTCCTTTGAGCGCCACATTACTATTTGTCAGATTTCCATATCTAAATCCTTTAGAAACATAACATCTATAGTATCCAATCTTTTTTCCTAGATCTTTCCCTAGAAATCATTTATGCGCCACCGCCTAGATGAACTTGCTGTCCTTGGCAACATACAGATCGACATACTCATCCACAGGAGTGGCCTCCAACTTCTTGGGGTCCAGGCCAAGGTCGACAAGCTGCTTGACCCTGCCGGCATCGAAGTGGGGCTCCAAGTGCCTCTTGTACTTCTTGAGGATCTCGGGCTTGGCCTCCTCTCTTCTCAGGCGGTGACCGAGAGGTGCCTCGACGACAACCTCCTCGAGCACGGTGCCGTCGTTCAACTCGACAGTCAGGGCGTTGGAGATGGTTCGGAGAGCGGGGTCGTGGTAGTCCTTGGTGAACTGCGGGTCCTCGACGCACTTGAACTTCTGGCGCAGGGACTCGACGAGAGGGGAGGTCGCGGCCTCGCTGCCGTCGACGTAGTCGGTAGCCTCGAGGCGGCCAAAGACGAGCATGGTGGCGGCCATGTACTGGATGCAGTGGTCACGGTCGGCAAAGTTGTCCATGGGCTTGAACTGCTTGTCGATAATGCGGATGCAGGCCTCGTGCGTGCGGCAGGTGACGCCCTTGATGTCGGCCGCCGACTTGCCCATCGCCTTGAGCTGCTGGTGAATCTTGGAAGAGGCCTCGACGGCAGTCTGGGAGTGGAATTCGGCTGTGTCTCGTCAATTGACATGCTCAGAATTATGAGTATTACCATGAATTACTTACCAGGGTAGGAGACCTTGAAGAGAACGTTCTCCATGACGTAGCTGCCGTAAGGGCGCTGGAACTCGAACTTCTTTCCCTTGAAGAGAACATCGTAGAAACCCCAGACGGGGGCAGACAGAACGGTGGGAATGCCCTGCTCGCCCTTCATGACCTTGAGGGCCAGGTTGACGGCGCGCTGGCAGGCGTCACCGGCAGCCCATGACTTGCGGGACATGGTGTTGGGGGAGTGACGGTAGGTGCGCAAGCTCTGGCCGTCGACCCAGGCCTGGGTGACAGCGTCGGCAATCTGCTTCTCGTTGAGGCCGAGCATCTTGGAGACAACAGCAGTGCTGGCGACCTTGACGAGGACAACGTGGTCGAGGCCGACTTTGTTGTAGGAGTTTAGAAGAGCCAAGCAGCCCTGGATCTCGTGAGCCTTGATCATACCCTCGAGAACATCGCGGATGGTGAACTGCTTGCCGCCAGCAATGTTACCGCCGGCCTTGTTGGTACGAGTGATCCAGTCGGCCACGGCCAGGATGGCACCCAGGTTGTCGGAAGGGTGTCCCCATTCGGCGGCGAGCCAGCAGTCGTTGTAGTCGAGCCAACGGATCATGGCACCAATGTTGAAGGCGGCATTGACGGGGTCGAGCTGAAAGTCGGTACCAGGGACCTTGGGGCCATTGGGAACGACGGTGCCAGGGACAATGGGACCCAGGAGCTTGCTGCACTCCTTGAAGCGGAGGCCCTCAAGACCACAGCCGAGAGTGTCCAGGAAAACCCATCGTGCGGTGTCGAACTATTCTCACGAAAGCGGCGGTTAGCGGCGGCGATCTGACTGTGACGCGGGGTAAAACTCGGGCGGGTCGCCCAGGCTATGAAAGAAGGATGGAAAGGAAAAAAGAAAGAAAAAAAGACTTACAGCAAGCTCGGAATCGACGTTGTAGCTTTGGACGTAGTTGGCAATGTCCTTGATCTCAGGATCGTACTCTCTCGCTTCGGCCATGGCTGGTGCGGCGCTCTGTCTCGCAGATGAGGTGGTGAAGTTGTGGGATTGTTGAGGTGCGGAGCGGGCGGCAAAGTTAGTGGAGGCGAGACCGGCGCGGAGAGGAGTGGCCAGGCGGACGCTTCGCGATTGGAGACGCAATGATCGGGAAGCTGTCCTGAGACCTCGGTTGACCGCCGCAGACATGACCGCGAGGAGGTGTGATGGATGTATGCAGGTCAATTGATTGGGAGAAGAGTGGTGAGAAGTGGATGGCCTTTGGGGGGGTATCAATGATATTTGGGTATTGTCACAGTCTCAATGCCTCTTTCTCTCTTCTGCTTGGTCACTCGGATCAGGAAGAAGAAGAGTTTGGAAAAGGAAGAGAAGAATGGCAGAGCAGTATTTTCTACGCCGTAGCAACTGGAGCTTTGTCTCGCTCAAGTGGAAGGGAGGCAGGGTAAGGATGGTAGGGTGCCGCTCGTTGCCGAAGCTTGTGTGGCTGTTTGATCCGAGGTTGTCTGCGCTTACCCCTGGCGGGCCATGATGGCATTCGAGAGCTACAGCCCACAGGGCCTGAATTGCTCCTCTCTAGCCTGGGGCAGCGGGCGGGGGAATGGGGGAGCTTTGACGTGAACCTGGACGAGGTTGGGGCCTTTGGGAGAGGAATATGGAGAACCCCGGCCAGCACCTGTGATTTCCCCGCCGGTGTTCAATACATCAGTTGCCCTGGAATCAGCACAGCATGATGATGAATGATCAATTGACGGAAACCACTCGATTGACGAACCGAATGCTTTCAAGAGTTGCACAGCATTCTGAGCAATCAAGACAATCTCAGTGATGCCAAGTGAGATGGCAGAGGGACGCCAATGCCCCATTAAGGTGCACGCAGAGGGGGATGTCGACCGAGCCGTGCAAAACCCGGATGTCTCCTCGGCTAGTGGCGGGTTCTAGATAAGGACGAACTCAATCTTATCGCAAAATCTGGGGCTCCCGCGGATAACGGGGAAAGTCGAGAAATCGCTCTTTACCTTACCTACGCCACATGCTCTGCCCAAGGTATGCATTCTTCATACTAGTCCTTCAATGACCTTGCAGTTTGGCACTGGCAGCTCCGCAGTGATTGTATCATAAGACATCCTGGGTGACTTGTGTAGCCGGAAAGATTGCAATACTGAGGAAGTGCATTTGAGATTAGATGCGCATTAAGAGCAATTATGCTTCGTCCTAGCCTTGACGAAAAACACAAGATTGTCTCCTTTCAAGAACTGGAAAATGGCGTCAAGAAGTATTGATTAGCACTGGCTTGAGGTAGTCGCGCCCAAAATCAAGCAGTTACCGTTGGAAGAATGAAAATAAAAATCCGGTCATCTTCTTCCGACTTGTGAGTTTACGATGGCCTCACTTAAATCGTACCTATCACAGCATGCTCTTGAACAAAGGCCTTGATTGACGTCTGAGCACTGTCGTTCGCCGGGCAGTTGAGTAAGCCAAATTCAATTTGGCTCGCCCGACTGAAATTGGCTTTCGTCACGGACTATTCTTGGATACCTACAAATCAGTAGCACAGCCGCACACGAAGGGTCCTATCCTGTTGAGTGCCGAATGGCAGTCCAAACTGTTGACGGCAGCCTGATCTCAATGTAAGTTATGTTTGAACAACAATCCTCCTGTAGTAAGACCTTACCCAGTGTTACCTGTCGCCGCCACTGATTCAGGCGTCCAAGCGTCAGCCCCAGGTATATCCCACCTCACAGACTCCATTCACCGACGGCGACGTGAAAGCATCTGGAAATTGAACGGAGGCAATGAAGCCGAATCAAACGACCGGATCCTGAAGTGTAATTCACATCCGACCTCTCACTTAGCCTCAGACCACCTTATCTTAGGTAAGGCAAGTAGGCGAAGCGAATAGGTAGGTAGAGCCTCCCGGGTTGCTGGTCTGCTTCACGAGTCTTTCACAAACATCGGTCGGTAGGAATATTTCTCTTTCGACGAACCAGATCTCCACCTCAAATCCCATCAACGTGTCCATCACCTTCTTGTCGCCATTCCATACTTCCGTTGTCATCAACCATTCGTCACCAGGCTTCTGCCCTGCATCCCCCACCCTGGTCAACGTGCATTTTTAGCAGTGCAACCCACCTGCGGTCTCGGCCTTTCCGCCTGAAGAGCTGGAACATCAGCGCACCCTCCGCGGAACGACCCTAAAGTTGTAGGCGACTCGTAATTAGCGGAACCGTTGCGGCAACGGAAGGAAGCAGCGCTTCGACTGCACACCTCACTGCAATCTGCAGAGGGACCGGCCCCAGTTCCCGCCTCTAATCATCCCGTCTCCTCCCTACAGGCTACGAGGTCCCCTCTCCCCACTTCCCTTCAACGATCATCGGTCTACGCAGTCGCAGTACCGTCTACCCTCCCTCCACTTCTCTTCCCTCACCTCACTCTCATCACTGCCCTCCTTGCGACAGGCGCCACAATGTCGGCTCTCCGTCCAAATCACAGGGAAAAGGCCCTTCCCAAGAACCTGAATGGCCTCATCGACCCGACAAAGACGGGAAAATATCCCGTTATCCTGAGCGACACTCTCCTCGGGCGTACCCAGAAGGAGGTCTTTACCTCTGTACGATGTACGTAACTCTCGCACCAAATTCCATCATTGAACCACGATGCCGATGCCTGGACTAACATCTTCGCCTTCGCGACCTCACTGCAGACAATCACAAGCCAGAACTAGCCTCCGAGCCAGCGACAGCCAGACTAAAACCCGAGACCCCTGGCAGCAAGTCCAGTTTCGACCTCTCCTTTCCCGACGGCAACAATGGCATGTACGGCTACGCCGGTACTCGTACTATGGACGATAACCAATATGTCCTTTACTTCGATCCCAATAGGAAAGCCTTCATCCTCGACAAGATCGATTCCACCTTCCACATGAACGTTACCCGCACCCCGACCAACGACAACCCCGAGACCTTGCGCCAGCAGTTCGAGCAGCTCGACACATCCATAACCGCCACCCCCGAGGTTCGCAAACCCGCCGCCGCCGAAGCCAAGGAGAAGGACAAGTCCCCCGCGAAGCCAGCCTCCAAAGCCGCCGGTCCCAAGCGGCCCTCGGCCAGCAGCAACAAGAAAGCCCGTCCGCCGCCGCCACCAAAGAACATCACCCTCGCCCTGCCGACAAACGACGCGCCGCCACCGGTGCCCAAGGCCACATCGCCGCCCAAGAAGAAGGCCAAGGCGCCCGCGGGCTCGGACGAGGAGGACGACGACGATGATGACGACTTTGGCCTGACGATAGAGTACCCCGACGAGCAGAAGAACAAGAGAGCCGACTTTTCGCCCGCCTTTGCGCCCAATATCCAGGTCCGCAGCTTCTCCGACTTTTTGCGCGACTCCGAGGCCGACGACGCCGACGGCGAGTCGGACCTGGAAGAGCGCGATTTCGCAAACTTTAACCTGCCGAGCCCGATGAACGGACAGCAGCGGCAACAGCAACACCATCACGACCAAGATGAGGATGCCGAGGGTGAGGTGGAGCAGATGGAGGTTGACTCGGAGCCCGACTTTGAGGACGCGTTGGAAGATGATTTGGAGGCGGAGCTGGAGAAGGAGCTCGAGGCTGCGAATAGCGGCGACGCTGAGGAGAGTGAGGTCAGTGAGGAAGATTAGAGGCCCCGCCGTCCTGGTGGTGCTTTCCTTGTTCTTTTTTGTTGAGAGGCTTCCAACTGCCAAACTCCTCGCCTTGGTAAGGTGCGAGGGGAGAGTCAATTTCCCTGGGCAAGTCATTGGAAGAAGAGAGGTCTTATCGCGCGTGTTTCAAAAGAAAATCACCCTCATCGAGAGCGGCAGGTGATATAATGACGGCGTTTTTTACAGCAGGAACCAAAAAAGGAGTTACTGTCATTTTATTGGCTTTCCTTTTTTTTTCTTCACATATCAAGGCGGCCTTCTTTTGCCCCGTCTTTACGGGCGAGCCCAACCCAGGCAGGATATCTCACAGTCAAACGCGTCTTGTTGTTCTTGTTTTTCATCTCAGCCCAGGGGCTAGACAGTTACAGTACCTACGCAAGAACAGAATTAACCTCGCCAAAACAGTCGAGTGTTCTACCCACGTCACGTTAGGTCTTTCTCTCTCTCTCTCTCTCTCTCTCTCTGTGTGTGCGTGTTTGTGCTGTGACGATAACGATGTGCAAAGATGTCTGATTTCTCATTTGCGTCGAAAGGGGTCTTGGTACGGGGGCAAGTGGGTGAAATAATCGCTTGCCGCTCTTTGGGTATCCCGGTACCTAGCTCTTTTATTATTATCATTCCTTGTTATTCTTCTCAAGAGTATTCTCCTCAAGAGTATTCTCTAATGAATATAGAGAGAGTAAAGATAGTAAATATAATAGGGACAGTAGAAATAATCGAGGTAGTCGAGACTTGAAATAAAAAGACGAAAGGAATTAGAAAGTTAGGAATAATCAGTAGGCAAGTAAGCATCGTAGTCTCGTGTTGACTAACATCTTATTTCATCACCCATTTTGGGCGGGGATCTGGTGAGTGCTTTGAACATGCTTCAGTCTCACTTGGGATCCCCAACCAGATTGATCGTTTTCAAGTAACAGATGGCGTGTCCTGAGGTAGACCAAGACTTAAGGCAGAGGGGGGGGGGGGGGTCGTGGATATGTAATTATTTGGCTCTGACGAAACGTATCATCCCCGTCTGTCGGGCGACTTGCTTTTTTTCACCTCCGTCCCGAG
The DNA here is from genome assembly GCF_030867565.1 of Colletotrichum costaricense. Taxonomy (NCBI): domain Eukaryota; kingdom Fungi; phylum Ascomycota; class Sordariomycetes; order Glomerellales; family Glomerellaceae; genus Colletotrichum; species Colletotrichum costaricense. Next base: position 45,403 of record NW_026848260.1, on the reverse strand, counting down.
GACGGTCTGCCTATCTTTTAATCTAGTGATCGGCTTTCCTGGTGTCAACGCATCCTCATAGGGACCAATGTCTCCTTTCCTGGCCTTGCCGGACAAAAGTTACCTGACCTCACACATCTACAACGAAACCCCACGTCCCATTCACAGTGGTTTGTCGTGTATGTGTATGTGTGTGTGTGTGCAGAAACAAAACACCCTCTCGGCTTTCAAACAACCTCCCACCGCGCAATCCACCCAACGCTCTCCCCGGCATTCCGCACAATACACAACGTCCCCTCCCTACCACCACCACCGCCACCATCCCTCACCGCCTCAGCAGCCTTCTCGGCAGCTAAACACCCAATCGCCGTCCCCCGCCCCTCAGCGAGACAATACGACCCCGTCGTCACGAAGCCCAGCAGATCGCTTTCGTCGGGGACGAGAGGGTGGTGCCCGTTCATATCCGCCTGGTTCGGTTTCGCGGGTAGCAGTGATGACACCTCGGCAGGTGGTGAGGCGAGGAGTTTCTGGGCGATGATTTGTTTTTGGGTTTCGAGGGGCAGATGCTTGGTTTGCTGGTGTCGTTGGTGTGTTGCTTTTCCGTTCTTCTTGGATGGGTATTTCACGCTCGCGCTGGAGACGGGGAGGGTGGCGAGCCATTGGGCTCGGAGGTTGGGGGGTAGACTGCTGCTGCTGCTGCTGTCGCCGCCTTGGACGGATGTCGTTGGCGCCGGGGGTGGCGGTACTGTGGCGGGGATTTCGGCGGAGGAGGTCGGATCGGTGGGCGCGGGGCGCGAGGGAAGGCGGTAGATTCTCGCGCAGGCGGTGGCGACGCCGCGGTTGAGGATTGAGATCTTTACGTTGATGACGGATCGCGGCGGTAACGGGGCTGGTGTTGCTGATGATGGCGAAGATGTGTGTGCCTTGAAGGCGTCCTTGCGGATATGTTGGAGCGTCTTGAGGAACTCCCCCTCGGACGCGGCATCACCGGCGGCGGCGGCTCCCTCCTCTTCCTTCTTTGCTGGAGAAGGCTCATCAACGTCCATCTCATCTGCATCCACCGAAGCAGCAGCCCTCCTCTTCACCTCCTCTTCTCGACCCTTATCCGTCGTCGTTGTCGTCGTCTCCTCTCGGAACAAAAACTCTACGTCACACGCCCATCCACAGCCAACCTCCCCCTTCCGCCCGGCACCCAGATCCAACGACGCCCACGCGACCCGCTTACTCTTAGGCCGCCGCTCCCAGCTCGCCTTGCGCAGGCGCCGCTGTTCCACCTCCCACGCGGCGCCGGCGTCGGTGCCGAGGAAATCAAACGGGAAACACGGCGTAGCCCGCTCGAACGCGACCTGCCGGATCTGATCCAGCCCAGAGAAGCGCGGATTGCCGCCCGAGCTAAGGGGGAAGTGGACGAGGCTGTGCCACAGAGGCTGGATGCACCGCCATGGCGCGAGGACCGTCCAGTTCCCCTGAGAGCTGCTATTGCCGTTGCTACTGTTTCCGGCCGCGCGTGATCCTACCAGTATGACGGGTATCGGCGGATCTGCGTCCGAGACGCTCAGGTCTGTACCGGGACGCCTTGCCCCTTTGCGCCTGTCAATTGACTTTTGCGAGGGGAGTCTTGTGGCTGAAGCCCGCGCGTCTCGGTGGAAGAGGCCGTGGGGCTTCAGGTTGGTGTCCGCTGGCCAGTTGGCAAGTAGCTCGAGAGACTTGTTTTGCTCTTCTTCGTCGTCGGGGTCGGGCTGCGCGACTTTCCTCGGGGGGTATCGTAGGCGCGGGTCCATGATGGAGAAACTCAACGTGGCGTTGAGGGGAAGCGACGCGGGACTCATGAGGCTGTTCAGGCCCTCGAAAATGTCTGCGTGCTGTTCTCTGAATCCTTCTTGCGTATGGTATGGGTGCAGGATGCCCAGGAGGGCCTCGGTCGATGCGGGGCCGGTGAGTTCGATGCTGCCAATCTCGAAGCGCAGATCCTCGATATACATCCTGGGATTCTGCATCTTCACGAGCCGAAGAAGCTCATTGAAGACCTCGAGGAACGCGGAGGGGTGCACCCTCACAAAGACCTGTCGCTGAACCTTGACCGTCTGCGCCTCATCCCGATCCTCAGCAACCGGCTCAAGGGGGTTCCAGAGAATCGTTGCCGGGCAGACCTCCCGCCTCCCCCCGAGGCTTCCTCCCTTCACCTCCCTGCTCAAGAACCCGCTCCAGTGCCGCGTGCCCTCCCTCCACTTCCTCCCCCTCTCATTCCAACAACTCTCCTGCACGACGCCGAGCCGGCGCAGGACCTGCTCCACGCCCTTGGCCGACCCGTAGAGCCCAATCGTGCTAACGTAGCTCGTGTCCCAAGCGACGGCGCCCTTATCGCCGTGGGACCGGTGCGTCGCCCGATACGTCTTCTCGTTGGGGGTCAGGGGTATCGCGAACCGCCAGAGCGGGTTCGCGGGCTCCGTCATGCGCGCCCGCTTGGCGTGCCACAGGTGCGTCGGCAGCCACGTCTTGTTGATCTGCCGTTTCCTAAACTTGGACTTGCGCTGCGGCGGCTCCTTGAGCTGGTTCCGGCGGATCTTGGGCCGCGGCGGCCGTGTCGCGACTGTGACTGCGCCTTTACTCGGTCCGTCAACGCCCGTCTTGTCCGTGTGCCCCTCGCCGTCCTTGTCTTTTGCCTTGGCCTTCTCCGCCTTCATCGCCCTCCTCCTCTTCTTCTCCGCAAGCATCCCCAACCTCTTTGCCGTCTCCGCCCGGATCCGCGCCCTCGTCGTCTTGGGCTTCCTGCGCTTCGAGAGCACCACGGGGGTGTTATCCTCCGCCATCTCCTTCAAAGCCCGCCTACGCAGCCTCTTGGGTACCCTCTTTGCGTTGTGGCTCGCCGTCCGCCGCCTCAGCCCGCGGGGCACCTGTTGGAACGCCCGGCTCGTGGCCTCGGCTTTGGTGTGTCGCATGCTCTCCTCGAGCGCCCGGATCTCGAACTCGCGCGCGTTCAGGAAGGACTGGAGATCGAGCTCGCCGTCGCGCAGGGCCGCGTCCGAGGACTGCGCTGCGATTTCGCGGTCCTGGCGGATCTTGACGCGCTTTTGCGCCCATCCTCCTCCACCGCCTGCTGCGCCGTTGTTCCCTCCGCCATTGTCGCCTGAGGATCCCTGTTTCCGTTTGTTGGCGAAGGCGGACTTTAGGGGTCTCGAGTTAGAACCTGCTGCCGACATTGCTGGACATGGCGCGAGTGCAATGAGTGGGGATTGGGTTGTTGCGTCGTCGCGTCAAGGTGACTCTCTATGAGCTTGGAAAGTTTGGAGGTTCGAAAAATGTCTTATCTTATCGGGGAAGCTCTGCAGATGCCCCTGGGGTGGGTAGACGAAAATGAGGGGCGCACGATGTGGGGTCTGCAGCAGCGACGTTCACTCCTGCCTCTTCAGTTACCTTACTCATCAGGATGCCTTGAGGTATTCAAGCTTTCTTTCATCTCACTGGCTCAAGCTGAGAAGACACTCTGAGCAGAACAAGTTTCTGTAAACTCATATCTCTGATTTCCAAGTCCGCACGCCTATGAAAAAGCTCAATTTCTTTCACAATGATTTCGTGGCACTTCAAGCACTTGCTACAACTGAACCTATTCTGTAAAATCTTACTTCCCCTCTCCCAGCACCCGTACAAATAAGCACCAATTGTAGCGACAATAGCATCTATAATGAGAAAGCACATCTCTGAACTACAACATTATCCTCAGTCAACATAACTCTGCAAAATTCAGAGCCAGGAGCTAGGCGCTACTGCTGAAGTCCCCGGACAAGCTCAGTCTGACACCATCCATAGAGTTAGCCAGGATGGCGTGACTCACTGGAACGGGCGATCTTTCAGGCCGACCTAATAATAACTCACAACCCTTTCAAACGGCACCGTTGAAACCAATGATCTTGTCCTGTCCAACTGCCACGTCTTGATTGTCCGATACCTATTCCCATTGATGATTCACACTCTTATTTCAGACTAGTTGAGACCCTCACGATGTCCTTACACTCACCCAGACCGGACTTATGGCTAGAGCTATTGGACCCCCACAAACACCTTCAAGGCTTCCACGAACTATGTTCCGATGAGAAAGCGAATCTCTGGAGGTAATGTCACTGTTCCTGAATTCTACTTGCCATCCCTTGGGTATCACACAAACAATACACACAAAGAGAGAGAGAGAGAGAGAGAGAGAGAGAGAGAGAAATCGCTAATCAGTTTTCATGCCTACAAAGCACCCGGCTCCGCACAACTACCCTCGAAGCCTCCAAAGAGCGCATAGTAGTCAACAACCCAGGGACTGAACCCTGGCACCTAAGCTGTGCCGTAATGGTCTCGGACTACGCGTCCCTTCCTCCATTACCGGCGGAAGGCGGCAACGACGGGGTTCCTGCCACCGACATCACCAGAGAGACCAAAATGATCGGAAGTATCAGGACGACGACGGTATCAGCTTGGGGACTGTCGATCGGGTACAAGCTGCGGTCCGATTGCTGGGGAAAAGGGTACGCCACGCGCACGATCACGGCTTTTTTGGACATGTACTGGAGTCGTATGAGGTTGGCTCCGAGGAGGGATATGGTTGTTGTCCCCGAGGTTCGGTCGTCAGCAACAGGAGGTCAGAGCAAACAAGGAGATGATGGTGCCCATGCCTCCTCTGCTGGAGATCTGGATCCAGGGTTGCAGATCAAAGGTAATGGGGCTACGGCAGCTACTAGAGGCGCAGAGAGCAACGATGACGACGGAGATCAGATCGAGATCACGCACCTCATTGCGCAGGTTGATCTAGAGAATGTAGGCAGCATGAGAGTCTGTGAAAAGTGCGGCGGGAGGCTCGTTGCCGTCGAAAAGGAGTGCATCAAGGTGTGGCGGTTTGCCGAGATGAGGGATATGGCTGTGTGGAGGTTTGATAAACCTTCAGACAGTGTGTCGAGTCAAGCTTGAAGGGTTGACCGATCATTCTTCGGCCCTTCGGTGGGGCTTTTTAGACTCGACCGACGAAATGGCAATTCATGGGAAGGATTGTGTCTTTAATAAGGTCGAACCTCCCTTGAGCGATCAGTCGATTTCTGACCCTTCACAAAGTCTATAGGCATGGGAGAGATGAAGGTATCAAATATGTGTAAGATCCACCATTTTTCCCTTCTAGGAAATTTTGTACCTATGGGTGTTTACATGAAATCACCCGGGGAAAGTTTCCCTTTTAAATACAAGAAATAACAAATTCAAATATACAGAATAAGATTGAACGAGACCAAGAACTTATTTCTAGCTCTTGGTCACCTTGGTGACGCAGTTGATGTCGAGAAGACCAGTGTCGAGGTTGACGCAGAGCCATTGAGGGTTCTTGCCGCTCGGAGCCTTGACGTTGATCTTGGAGGCGTTGATGTTGACGCATTTCTGGCTGGTTATTAGTGCCATGGACTTTTGGGAAGAGGATTGGAAGAGAGAAACTTACGGAGGGGCTGCTGCAGACGAGGGATCCGACGCGGGGGTCGTTCTTGGAGGAGGCGGTGCCGTCAAAGTTCTTGAAGTAGATGTCGCTGATGGTCATGTTGGACTAAGACGGATGGTGTCAGTACTCCGATTTCTTATTTCTCGTCACATCAAAACCTGCCGGGAGAAACTTACAGGGTACTGGTTGCAGATAGTCTGGTTCTTCTGACCATAGCACTGATCGATAGTAATAGCATTGTCATTGTTGTCGTTGTGGAAGGTATCGTAGGTGACGTTCTTGACGTATCCCGAGCCGCCGCCGCCAGAGAGGTTGGGCTGGAAAGGGGTATCCATGCCGGGCCAGACCTTGATGCGGGCGCCGTCCGAGGCGTTGGACATGCTCGTGTTGTAGACGTAGAGGTTCTCGACAACGTCAAAGGTGCCAATGTACTGGCCGAGAGAGCCGACGGAGATGCCGTGGGAGCCGTTGCAGACGAGGTTCTGGACGACAATGTTTGTCGAGTTGGGCTTGAAGGAGACGCAGTCGTCGCCGTTGTTGATGACGGAGTTTTGGATGACGATGCCGTCGGAGCGGTAGGTGTCCCAGCCGTCGGTGTTCTTGGCCGGGTTGGAGGAGGTGGAGCCGACCTTGATGTTGATGTCGGAGATGAGGACGTCGGTGCTGTTTGCGATGAGGTTGAACCACTGTTTGGAGGCTTTTTTTAGTGGTCGTTCTTTAGATTCCAAATGAGGTGGATGAGAGTTCATGAGAGGTGGGTGAGAGTGAATGAGTGAACGGGTGAGTGAATCTTACCTGAGGGGAGTTGACCATCTTCAAGCCGGTAATAGAGCCGCCATGAAGACCATCAGTGACGAAGAGAATAGGTCTCTCAAGCGTAGCATTCGACGCGAACCGGTCCCACCACTTCTGGCCGTTACCGTTGAGCGTGCCGACGCCGTTGCCGTAAATGTTGACATCCTTGCCGCCAAACTTCCACATGGAGGAAGAGATCTGGAAGGTGTACTTGAAGGTGCGGGGCAGCCAGTGGTCAATGTCGTCGCAAAAGTTGACGGTGCCGGTGAGGGCGACATCGACGGCGTTGAGGAACGTGAGGTCGAGCGGGTTGCAGATGGTGTACGTCTTGTCGAGGACGACGGTGCCGCCGTTGTTGCAGCTGTGGAAGGCCTGGAGGATGGCGGCCGAGTCGTCGCTGCCGTTGGTGCCGGCCTTGACGGCGCAGGTCTTTGTCCTCGGGGCGGAGGCGGGGAAGGCGCGGCCCGGGTGGAAGGGGGCGGCCTTGATGTCTGGGCGGCCACCGGCGGCGGCGTGGGTGAAGGGCACCAGGGCGGCGGCGAGGAGACCACCGAGCAGGGTTGGAGCGACCATGGTGAACAGTAATTGGATGGGCAAAAAAAAGAATGAACAAGTCAAAGGAATGTAACGGCGGCCAGGATTGTTCTGATGCCAAGGACGATTGGGGGTAGTTTGCCAAGCAATTGGAGAAGCTGTACAAAGCCGTTTTGAGACTGCTACGCTGCGAAAGGGCTGGGGAAAGGATTTATATCAGATCTTCCGCGGTGACAGTGAGTGTTGGAGCCCTTTGAAGTTCGGGAAGGGGATATGCGCCGATGCGGAGCAGGGGGGGCAAGCTTCTCGGCGTTGGAAGGATATCCACCATGAATGACACGGCGATAGCTCGATTAGGGATGACTACTGTAGGTGAAGCAGGGGCACTAGAGAAGGGGTCTAGCTAGCAGCAAGGGCAAGATTGGAGAGAGAGCACATGGCATGGGACCATGGCTGCAATTTTTCCGTCCATATGAAGGGGTTTGAGTCTTCAGGGAAGAACGGCAGGGGCACATGGGGATGAGATGGACGGACGAGACGGCAAAGCTTCGCCGTCATTAGGTACTCGCAGACCTTTGATGGACGGAAAGCGAACGGATACATGGAGCTAAACCATGAGGGGGACAAGGCGGACGGTTATTCATCTGAACGTCTGGGTACGAAGGAAGAGAGAAGACAGCCAACAAAATCAAGCTTTTGTGTTTTATATGGCGGAACCGGGAACATGCTGGTGAGTGGTAGCCTGCGGTGATCTCCGCCGTTTCCGAGAAAAGCTTAGCAGGAGGAAATCTGGCAGGAGATGAATATAGTGATGGTGCTTTGGGAGACTTTGGACATGGAGTCCCGGGCGAGCCCCTCAGGGGAAATAATGTTTCTTTTGAAGGGGATGGAGGCTGAGAGAACTTACACGTGTACGATTCAAAGAGAGTGAAAGTGAAAGTAAGAGTGAGAGTCAGTATGAGAGAGAGAAGGAGAGGAACGGGAATTGGAGACGGGCAGAAAAAGGCGACGGAAAAGAAAAAGAGTGGACCAATGACAAGGTTTCCCGAGTGCTTATTGGGCAATTCCAAGCTATCAATTACAGTGCGGGCTAGCGCTAATTAAGGGCCAACAGAGGGGCACCTCTCGCGAACTTTCACTGATTGGTGCCCCTGAAGGCGCGCAGTCGCTGCAGTGGACTTTCAGCGTTATGTACTGCGTACTGAGGTGGACTTGCCAGGGTTACCCCACGTACCCAGTGTGGGGGAGCTCGCAGGCCAAGCCGGTTGGCTTACGCCCATGCCGCGTTTCCGAAGGCTTGGTTTTGCTTGGTTTTTGCTTGATTTCCGGCCCCTTTCATATGTCCCCTTCATATGTCTTAGTATATTCTCGCCGGCTGTCAAGTTGCCATTTCCCCGCGTCATCGACAACCGCCGTTGACACTTAATGACACTAAATCTCGTGGCTTATGGCTAGTGTAAGTGCCCTGCGAGGCCCTGCAAGCTGTGGTTCGTGGAATCCGCCAGCTGCAGTTCTTCCACCTGCACGTCTGCAGAAGCCCTGCAGAGCCCCAAAAGTTGGGGATTCGACCTCCTCATTTTCCCCAACTTTTGACCTGGTCGCCTACGGCACTCCCATGTGCTCATCATGTTCGTCCCATTGCCACGCTTCTTCTTCCCCATGGGACACAAATATTCCTTGGACACGTCTGCCGGCGATGGGATTTCCGGGGTAATAACTCCGTCTTTTACCCCGCGCGTCCAGCCCGGGGGAAGAGGGAAGAGAGAGAAACAGAAAGAGAGAGGGAGAGTCGTAAGCTGGGCCGATGTACTTCGTACTGTTGATAGTCGATGGAGGCCGCGAACTGCGAGTTTTGCGAGATTTTCGCTTTTCTCCTGAGGGGCCAATATGGTATACTTTGGCGCTGCCACTGCAAGTGCCACATCTGACTCCGCCCACAATACGCGCGCTTGAGCTTTGTATGCGTGTTTGCCTTGCTCTTTGTAAGTGTGCAAGTTGTTGACAGCCCTTCGATTCTATTACGGCGAGACTTGAACCCGGGACAGGGGGGATACCCGGAAAACCTGCTCCCGCCCCCAACTCGCGAGCTGTCGAGGAGATTGTGACAAGCATCGGGTAATATGGGCAAGGGAAAGCTCAGGCTGGCAGAGTAGCACTGGCCAAGGTAGTCAAGGGTAGGTAGCAATGGGACGGACGGGAAGGATATATAGCAAACCCCATCCCGATCATCGGGTCTCTTTGTTCAGCTTGTTCAGAAGAATGCCACCTCAACCACCACGCTCTTTTTTTTTGTATATATTTTCAAGCTCGGCCGAGTCTTCGCTCTTCCCCCTTCCTCTAGCTCTTCCTCTTCCTCTCTCTTTACGAGTAACTTTGTAAGTGAGAGAACCAGGAAACAGGCTCCAAGATGAAGGCATCCATCCTCCTCTCCGGAGCCCTCGCCTCCCTGGCCATCGCCGCGATCCCCTCAGGCCCGGCAAAGACCTACGCAGCATGCCAAAAGAAGACCTGCAATAACCCCTTCGAGGGCTGCCCCCCAGACACCATCTTCGTCTCAAAGACCTCCAAACACGCAAACTTCACAACCATCCAAGACGCCATCGCCTCCCTCCCCCACGACACAACAGCCCACACAATCCTCATCGCACCAGGCATCTACGTAGAACAACTCAACGTAACCCGCCCCGGCCCCCTCACCCTGCTGGGCATGACCGACTCCCCCAGCACGGGAATTTCCTACTCCGCCTCGGGCAACGCCACGGCCGGCAACGCCCAGAACGAGGTCCAAGTCCTCTTCAACGCTACAAATCACAACGTCCGCTTCCCGGACAACGCTTACACCAGCGTCCTCTCCGTCGGCCCCACCCTCAACGCCACGCTCACCGGCTCCGGACCCACGGGCTTCCCCGTGCCCGCCGACACGCCCTTCGGCTGCGCCGACTTCCGCGCCTACAACATTGACTTCCGCAACGACGAGTACCCGTACTCCAACGGCCCCGCGCACGCCGTGGGCGTGAGCAGGGCCAACGCCGGGTTCTACTCGTGCGGGCTGTACGGGTGGCAGGATACGCTGTACGTCGGGAAGCTGGGCAACGCCTACTTCTACGACAATGTTATTGCAGGCCAGACGGATTTCCTGTACGGGTTCGGCACGGCGTACATTGAGAAGTCGACGCTCTCGCTGAGGAACTGCGGCGGCGGTATCACTGCTTGGAAGGGTATGTTTTCCTTTCTCTGTCTCTCCCAAGCCACCATCATCCCATAAAAACTAACACAAAAGATGACAGGAACGAACACAACCTTTGAAAACAAGTACGGAGTCTACATCTCCGACTCCCAAGTCCTCGCCGCCAACGCCTCCGTCGCGCCCACCATTCGCGGCGCCTGCGCCCTCGGCCGCCCCTGGAACGCCCAGCACCGCTCCATCTTCATGCAGTCCTTCTTTGATGCTTCGATCAAGCCCCAGGGCTACATTGAGTGGCAGGCCAGCGAGCCGCGCGTCAACAACTACACCTTCATGGCCGTCTACGACGACCGCGGACCGGGCTGGACGCCCGAGCAGATGAAGGCGAGCAATGTGACGATCGTGCTGGACGACGCGGGCGCGGCGCCGTACAGGGAACCCAAGGACGTGTTCCAGACGCCCGAGGGGGAGTTTGGGTTTGTTAGCTGGGTTGACCAGAGTGTGTTGAGGTCGTGAGGGTGGTGGTGACTATGCCTCGCTCTTGTGGTGAAGAAGAATGGTTAGGGGGGACTGTTTAGTGAGAAAAGGCAGATTAATCTCAAAACTAGACTACAGAAAAAAAGTAATTCCCTTCCTCTCGTTCCATTTCATTCAGTGCAACATTCATCATCTGCTTCCTGCGTGACGTTGAAGATCCGTGCCATTCGGCCCATTCCTCGTAGTCTCTGAGAAAGCCCAGTGTTCAACACCACTCCTTTTTTTTCGTTCCTGTTCCTATTCTGTCGTGCAAAGTCGTCGTTCAGAAATGATAACGTGACAAAGTTCGCAAATTTCCACACACACACAATAAAATCCTTCTTGTACCCCTTCAGTCAATCACAATAGGCGAGTCCTTCAGCCCAGACTGCACCGGCTCTGGAGACGGTCCAAGCGACATCGTCCTCGACCGAGACCGGTACCGGTAATAAGACAGCGGCGTGTCAGGGGTATCCGGGCTCCTAGACGCCTCGGGCACGTCAGACATCTCAATGTCGGAGTCCCCGTAGAACTTGATCTCAATCTGATCATCTTCATCTTCATCAAGCACCATAGCGTTGTTCGCAGAGTCTCCCTGGGTTCTCAAGAGCGACGGCATCGCGACGGGAACAGGGACGCGGCGCGGCGTAGGCGTAGGCGCAGGCGCCTCGGTCAGGAACACCAATTCTCTTCCGCCAACGCTGGCTCTTCCGCCAACGCTGGCTCTCACGTCGCAGGCAGGGGCGAGGCCGTCCTCGGCTAGAAGCCAATTCTTGAGGTGCTCATAGAGCGGTCGTACAACGCACGCCGGGAATGCATTCCCGATTTGCTTCTTCAAGACTGACTTGGGAGCCTTGGGGAATTGATGCCAGAAGGGGAACCCCTGAAGGCTGGCGAACTCACGCACCGTGTAGGCTCTGGTATTCGAATAGTGCATATTTCCGCCTCCCGAGCATGTGATGGCTCTCTTCAAGATCTCATCCGGGCTGGACACGACTGAGCCCGTGGGCAAAGTGTCTCTCATCTCCTCCTCCGGGTTGTGCCAGGTGCAGTCATTCGTGATCCTCTCGAGTGCTTTCTTGATAGTCACGTACTTTTCCAGACCGCCGGCTCCCGTCTCAGAGTGGGTTGCTCTGGGAAAGGGGGGCAACTTCTCTCCGGGACAGGCGCCAATCATAATCAGTCTCTTTCGGACTTGAGGGAGCCCCCAGGTCTGGAGATGGACCAGCTTCCAAGTTACAGAATACCCGAACTCGGTGAACCCCATCAGAAGAGTATTGAAGAAAGGCGAGTAAGCCGGTTGCAGTATTCCAAAGGTCTGTTCCAGCGTAAAGAGTCGAGGGCGCACTTTCTCGACGAGACTTCTGCAGGCAAAGAGCGAGGCGATATTAGCCTCGTCGTTTTGTCCCGCGACGGTGTGAGCTGGTGACCATGTCTGACATGGTGGCGATAGATGGAGAACGTCAACTCTCATTGGGACATCTTTTTGGTGAAGAATAAACTCGTCGACAGTCATCTCGAAGAGATTGGTATCCGGGAAGTTTTGGCGGTAGGTGTTGCACGCCCGGTCCCATGAGTCGACGGCATGTTGGACCTTCATCCCTGCCCGCTCGGCGCCTCTCGAGAAGCCGCCGGCGCCGCAGAAAGAATCGAAGACTGTGTATTTCTGCTTCTCGGTGGGTTTTCCAAGCACCTGAGGCTGCATCTCTGGAAGATGTGCGCCTCCGCGGATTGTCACGCCTCGCCAGTCAGATCGCAAATCTTCCTCAGATACCCTAAAGTCTTCTCGTTCGACTTCGTGCTCTCGAACACGTTCCAACGTCCAATGATGAGCTTTGCTTGTTTTCTTCTCGCGCGAGTCTCGGTAGTGAATGAAGTACTTCCACCGACACACCAGTGGACCTTCCTTCTCGACTGCTTCTAGGTTGGCGAAGGCTTTCGGGTCATAGCGATGGTGCGGGTAGAGCGCATTCGTAGTGTGAAAGCTTCTGGAAGGTCCGATGATTGCCGACAAGGGGACCTCAATGCTTGCCTGCTCGTTGATCGTCCTGTCGTCGTTTTCGTCTAGTTCGTAGACGACGGCCACCTCATTCAACTTTCGCGGCAACTTGGCCATGAGTGAGCGTACTCTGACAAACGGCAGTCCGGTAATTGTGATTTTGTTGGTGATCAAATCCTCCGTGATCTTTTTCACCAGAAGAAAATGCGGCTCTAGCGCCGATTTGGGGCATTGCGAAGGATCCAGCTCATAAAACTTCTTGAGCTTGATCAGCCGTTGGCCAGTTTCTATGCTCTGGTGATGACGCTCAGGATTCTTGGCGGGGAGCGGTTGGCGACGTCGTCGACGGTGTCGGACAACCGGGTCATCTTCAACAGTAAGATCGATAAGATTTTCGAGTTCTCTGTCGGCGATGTCCTCTTCTTTCTGTTCCAGGACGTCGAAATCACTGTTGATGGTGACGACAGAGTTCTCTCGGCCTTGAGGGCGATAGGCATTGACCCTTCGCTGCCATTCTGTCGTGGTTTTATCCTCAGATGTGTGATCATCATCCACGACGATGGCAGCGCAGGGGCTACTGCCCGAGAATACAGCGGTAGCCATTGCTTTGATGGTCGAGGACTGACTGTCTGATCAGCTGGGGGTGCAAGATAAAGAGGGTGCCTAAGAACTGTGTATGGAAAGTTGTCGGTATTCGAGTCTGTTGGTTTGTTGGTCTCAGCCTGACGAACCTTGGTGAGACTATCCTCTTCCACCCTATAATGGACTTGTTCGTTGAACCTTGCCTGCTGCTTGGCGCCAATTCAGGCACTTGGTCGCTCAGATCTTGGTTGCGCCGCTCGAGATGTTGTCAAAACGAAAGGTCCAAGTGGGATAGTTGGAGGTGAAAAGTCTGTGAGGCGTCAATTTCTCAGATTGAGAAGATGAAGCCGATTGGGCGTACCTAAGGGGTTGAAGTTGCCCTCGAGGCAGGAGCTACGGCTACTGCCTGCCCAATGGAGGACAGGATAGGGAAGAACGAGGAGTATTTGAGGGTGGAGAAGTTTCTGATATGGATCTAGCATGTGAAGAAGATTCAGACCATCTGAATATTTGGTAGAGTACTTGAAAACAACCGGATAGATCACTGGTCAGGTAATCCCCTGCTTCTTTTGAAATGGATAACCCGACTTGCTCTCGCCCTCACCTCGCCTCCCATGGCTGTTCTTGACCTCTTGACCCAGAGGTAGATCATAACAGCAACTTTGAAGTCTTTCATGTGAAGTCTTTCAGTCATATTCTCATCCATTTGAACGCCACCTCAGAGGCCCGAGTACAGATTTGAGCTCCCGAGATGGCGAGATAAATCACATAGAATAACATCATACCGCCTTGACGCCTGACTATCGTCTGCTTGCTTAAGCGTGTCATAACTTCCCTCCGTGACTTTCACATCGACGAATGACACAAAGTCCTCAAAACATCTCCAAACTCATTGTGTGAGTGCTTGGACTTTTCCTTGTGGGCCTTGCCTCCCTTCACCAACGACCATAGTGAATGCTTAAGCTGGTTTCATAGGCTCTTTCTTCCCTCTCTTCCATCTCTTTCTTTGGCACTCAAACATTACTAAAGCAACACAGGAACCTTTTCTTTCTTACACAAACTTGCATGAGTGAGGTTCCTCAGGCAGTAGCGATACCGTGAACAGCAGTAGATACCAAATGTAACGCCAGGGACCCGGGGAAATAAGGCAGGCACCCACACCTCTTGACGCCTTCCCACCTCTGCTTGAATTCCTTCCTTCCAAAATCGAGGCCAGGCAACTTTCGATCAATCCCATATGGATCCTTCTAGATAAGGTACGTAGTTGGGATGGAAGACTTCGCTTAATTCATCCGTAATACACAACGGCGATTCACGCTTTCATCCAACCTCATCCCAACATCGCCCCTCAAAGCGTGATTGACAACGACCAACGACCCATAAACTTTCTAGACATCAACTCAGGGAAAGTCTCTACAAAATAAATGCATCAAGTCTCGAAACAAGCCAGAAACCTACCGATACCTCTTTTGCTATTGGGCCCCTGATCGCCATAACATTCCCCTACACTTGTGCCACGAAGTAGAGCACATTGTACTCGCGCTATCTCACTGGATCAATCAATAGCTACTGAGTCTTCGTGGACTGTTGACCTATTGTCCTATTCTTCTTGCACAATCATGCAAACTCGAAGTGCGACCAGGCGAGCTGCCCAGAAGATTCTTTTACCTTTAGAAGAAGCAGAAACGTCCAAACAGTCTCCTGGTAAGCGTGCCACCTTGTAAAGTGTCGTATCTCTAACAGACGAAGGAGGCACACATTCACTTGTAGATGGGAGAAAACTTCCTTCACCAGTAGAAGATGGAACAGTCCAATTGGCCGTGGGTGCAAAAGCAATCCCACCACCAGCTGATGCAGGAGCGATCTTATCACCAATCGATGCTGGAGCGATCCAACTTCCAGCGGACGCAGGAGCGATTCAATTGCCGATACACAACGGGACGGTCCGTCGACCAGCAGATAAAGAGGCATTCTACCAAACTTCTACCACACATACCCCCCAAAGGAGTCCTCCAGAGCCAGCGGACCAAGAAAACGTGCGTTCACCAAAAGAAGACAGAAAGTTTTGGCTGACTTCTATCAAGAACGCTACCAACAAAAGACCTTCAAGGGGCACAAGAATGTTACGATCGGCTGCTCCTGGGGTGAAGAGACACGCTGAAGACAATGAAGAGGATGATCACCATCCACAAGCGATTAAGCGAGTGAAAGCCGCATCTAAGGACGTATCATCTACCCAGGAGATCAGGGTAGATCTCCCCCATGGTTTAGGAAGTTACATTCCCAACCTGGAGGTCATCGTCAGAGATGAGAACTCGTCTCCAAACAGCTGCTCTGATGATTTTGCGTCGACGAGAAAGAACATGACTGCAAAAGATTTAGAGAAAGCTTCCAAGAGATACCGGCGATTAAAGAAGCCGACAACAGCGACCGTGGATCTCAGTGAGGCAAACGAAGAGGCGATCGACAAAGCAGGAAGCGATCCAGATTCAACTGACGACCTAGATTCAGAGGACGAACAGAAGGTCGTCAAGGAGAAGGATTATGGACTGATGCCAGGAGAGACACCGTACCGCGACTGGCCTGGACCTAGTGCAGGGGAGTGCCAGGTTGTCTACGACATCCTTGTTCAGGAATATCAAAAGAGAGAGCAGAGTGAAGAGCCTGCGAAGCGCAAAGCACTTAACTTTGTCCAACCAGCCACAATACCGCCAGCTTCTGCCAATGTCGCTGGGTGTGGAGAAGTGCCATGCTTGGTTGATGCCATGATAAGAACAATCATCAGCCAGTCGGTCACCCGAGAAAGCGCCGACAAGGTGATAGAAAATATCATCAAACTGATTGGTATGCTTGACAAGAAAGGACCTGGCCCAGAGAGTATCAATTGGAATGCTCTGCGAAAGGCCCCGAAAGATGCAGTGCTGGAGGCTTTTCGACCAGGTGGACTTGGTCCCACAAAGTATAATGCCATCAAGACGTGCCTCAGCATGATTCGCAAAGATAACAAGAAAAGGGCAAAGATGTACCTCAAGGAGAAAGACACGAAAGATCCCAGCAATTCGCCTGGGACAGCGAGATTGAGCCCAGAACAAAGGGACCACCAGCTGAGCAAGATTAATGCGGGCATACTAACACTGGATCACATCCGAATCATGAAGCCACATGATGCAATGCTGGAACTCGTCAAATACCCCCAGGTCGCAGTCAAGACTGCTTCTTGTCTTCTACTATTCAATTTGCAGATGCCCAGCTTTGCGGTCGACACCCATGTACATCGGATGACAAGATGGCTGGGATGGGCCCCCATGAAAGCAAGCCCAAACGACACATACATGCACTGCGACTTTCGAGTACCCGACCACCTCAAGTATGGACTTCATCAGTTGTTCATTGAGCACGGTGGAAATTGCTACCGTTGCCAAGGGTCGACAGTGGAAGGTACTACGAAGTGGAATAGTACTGTCTGTCCACTTGAGCACCTCCTGGCTCGTGACAAGAAACAGACTCAGGCGAAGGTAAAGAACAAGAGTGTGAGAGAGTCGGGCACACTCGATGTGTGGGTAAAATCCACCAAGCCTCAAGCTGGTGTATCAGGGGCCGATTAGACGAACATATCGTTTAGCCCGGGGAGGAGAGCATTGGGTCTCTGGGACCAAGGGAATGCGTTACATTGATTTTAGGTGGCTGGGTCTATCATCGAGATGGATCATCCGCAAAAGAGACACGTCATGAAAAGACTATTTTTGGGAGAGGCATCTGGAGGATCTATCATCTGCGGCGGGTCGCCATTCTCATCCATAGCATGGTGTGATGGGCGCACGAAGTTACCCAGAAGGGCATATGGGGGGTGCTCTCATTTGGGAGATCTGATTGCGGACCGGCGGGATTCAACTAGCTTGAGCAAAAACATGAATGAGAACTGCTAGGCAGTGACACTCCCTGATTTCCACTATGCCATACATTAATGTTGCTATTGCACTAACTTGAGCCCGAGGGAGCTCCTTGCTATTTGGGACGACTTTGTCTGTGATTCATATCCAACTGAGTACAAAATCTAAATGCCAGTGGTCGCTTTGGAGGTAATGAACACCATGACAGAGCCCAGTCATGGATTTCTATTCATGTTGGTCTTCCGACATTGCCATACTGTAATTCTAGACTTCAGAGAGACGCCGCTGGTGCGGTCTCAGGAAGCCAGGATAGATATTGGTTTGCCAGAAATAGAAATGCTTAGTTGTTCGTTGAATTCATTCATGTATGACATGGACTCATTAGCATGGGCTAAGCTAAAGTTCAATTATGGTGTTGTTGAAGAATGCAGGGCCAAGAAGGTCATCAATGGACCAATGTTGGATGCTTTGAGGTGAGATTTAAGGTATGGTCTGTGCGCTCACAGTGAAAGCCTTGTTCCTGTGCCACAGCATTGTCCAAGTTAGCCACTGCACAAACTCCAGTACCCTTTCAGCCTGCCACGCGCTACCTCCAATGAGGTACCTCACGATGGGTCAAGTCCCCACCCCCTTGTCGACACGCTTTAATGGGAATTGACGCCTGGCCGCGTCCTGGCCGGGCCGGAGCGTGTCACTGCCATTTTTGCAGCCCACTTGCCTGGCTTCACCTTTTGATTGCCTCCAGCAACCTTCTTTCCCCCTCCAACAACCAAACCAGAAGATCGTGGGCTTTCCCTTTCCTTCCCGCGGCCTTCCTCCTCCAAGCTCACCGTTCCCTACAGCGGGCTGTTTCGCTGAAGCCTATTTTTCTTTTCCCCACGAGGCTATTTCCGTTTGCCTGACCTTGAGACCGTTTCTATCGCAACACCGAGCAACCGAGGAGAGACAACCACGAAAATCGACAATCTTCCGGCTCGCAGACGCAAGACCTGTCACGTGTGTCTCTCAAGCTGACATCCGCAAGGTCTGACTTTGCTTCATACTTGAATCGCGCGCAGATTTCAGCTATCTCACCACCTTCCGTCTTGGTCGCAAGAGTACGACGAGTCCTTCCTTCCGAATTCACCACCACCACTGCTGAAGCTCCTTCGCCTGTCGCATCGCGAGTCACTCAACGCAAACCATCGAGCTATCTTGCGCTTGTCCGATCTCGATCACCCTCACGATATGCCTCGACGGGCTCGATCACTGCAGTAAAATGGAGTCACAACCGGTCGAGGATATCCTCGAGCAGAGCTATCGGAAGTTTACCCAAATTCCTCCCGACTTCCACCTTCTCTGTCCCAAGGTTGACGAGGATGATTTTGAGGACTACGACGACCTAAACACTGATGGCGAAGATATCACAGCTCTAGAGAAGAAGGAGAGAGTAGAAAAATGGAAGGAGCGGCTCGACATCGCCTACTGGACTAGTCTTCTCCTTGCCTATGGCAAAGATAAGGCTGGTGTTTGGCTCGACGCCTGGGGCAGCCGGATGGCTATTAACCTCCACAACTGCGACAAGTGCGTCCTCAACTGGCACATGTATCGCAAGAAGTATCTTCAGGTCTTTTCCGAGTAAGTTCAGACTAGCCAGAACGCCACGAGCGTTCGCCGTGACCAAACTAATGGTACTTTAGAAAATGGCCAGAGGAAGCCGTCGCCGGCATCGAGAACTGCCTCCACCGCTTCGATTTCGACCGAATCGACAAAGGTCTTCAATGGGCCAAGGACATCATATTGAAGGTTGAGAATGAAGGCCGCGCCTTTGCGAGGAGCGACTTGGGCGAGGAACAGGGCGCAGTTTTGCTCACTGTTTACGAGGCTCTATGTTGTATGGCATACGTCAGCGTGCCGGAGAAAAGAACTCTGTTCCAGTTCGTCTTCGTCCGCCTCTCTGGCAAGAAGCCACTGAAGCTGGGTGAAAACGTCCTGCTCCCTGCCATGACCCAATTCCTCTTTGGAGAAGACAAGGTCCGCCTCCAATTCGCCGAAAAGTCCTGGGAGCGCCTGCGGCCAAAGTCTTTGACACAAGAGCAATTCAATTGGGCTATTCACGACAACTTGGTGGTCGCTATTCAGTCAGTTTCAGCACTCAACCCCAGAGATCCCGCATCCCTTCCGGAGATCGAACGTTTCTGGAAAGCCGTCAACTGGATCATCAAGACCCTAGACGAGAAGCTCTTGTTGCACGGAATTCGGGGTATGGAGATCAAGCCCAGCATCTACGACTTGCTCTTCGTTCATATGCAGTGCGAGTCGGAGGCGATCCTGCTGCTCATCATTCAAGCGTTGACTGTCCTGCTCGAAACGTCACCACAGGCTTTCTGGGATACTATTGGTGACGCGAGACCATTCGTCGTCATTGAGCAGCTCCTCTCCCAGCCTTTGTTCAAGCAGCTTCTTGCGCAATCTTTGACCTTCGCCATCAAGTATGACGATGGCACGGGCAAAAATGACTCGGTCGAGTCAATCACAACCTCGTGGATCAACACATGGATTGCCTCACTTAAACGTCAGCAAAAGGGCGATGCTTGCGAACAGCTGCTTCACCTGCTTTTCGAGCAAGTCATCCACGATGCTAGAATCGGAGAGCAAGGAAAGGCCGCTTGTATCAGGGCTGGCTTAGATGCGCTAGACCATGTCCTGCGATCGTTTCTGGACCCTACAATTGATGTCATCTCAGGCACCACATCTGTCTACATCAACACAATTCTCAACGTCACTCTCAAGTACAAAGATATCATCAACGAAGGAGCGGACACCAGAAGCACGGATCAACACACACTGGGTGTGCCCAAGGCAGCCATGAGCGTCATTAGTGCCGCCTTGAGCTTGGACTCTAGAGTAACTGCTGAGGAGCATCTCGAACTTCGCAAGGCTACGCCCAAGCCGATCCAGACTGCCGTCACCCGCAAATCGGCAGACTTGTGGGACGGATTCCTGGAAAACCTTTACGAAGGCAAGCTCATCCTAGCCAAGACCATGCTGATGGCAATGGCTCCTCTTATCAACGTTGAGAGATTCCATCCCAATAGAAAGGAACCTGAAAAGTTGGATCCGGCGAAGAAGAGCTTCAATACCCGTTTCCAAATGGTTGCGGAGGCACTCGGACGCGTTCTGCAGCGAATGTGCGAGTTTACGTCAACGCAACTCAACGAGCTGTGCCTCATGGCCCAGAGCATTCGGCCCATCATTGCTTTCACAGTCCACGGCGAGGACGAAATTAGCAGTGCCAGTGCCGAACTTATCAAGTTGATTACCGAACAGCCTTCCAAGGAGGACGCACTCACCGTTTTACTTGAACGGAACCTTAGCACCACTCTCTCTTCAATGATTTTCGCAATAAGAAGAATCATGGAGCCGGCACATGCAGCATGGGGACCCGCTCGCAATATCATCAACACCGCCAAAGTCGTGCTCTCAGGTCTCGGTGATCTTTCATCTGGCATCCTCAGATCCAAGACTTTGGACAGCAATGAACAGATCGCCGTCACTGGCTGGTGGGTTGCCCACTGGAGATACATCGAGGTCGCGTTCACATCTACCGGCAACTGGTCTCATCTTGCCGATATCAAAGTGATGCAGGACTTTTGTCGCGATGTCATCGAGTTGGCAGACGGCATGCTTGCCCAGGATGGTCTATTTGCATCGGCGCTGCAAGCTACTACCTCGCAGAACGACGTGAAGCAGGCAAAGCCGAAAGAAGAAGAACTGACCAAGATGCAACAGCTTCTGAAGGATCCTCAGCGTCACCTCTTTGGCATTGTCAGGATGCTTCGACTGAGGGATACCTACCTGGTTGAAGTCACAGTTAAGGTTGTGGCTAAGTTACTGACGAGACTGCGTGAGAATTCAATCGACATCCCCAGCGACTCTAAGAATTACGTCCAAGACTCCTGTATCAAGTTATCGACAACCGGCCGCTACCCAGTCACTACCAACATGAACGACCAACAGCGTGCCGAGCTTCTGAAAGCTCTGGGTGAAGATGATGACATTGAAATCATCCAGATCCAGCCAGTTTCTAAGGAGAAGCCAAAGAAACAGAGTTTCCTCGATGCCTGGTCCAAGTCCGGTTCTTCAACACCAACGTCCCAGGCCGTTCGGTCAAACAAGGACGACGTTCTCGAGCTCAGCAGTTCCGTCGACAAGAAAAGATCAATCTTGGACCAAATGGCCGCTCGCCAGAAAGCGCCGCCAGCCATCCCCCGCATGGCCGTCAAGCCCAAGCTTGAGCCAGTGGTCACTCAAGCATCGAAGAACGCCCTCATTGAGTCGCGCAAGAAAGCCAAATTGGAGAAAGCTAAGAGAGATGCCGATGAGGTTGCAAGAGTTCGCGCTCTCCGGGGAGCCGCCAATGTGGGTGAGGGCTCGGGGCTAAAGGGACTTAGTGGTGTAGTTGGCAAAGAACACACAACGCAGAAGAGTCAAATCCTGGTCGACAGCGACGAGGAAGAGGATGATGATTCTGGAGAGGAGGATCTCAACAACCTCATTAACAAGGGCCAACAAGGCCAAAAGGCTGTTGATGAAGCCCAAAGACGTCGCGAACGGGCACTGCTCGAAAAGACGCGAGGCCCAGTCAAGAAGGTAAAGGTACAACGCTCTGCCAAGGATATGCGTGCGCGTTTGATCCCCCCGATGGATCAACTTCATCAAGCCATCCTGGAATGGGACATCTTCCACGAGGGCAATGATCCGCCCTCGACCTCGTCTTCAATGGCGATTACACGGGTTGCAAGCTCGTATGCCCACCCTCAGGAGTACAAGCAGACCTTTTTGGGTCTCCTGATTTCTGAAGCCTGGCGATCTTTTGTGACTGCCAAAGATGAGTCGACTTCTAAGCCGTACGGACTCAAGATCGCGTCTCGTATGAATGTTGATAAATTTCTTGAAGTGACTGCCAGCATTCCGAAGACTGAGAGCAAGGAAAGGCTGCTATCAGAGGGTGACATTATTTTGGTGTCAAATAGCACTGATCCTCTGACGGACAAGTCTGAAGCCCATGCTCTGGCAAGAATTTGGAAAACTACGTACAAGAAGGAAAGGCTGGAAGTGACATACCGCTTGAATAGCAAGAATAACCCCTTGCTTGCCATCAATGCCCTCGGTGTTGGCGCTGAACTCCAAGCCGTCAAGATCACCAACATGACGACTATTGAGCGAGAGTATGCAGCCCTTGAGAGTCTGCAATACTACGACCTCATGCTTGAGGTTCTCAAAGCCGAGCCATCGCCCATTCTGAAGTACGGCGACGAGGCTGTCAAGGGCGTCATGCAGAATTACCAGCTCAACCCTGGTCAGGCCAAAGCCATTCTCGGTGCTAAGGACAACGATGGCTTCACCTTGATTCAAGGGTAAGGACCATTTCGTTCCTCTCATCTTTTATACATACGCTAACACTTTACAGACCTCCCGGTACGGGCAAGACGAAGACAATTGTGGCCATGGTCGGCTCGCTGCTCACCGGCAACATCCAACCCCCTGGAACGGCTATCAAGCCCAAGCTTCCTACTCAGGGCCAAGCCGCCATGCCGAAGAAGCTTCTGGTATGCGCTCCCAGTAACGCCGCTGTAGACGAGCTGGTGTTGCGTCTGAAGCAGGGCGTCAAGACGATGACCGGGTCTTTCCACAAGATCAATGTGCTTCGTCTGGGAAGAAGCGATGCAATCAACGCCGCCGTCCGAGACGTCACTCTCGATGAGTTGGTCAAGAAAAAACTCGAGGGAGACACCACGCAGAACAAAGCCAAGGAGGAACGCGACAAGATGCATAATGACGCGGCCAAAATCAGAGACGAACTGGCGGAGCTCCGACCCAAACTGGACGAGGCGCGCAAAAACGGTGACCGCAATCTTTCGCTAGCCCTGCAGCGAGCTTTCGATCAGTTGAAGCGTGCTCAGATTAACATTGGAGCCAAGATTGACGATGACAAGACGAGCGGCAACACAGTCAGTCGTGAAGCCGAGATTCGACGCCGGCAAATCCAGCAAGAGATTCTTGATGGAGCCCAGGTTCTCTGCGCCACGCTCAGCGGTAGTGGTCACGAGATGTTCAAGAACCTCAACGTCGAGTTCGAGACGGTCATCATCGACGAGGCAGCGCAGTGCGTTGAGCTCAGCGCCCTGATTCCGTTGAAGTACGGTTGCACCAAGTGTATCCTCGTCGGTGACCCGAAGCAGTTGCCACCCACTGTGCTTTCTCAATCCGCCGCTAGATTTGGATACGACCAGAGTCTGTTCGTCCGAATGCAGCAAAATCATCCTGACTATGTCCATCTCCTCGACCGCCAATACCGTATGCACCCCGAGATCAGCTTGTTCCCCAGCTTGGAATTCTACGAAGGCAAGCTTGTGGACGGAGAAGATATGAGCGCACTCCGTCGCCAGCCTTGGCACGCAAGCGCCCTCCTTGGCCCCTACCGGTTCTTCGATGTCGAGGGTACCCAGTCAAAGGGCAGCAAGGGTCGCTCTCTGGTCAACCACTCCGAGTTGAAGGTTGCCATGCAGCTTTACGAGCGGTTCAAGACGGATTTCGGACGAAACTACGATGTGCGCGGCAAGATTGGTATCATTACGCCGTATAAAGCTCAGTTGCAAGAGCTGAAGTGGCAGTTCGCGCGTCGTTACGGAGAGTCGATCACCGAGGACATTGAGTTCAATACCACGGATGCCTTCCAGGGTCGAGAGTGCGAGATTATCATCTTCTCTTGCGTCCGAGCTGATCCTACCGGCGGTATTGGTTTCGTCAAGGATATTAGACGTATGAACGTCGGTCTCACCCGTGCTAAATCCTCTCTGTGGATTTTGGGAGATTCTAGAGCCCTGGTGCAGGGAGAGTTCTGGAATAAGCTCATCGACAACGCCAAGCAAAGATCACTCTACACCAAGGGAGATGTCATGTCAATGCTGCAGAAGCCGAGCGTTCTACAGGCGTTGCCCCCGTCGCCGCCGAAACCCGCGCAGAAGAATGACTTTGATGCTGAGATAGTGGACCAGCTTCAGATCAAAGACGTGGACTTGGCAGATGTGGCGCCCACGGCGCAGCCCCGAAAGCCGTCTCAGGCGGCCCAGCAACCACCGACAAACTACCCCGTCCCGGAGCGTCGATCAGGCTCCTGGGAGGGAAACAACCGAGGCGACGCACACCATTCTGCCGCCCGAAACTCGGATCGGCCACCAATTATCCAATCATCTACGGCGAAGCAAGAGTCCAAGAAGAGACCATCTGATGCCAATGAAGGACAGCGTGGCGCAAAGAGGGTATGTGACGACACGAGCAATGATACTAGCAGAGAATCTTCCCCAGCAATTCCTAACACAACAATTATAGATGGCGACCGAACAGAACCGGCTGCCCAACAGACCGCCACCGACGGGGCCCAAAGCCATGATCCAGGCCAAGGAGCCCAAGGCACCGAAGCCGGCGAAGGACCCTTCTGCCATGGTAGCCCTCGGTCTGACACCAGCTGCACGACCGCCGGCGATGGAGACGACGGCATCGTCTTCGAGGACGTTGCCTACCAACTCTTCACTTCCGCAGAACCGTAATTTGCCACAGAGAGTAAGTCAGCTAAGAGACCCTGAACTTCTGAACGAGGCTAACACAAACCCCAGCCTCCTGGACAGGGTGGACCAAACGGACCAGTCATCCATAGGAAGAAGCAGAAGGCCGATCCCTTCATTCAGAGAAAGCCTCACAAACGTTAGGCCAACCTATCGGAATTGCGACGCGACGATTCTTTTTCCATTTTTTGTTAGAGTAGACTCGATACAGCTGCCTGAATTGGGCACAACAAGGGTTTTTGCATCACGGAGACAAGGGACATATGAGCTCCTGGCGTTTACAGGTTTCTTGAAGCAAGGGGAAACATTGGGCATCATCTTGTGACGGCAACAAGGTTTGCTTGCCTCTAGGGAATTCTATCTTTTGGTCTGGCCATGAGGAGAGAAAAAGAGCTCTTTGGCACGGACATTTGGCCCCTCAGGGCAAGGATGCATTAGGGGGAAAGCTAGAAAGCAGCTAGGAAAAGCAGCTTTGGGGCAGAGAGAGGCGGCGGAGGAAAGCGAGGCGAGCCCTGGTGACCGGCATCAGGTTTAGGTAGGCCGAATAATGCTGTGCCGTCCATATGAGGCACATTTATCATTCAACGCGCGTGCCTCTTGACTATCTTAGGAAGAGGAAAAATGGGCAGGAAAGTGACATGGCATCGTATCGCGTTGAGAGTTGGTGAGAAAGAGCGGGACTTCATCAACTTGGTGAGGCGGCCACTTATGCAGGGGCCGGGGATAGCATCCCGCTCTCCCGTAGTTTGGCTCCTAAAAAATTTCTGTTCTTCACAAGCGTCGGCGGGATGACGACGGCGTGTGTACAGTATGTGATCGCGCACGCGAGTTCCTCGGAAAACTCTCTAGACGAATTGTCACGGTTGGGGGATAAGAGAAAACCAGCAGAGGGCTTACCGAGTCTCTTAGATGGAACGTTAGCTGTTATTTTAGTTTTTTGCATGGATTTCAGTCTTTTTTTCTTTCTTTTCAATTTCGTCACTTCCATCACGGCATCTCGAAGGCAAAACTAATACCTACTCCAGAGTCCCGTACGGAGCAGGTTCCTGTTGGAACCCAAGACATGGCAGGGGCATCGTAGAGGCGACGGCGCGTGGCGCCTTCTGGGGGGGGGGGGGGGGGGTTGGGGGGAGAAAGGAAAGGGGGCGGGGGGGGGGGGGTGGGGGGAGCGGGGGGGGGGGGGGGGGGGGGGGGGGGGGGGGGGGGGGGGGGGGGGGGGGGGGGGGGGATTCAGGTTAGATCAAGGAAACAAGGCGTCGTCGCGCTTTTCGCGTCGCGTGTGTTCGGGTGGCTTGGACACTTTTAGAAACAGCGAAAGTGATGATGATTGGGGAGAGTATGTGATGTGTTGGAGAGGAGAGGAGAGAAAAGAGCTAGTGAGCAAGCGTGGTTTAAGTGTAAGCAGGGCAGAGAGAGAGAGAGAGAGAGACGAACTCGGAGGAGAGCCTAGACTGTGAAGAAGAAGAAGAAAACTTTAAACTGGCTAGCTGCTAGGCTGTCCTCGCGTTTAGAAGCCTCGCCGTTTTGGCGTTTGATATTTCCTTTTCGAGGTTTTGTGTTTTCGAGAAGGAGGAGGAGGAGGAGGTTGGGGGAATGGAAAGTTGAGGAAAGTTTCAGTGTAGTGTCATCATCGTCGATCACCTTAGTTTTGGTCGAATTCGACAAGATTTGAAGTTTCTCGCTTGGGGTTTACTTGTTCGTATGATGATGGCGTGAGTTGTCACGCTTGCCTTTTGACTTTGTGAGCCCTTTTAGCTTGACGCGGTTAGCCGACACGAGACACGGACGATACGGATGGGATACCCGTATGTTTTCCCGGGGGGTGGTGACGGGACGCTGCTGGTGAGACGGGACCATCACCGGAAAAGCCGTTTTTTTTTAAATGGCGGATCTCGGACGGACGTTTTGACGAGGAGACAGGTGTGGCAGGTGTGGCAGGTGTGTCTTCTAGGTCTTGGTGGAGGGCTACGGTAGTAAGAAGGGAGGTTTGCTCGGTGCCGGATGGGCTGGCTGGCGGACGGGCGGTCGGCGGCGGCGGGCGGCGGGCGGGCTTGGGCGCGAAAGCTATCGTATATACTGCGACGATACTTGCGCCAGTCCATCCCGGGGGATGGGTAATCCTGCGGTGGCCGTCGTCTCGGAGTTGCGATTTCTAGATGTGTGGTTGGCTTACTTTGTGGACTGGATGGTCTTGGCGGTGCTTGGTGATAGACGGAGGGGGTCGTGTAAGTACTCTTGTGTGTGTCCGAGTGCCGGCCGAAAATTTGTACTTTTGTCAACTCCGTTCTGGTGAGGTTTGTGGGAAAAAAAGAGAGACTATGTGCGTGGAAAGAAAGGAATCAAACGGCGAGGCGAGGCAAAAGAGAAGCATAGCGTAGCAAAGCAAAGCAAACGTGGCTCGGTAGCGGGAAAACCACATGGCGTTTCCCCTCTTTGGCTGCTTGTGTGGCTTGTAATTCTGTCTTTTTACGAGAGGCGACGAATGATAGATCTCGGGGGCTTGGAATAAACAATTTGTGAGCACTCTTCCGCCCGTTTGGGTGAGCCTGACACGCCTTACTCCCCTGGGAGGGATAGGCGAGCCGAGAACTTGGAGGAGGAGTAGGGGACGGCCGAGTCAAGATTCGGTTGCTCGGGGCACCGTCTCTCTCTTAGTCAAGCCTCTGTGGAGAGTTTGCTTTCTTTTTCACAATTTGATAGATGGACCATGGTGGGAAGGCTTGGAAAGAAGGAGCGAGATCTTGGTTTACGGGAGCCTAGAACTTGGAGGGCGAGATGCTGTGTCTGACTCTCAGCGTAACTAAGAATATGATTCAGATGTTTGTGATTCAGATTGGGCAAGGAAAAAGAGAGAAACATTTTTTGTGGAACGTATTCCGTAGTCCGTACTCCAAAGACACAGGCAGAGTTTGCTGGTGCCTACCAATACTTAATACCTTGGTGTAGCCCAGACGAAAAGGATGTGGAGGACGAAGAGGATGAGCGACTAGGATGGCACGGTGGATGTCAAGCAAGGTCAGGCACCTCGGGTTGAATGATTTTGTGGAGAGAGGAGACATGTGTCATTCGTTCGTCTGAAGGTTTTGACGGGCAGTTACACAATTCTTTTCGGGCTGGATGGGATGGACTTGTATAGAAAGGGAGGACGGGGTGTCCCCTGTCTGGCTGTGCGAACCATTCCAAAGGCAGCTTAACCGTAGCTTGCACCAACTCAGCAAAAGCTGGCAACAAGATCCCTGACGACGGTCCCCCTTTTAGGTGTCTCTGGTGGGTAGGCGATGCTGGGCTGGGAAGATCAAGGTATGTGCTTTTTGCCTGGCCCATGGCTGGATCTCGTAAGTCTTGAATCTTGGGTCGGACAAGTTCGGCACGGCGCAGACATGGGTCGTTTCTTGTTTCTGGGACAAATGTTTCGGCTCTTGCGCATGCGGAGAGAGTGAAAGAAAGGGTTGCAGAGCGGCCTGTGTTGCGGATGAGGGATGGGAGGTAAGACAGAGGGGTCAAGCGGGATTGTTGAGCGGACCGGGGGATGGAAGATGGGGAAGGAGGGGGCGTAAAGGAATGACTAGGAACTGAGGAGGGCTAGAGCCTAGAGCGTAGGAAAGCTAGGTAGAACTCTAGGCTTTGCCTGGAGTTGAAGATGGTGATGTGTGATATGTGTCGTGAATGTGATGTGTGTGTGATGAGGATGGTGGACGGGGGAAAGAGAGATAAAAAAAAAAAAAAAAAAGGTCTGTTCGCCTCGCAAGGGAGAGCGAGGGAGATGGAGCCGAGAGTTCAGGTCGAGGTCGAGGCCGAGGCCGAAAGGCCGTGGCGTGCCCGGCGACTGGGGGTCTCTTTGCGGAATACTACCTTGCCGTCGTCACCGTACAGTAGCATCACGATCCGGCACGGGGTCTTGTCGGGAGGGCGATTCGATCATGCGGTTGTCGTCGGTAACGATAGGCCGGATCTTTGGTTTGGTCAGCATTACCTATGGGAAAGGGTCCAAAGGGAGGAAAGGGAGACAGCAAGCAGGTAAAAGAGTGCGCGAAGGAAGCCGAGCTTTTGGAGCGATGTGGAGGGATGGAGTTGAATACTACGGTATCAGGCTAAAGTTTAACCCCCTTGTTAGGTACCGGTGGGGATGGCCCGTGCCCACCTTCCATGGGCAATTCAACCAATCAGAAGCCACTATTTCAGCACAGGCCCACTAATTGGCCCAGCCTAACTTTTTTACTAATTACGAATTCTTCCTCTTATATACTACCTACCTATTTACTTACTTACTTTACTTTTAATAAATTATTACGAATATAATATAGCTAGTAAGTAGTATAACGAAGTACCTTACCGAGGCTAATTATTAATAAATTCGTATACTATATATTAATATAAAATTTACGTAAGCTTAAATAATTAAATTAATTAGATTTATAAAAAACTAAGTCCGTATAGCTATAAAGGCCTTATTAATAATAATTGCGCCGCATTCTAGCTACCTGTAAATTATAATTTTATAATAAAAAGAAGCCCTCGTTAAATACGTTACTTTTTTTAAAAACGGCTACTAGGCCTCTTTTTTACTATTTTTAACTATACTCTTTTTTTTTTAATTTAGTACTTATATAATACGAGTAGCCCTACGTTAGCTCGGATTTTACTATTATATTACTTATTATTAGCTCCCTATATTTAAAACTAATTAAATTAAATATCTTACTTAAGCTTAAAAATACCTTTACTAAACCGTTAAAAACTAATAAAAAGTCCTATAAATAAATAAAATATAAGTTACGAGTAGTTATTATTATAAGCTCTATATTACTTACTATTATAATAAGAAATAGGACCTAACGTATATTATTAAAAAGTATTAATATAAGCGGGGTTAGATATTCTAAGGATATTTTTCTAGGGATTAAAAAGGACTAAGTATTTTTTAAAAAAAGGATTAGGGTAATATTCGTATTAATACTTATTAAGAATATACTATACTAATTATTAATAATTAAATTCGCCTTTATTAATAAATATATAGTAATAACTTTATTTTAATATAAGATAGTACCTTAGTATATAATATAAAATTAACTTAATAAGAGCTTAATAACTATAGTATCTACTTAATATTCTAGCTACTTTTCTTACTTAACCTTAACCCTATTAAAATATACTAGAATTAAATAAAGGATTATATATAAGAACTTATAAATATATAAAAAAACCCCTTATATAACGTATTATAATAATAAGTTAAGGAGGCCTAAGATACCTTTCTAAAGGACTTCCTATACTTACTATTAAGTATAATACCCGCGCGTTACTAAGTAATAATTAATATTAATAAAATATATATTAAATATTAATTTAGCTATAAAAATTAATTAAGATCTAATAATTATTAATTATATTAGCTATTTAGCACTAACTATTTAACTAGTGCGTTGACCCTTGTCTGTGGATCGGTACCGAGCTAGGGGATTAAACTTACCCCTATAGACCAAGTAGAGTGGGAACAGCCAAACAGGGCTCGACAGGCCTCGGGAATCGGAGGCAGGGAGGATCCCTCACGGGGGATGCGTCCGGCTGGACGGACGGGAAGGGGGGGGGGGGGGAAGCTCCACGGAGATCATTGGGATAAGTTTAGCGAGCGGGATGCAAGTTGTGCATGGATCATTGGCGGTGCAGTGCAGAGCTGGATGCCGGGCAGGGGTTACGAAGTCAAGGACATGTGCATGGTTACCCAGCGATCCGATGCATTATTCATAGCCGCGAGCAAGGGGGAAGATCGGGAGAGGGCAACGAAAGGGGACTTCAGCAGTGCATGGACCACCAAGCTATGAATGCACCGAGGGTTGTATTGAGGCAGGGGGAAGAGTTGACGAAGATGCAAAGAGCTGAAATGTGCGTGCATTGCAGAATTTGTGAGCCAAGCATAGGCTGTGTGTGTGAGTGTATGAGAGTGTAAATATCTTCAGTAGCTTCGCATTCCTTTCCATAGACAGATAGATAGTCGACACGTCGGATGAGATCTACAAGAGCCCACGGAACTAATGAATGTAACCCCCCGACCCAAAATATCAGCCCGATGCGGTTTGTGCGCTGCATAAGCCGATAAGCTTCCTTCATGCCAGATGCGCTGAGACTCACTCCCTGCACTTGGGTCAAGTGAAAGTCACAAGTTGTGAGTGAAGAATGAGTGAGTGAGAGGCTCGAGGTGACAAGTCACGTCACTCTCGGGCACCTCGCGCCTTTTTCGTGCTGGTGGTGGGCCTGAAAGATGCAGGAATTCAGGACTAGGGAGGAGGAACTAGCGCTTGAGCCCGTTGCCGGCGTTGGGACGGCCGGGTTTTGGATTGTGAGATGTTTGTGAATCGTCTCTGTTAGTGAGAGACTCTTCCCCTATCCATCGACCTTAGGTAAGGTAAGCCTCTCAGAACATGAGCAGTCTAGGTTGGCGGGAACATGCCGAAGCTAGCGTTGCTTCTATCATTTCAATCTCGCTCATTTGGCGATGATTTTGACTGGCATTGTGTACAGAACCCAAGATTGCAAATGAAAAGAAGGCTCATTGTGTGTTATTAAACACAACGCGGTTGTGAGACATTATCAACCGAGAAAACGGCCGACGTTCTCTGCATGCCTTACAAGGTACCTTATCTTATGTCCGTAGAGCAAAACTCATAATTGTAAACGGAAGACGGCCTGGGAGATGACGGAGAGAAGCCAAAACAAGCCACAAATGTCCTGCTATTCTTGCGGACGGACACGGAATCGACTTAGTTCCTGCTTAATTTCTTAGTCACCACTCATCCTCGACTATTCTCTTTTCTAGCTGGGTTCCCGTCATATGAAAACGGTCGCATCATTACCTCTTTCGGTACTCTGTTTTCCCATGGCAATCTTGGGTATACCCGTCAAATTACATCGACAACACCTCGGGCCGATCAACATCAAGAAAGACCATTTACAGAGGGAAACAATGTAGGCAATTACGAGGCAGGCCGAATCATTACCAACAACGCCAAAAGAATCTAATATCATTCCATTGAGCATCTGACACAAGAGGCTGCCGCCCCAGTGTATTGGTCACACCGTGGGTCCAGGGCAAGACACTTCAGAAACTAACGCCAACCAAGAAATTCCAGCTTCTACTTTGCACTCTTCCACCGGATATTCCAACAAGACAAACATAGCAAGAGAGGAGTGACAACTTGACAAGTACCTTTCTAACAAACCCAGCCTCTCACAGGTCTGACCGTGATATGAGCACCCTGGCTGTACATCACCATCCACCACTGGGAACTGCAGCGAATCTCATCGCTATCGCTTCACATCGCTGTATGCTGCATGCTGCATATACTGCCACCGTGCGCGCTGCACCCCTACCGCATATCCCTGGCCAGGGCCACCCAGCGTCCTGGGCGCCGTCAGCTTTCTCCTCAACCTCCAGGCTCCAAAAGTCTTTTCTCCTATTCCGTTTGTCCTCCTTCAAGGATCTCCTGGTAACCGAGCAAATAGGGACGAACGGGCTTGGGTCCTTGTTGTCCGACGCACGCCAAACGTGATGATCGTCGTTTCTTTTTCTAACCCCCGGTCCACCGTCCGTCTGCCATCTTCATGCTCAAGCCCGCTCTTGGTCCGCACTCTTTGCTGCCGGACGTAACCAGAACCAGGTTTGCCTAGCTGTCAACCGGGACCCGTCTGTCTACCTGCTTGGATTTCTTCCGATGACAGACTGGCAGAGAGCAGACACGAAAGGGGAAAAAAGCAAACTTCCCCTTGCAGTTCTTTGCTCCCCAACCCACTGGGCTGCGCCGGGATGCCCTCACCCGGCAGCTTCTCCATCTGTCAACTTGTCAAGTTTTCCAAGTTTGTGTGTCTCCTTTGGGACCTTTCGCAGCCGATACCGCGTACTTGGTCACATCTCAGCAAAAACCCAATGCTGCGGTCTCGCTTCCAAACTTGGGACTCGGGATTGACTCTTGTCTCGCGCCCGAGCACTTTCCTCAAGTCAGAAGAGTGACACACTCTGGGTACACTACACGTCTCCAAGTGGTGGACCGTCCTGGACCTGCAAGGCGCCGGCAAGCAGGAACATCACGGAGCTCCAGTATGGCGCTGTCAAACTGGGTATCCTTTTCTCTCTCTCTTTGCAGTTGGGCTTTGGGGGCTTCCATACGCATCCGTTACCACATGGTTCGTTTTCTTTGGCCCTTCTGGCTCTGTTCTCTCTAAGACTTGCCTACTTTTTTCTTCGCCGTCACGCCTCGTTCGCGCCCCCGTATGTCCCGGATTTTCCTTCCACAAGTGTTGTCTCTGGGGAGGAAGCCTCGTGGACGTTCGCGCCTCCGAAAGCTACCTTAAACGAGAAATAAGAAAAATAAATTGCGAGCAGAGGCCAGCCCGACCCCGAGTCTCAGCGCCACGAGTCCACCGAGCGGCCCCTAGACGAAGCGTACTAGACTTCTCTTGGTGACGACGCCTTCTTCCTCCCTTGATCTGCCCTGAGGTCCCTCAGGTTCCTCCATTCCCCCACTCACCAGTGACTTACTCCTCCACTTCCTCCGCCTGCCGCCGCGCCGCGTTTCCGGTTGTTGGTCTCTTCGCTTCGTCTCCCCTTGCCTCAAATTGGGTCCCTTTCTACCTACCCCCTAGGCTCTGGAGGGGGCTCCATCTCACGAGAGACTTGTGGACGAGGTAAGGTAACTCGAGAAAGTCTGATCATGGCGTTCCACCTTCGAGGCCGCTAGCTCTCGTTCCCATCATTTTGCACGGACGCCTCCTCCCCGCGATGGTTTGACGCTTCCCACTTCCACCGTCTGCCACCGTCTGCCTCCCCTCCCGCATTCTTTCGTCCCAACGGTCGGTCGCCCGGAGGGATAAGGACATATATCGACCCACTGCCGCCCCCCAGTCCTGGGCGTTCCCAGAGAGAGAGAGGGAGAGAAAGCGACCGGGAGATGATCCAAGTGTTGCTCCATGAACCCTAAGCCTGATATTGTTTTGTTCCTGTTCATCTCTCTTTCACACCTTTCCTGAATCTTTTTGCGCTCTTACCAAACCTCATTCGTTGCCTCCTAGAGGTTGAATGAGTAAACGTCACTCATAGACGCAAACAGCAAAGCTCAGTACCTACTTCGATCTCGCCTCGTCTTTTGCGTGACCACCACTCCACCTATTCGACGTGTGTCGCCAAGCGGCCCGTCTTAGCGAGATCTATTTGCTGCGCCGCAGACGACTTCCTTAGTCAAAGACACACCCCATCGTTGTGCGACCCTCTATCAAAAACGTATTGCGCATCTGGAACCCTTTTTCTTACTGGTGTCTTGGAGGAACAGCTTTCGGGCATGCGGTCTCGAGGCAACATATCACACAGCTGAAGCTTTCCCACCGAGGGATAAAGAGATGGTCTTTTCAGAGAACCCAGTCAACAGACGTAGCGAAGTCATGGTCGTCTCATCGAATACAGGCCCGCCGCGGCTCGACCTCGCACTCGGCCGGGGTCGCCGCGGCACGTTTGACAGCTTCGACAGCGGCAGCGAACGCGGATTCCACCCTCGCACAGCACGCTCGTCCAACGACCTCTTCACACAAGCCCTCGGCAGGATCGATTCGGCAGATTGCGACTCGGAATGGGGCGCGGTGCGCGCGAGCGCCAGGGAGAACTGCGACAGAGGGGGAGGCATGGCGGACCTCATCGACTTCCTCCGGACCACCTCGCCGCCGCCAGAGTTTCCTTCACAACAATCCCTCTTTGAAGACGACGCCGCCACCACAGTCGTCATCGAATCCCAGGAGCAGCAGCGGGAGAGATGGGGACTGCTCAGGAAGCTGCGGAGGCCGCGCACGCGAGCCAGGTCAGAGTCGCCCGTCCGCCGGCCCCGGACCGCAGGACTCCCCAACTCTGCTGTCGCATCCAAGACGAGCAGCGGCAACTCGCACATCGCAATTTCCATCCCGCTGGAGTATTGCCACGTAGGACCGGACTCTGACTGGGCCCTCGCCATCTTCAATGCCACGCCACCATTACCCCCGACTCCCCCGGTAAGAAACAGCGACGAGGAAACCAGGAACGGCGTCAGACCTTATGCTAGTGATCGTACGGTCACTGTTCTCAAGACCGTCAGTGAAAAGGGATCCATCTCGACGCTCGACACGATGAGCACCAAGAGGGGATGCAAGGGCTCGGTGTCGATATGGCCCAAGATCAACCCCAACCCCATGAGCCCGCCCAGGACGCCTTACACGACACCTCCGGGCAGCTTGCGTGGGCGCTCTTCAATGTCAAAGACTAGGCGCGATCGACTACCTCCTCCGCCGCCTCAGTACGCCGAGCTCCCGGCCGAGCCCGTCCACGCGGCCAAAAGCTCTTATAGCAGTCTCAACAAAGAGTGTGGGTTCTCTAGGGACGAGGGTTCCATTGCTCAGATCCCCAACACGAAGAGACCCAGAGCGAGAACAACACCAAGGCGGCCTGAGAACATCGTGCTGCCGCCGAGAAGGTCGAGCATCAAAATTGTGAGGCCGCACCCAGATGCAGTCCTAGACAGTCAGAGGTCGATCGATGGCATCCTGGGCGGCGGTTCCCAGCGCCAAAGTATACTGTCAGATGGCCCTCAGCTGAGTCCCGGAGCCTTTTCCGAGGCACACTCCATCAGCCCAAGCATCGCAACGACAGAGTTGTCGGAGCCGGTCGTATCGAGCGCACGGTCTGCAAAGGCATACTCAATGGCATCGATTAAGCAATCCGACATGCCGGTGCTACCATCTCGTCAGTCCTTTTCTGTCCGGCCGGGGAGCAGCGATACAGCGCAGACCACTCTTGTTGGAGAGTCTCTAGCGTCTCGGAATCCCTCTACAAGAACGGCTGCCTCGCGGCAAAGTCGCAAGGAGCGTGTCAAGTCTCTCAAGCAAAGAGACATGGATGCGTTGCGAGCCCTCACGAGACAAGGACCCCAAGACGATGACGGCGAGATGACGCCGAGGCCCAGGACCTGCGAAACGGTCATCAGCTCCCTGCGCCTCCCTTCTCGAGATGGTACGTTCGGGTCCAAGGACCACCTACCGCAAACGAAATTATCCGCCACGAACTTGGCACACATGGCCAAGTCTCACAAGAAGGCGACAAAACACAACAAGAACGGCACTTCAACAAAGATATCAGACTGGCAGGCCACGCAAGATACCGAGACGGAGACCATAGACTGGGAGACGGCGCGAGAGGAGCTGACGCCCGGTTGGGAATCCGCGCTGGAGACGCCCACAATCGACTGGGACAAGACGCCGTTTCTGGGGGACATCACGGCCGCCGACCACCGGGCCTCGACGGACACGATGGACACCGCCGCCAACACGTTTGGGAACGGGGACGTGAGAGACAGCACGCTCAGCTCCGAGCCGCCTCGTCGATGGGGGAGCCTTCACCGCGCCAGCTGGGCGAGCTCGGTGCCACTCTTGGACCGCATTGGAAGCTTCGCGCCGTCCGACGCGAGTGCCAGCGCCCAGGCGGTAGAGATGGACGATGGCCACGCAGAACCGCGGCCAGCTCGCATGACGCGCGCCGACTCGGGCACTCTTTCACAAGCGGACGCGGACCGGCTGTGCTCGAACCGCTTCAGCTTTGCGCTGTCCGACGATAAGGTCAAGATCGATGTCGCGGACGACAGCCAGTCCATCGCGGGCAGCATCGCTGCCTTCCCCAAACCCGGCTGCGGTCCTCGACTGAGCGCCATCATGCCCGTCGCCGAGGTCGTCCCCTCGCTTCCGGTGGACGAGAGGTGGTCTGCGTCAACCCTCAACTCGCCGGTAACAGTCATCGAGGTCTCGCACCCGCCCTTTGCGACCAGCCAGCCGCAAGGAGAAGCTCCCACGCATGTTGCGCGCCCCCATACGGCGGGCAACACCAACCCCGTGCTCTTCAACACCGCCAGGGCCGAGGGACATGTCAACCGTTCCGACAGCAAACGAGAGCCGACGGTATCAACTGACGACCCCGCCGGCGACGCAGACGAAACAGCTACCCTGCGACCGAAAAGCCTCCGCTCGCAAGAGGGAGGAGACGCAGGAACAGTAGCAGAAGCAGGAGCTGGAGCAGACCGCGACCCCCTCAACCTGCCCAACATGTCAGCCCGAGAACTCCGCAACCACTACGCCAACCTCCGCAGCGTCCAGGTGAACCACCTCGCGCACGAGATGCTCCGCAACCAGGAGCGCCTCGAGCTGCGCATGCACCAGCAGGAGCGGAACCAGATGCTCTTCATCGAGCGCCTCGAGCGCTGCATGAGCGACCTGCGCAGCCTCCCCGGGTCGCCCCTTTTCGGCCCCGCCGGACCGCGCGGGGGAGCAACACTCCCCGACTGGCCCCTCTGCGGCGGCGGCGTTGGTCTCGGTGACGACGGAGGAGACGACTACGTCTACGAAGAGCAGCACATCAGCCGCGACGCGAGGCACGAGGTCCGCGTGCGGAGGACGGGCCGCATTCGCGGGAACACTACGAGCACCACCGCCACCACCACCACCACCCGGACATCACAGCGGCAGCGGCAGTCCGAGGAGTCTCACACCCGGGGGAACGGTGTTGGATGCACAGGTGGAGACTTTGACGACTTTGACGGGGACTTTATGAACCTCATCCACCCCCGACAGAGGCGCCCGTCAACCTCGCACGAGATCACCCCCCGCACCAGCGTCAGCGTCAGCATCGGCGGCGGCGGCAGGGCGGTCCGGGGAAGCAGGCACCAGGCGGTGATGATGCAGCCGCTCATCACGCGCGGGGGGCTGGATGCCATGGAGCCGCTGATTCGGGAGCTGCAGGTTGCTTCGCGGGTGAGTCTGGAGGCGGCGCGGACTGATTCCAGGACGGAGACGCCGTTGCCGGATACGGAGTATTACTATAGTTTGATTTAGGGGAGGAGGTTGACTTTGGACCTCACATTCTACTTTTTTTCCTATTTCCATCTTTTCTCCTTTTTCTTTGGCTCGGATGTAGGAATTGGCCGGCTTCCCGCCTTCATGAACTGAAAGGTGTAAGCCATTGTAGCCAAGGTATTTGATGATGACCCATTTCCTTTGTCTGGATGGCAGGTGTGGTTTAAGGTGTTATCTTGTGGAACTTTGTGGATGAGGATTCTCAGGATCAGGATCTTAAAATCAGGGATGATGAGAAGTGAGTATACCCAGAGCTCACAACAACTTTTAGTTCAGTGTTATTTTCCTCTTTGTTTTTCTTTTCACGCCCATACCATGAGCGTCGGACGGACACCATCTGCGCTGCTGATGCAAGACGCGAGGAGACTCAAAAAAGATACCTATTTTGCTTTCTCAAATTGCCTGATCATCCCATAAGTGATATGCACTGTGACAATACGAAAACTACAATTCAAGCTAGCCTCGTCCATGAAGAACGCCCAACATCTGAGCTACCATGTGCCATGTAGATCGATGAGATGGAGATCGAAAGCCCCCAGATCTCTCAGGCGTATCGTCAAAAAGGTCTCCAACCAATGACGTCGTCGTCGGATGGGGTGCGGGACCCTTGCAGTAGCTCGTTTCCGGAAGGGGTTGATCTTCAACTATTTCTGGCGGGGGCTAGCGTTTCTCCCTATTAGTGTACGCAGCAGAGCAACAAAAGTCATGATGTCTTTGACCTAGATTCTTTGTGGAGCTGGGAAACTCAATTCGAGGCTGAAGCTGGATGTTTGGTTTGTCTTGGATGACATGCAGCTAACTATTTACTCAAGCTACCTAGCTTACTCAAGTTTTATCATTTGTAGCTCCCATTCTCCCCCCCGTGTAGTGGTTGTCGATTGAAACTCGTGACAGACTTTCACTTCCATCGTGTCTTACACGCGATACATCCACCATCCTCACTCAACTGAAGCCATACACAAAACACATCCACCAACCACCCATCTGCTCTCCCAAACACCAAAAAACATAACAATACCCACAAACCACAATGTCCCGCCCCTGGATCCTCGTCGCCCCAGCCTCCCGCGGCATAGGCGCCCACCTAACCCGTCACCTCCTCCGCACAACCACCGCCCCGATCCTCGCAACATGCCGCTCCCCCGACACGACCGCCGTAAAGCAATCCATCCTCTCCTCCCTATCATCATCTTCCTCCTCTTCCTCCTCCTCTGAAAAGAAACAATCCCACTCCTCCCCAGCCGCAAAGGAAACAGAAGACCTCGCCTCCCGCCTCAAAGTGATCACCCTCGACGTCACCTCGGAGCCCACAATCGCCGCCGCCGCCGCCGAAGCGGCCTCCCTCTTCCCGACCTCCACGCACCACCTCCGCCTCGCGCTCGCTACGCCGGGGATCCTGCACCCGGAAAAGAGCCCCGCCCAGATCGACTACGACGACGCCCTGGAGACGTTCCGGGTGAATACCCTGGGGCAGATGATGCTCATGAAGCACTTCTCCCCGTTCCTCCCCAAAAAGTCCGTCAAGTTTTCGACATCCACTTCTTCTTCTTCTTCACCGGAACATGACGAAGCGAGAGGCCTACCCCCATCCCACGCCGTCTGGGCCGCCATGTCCGCGCGCGTGGGCTCCACGGCGGATAACCGCAAGGGCGGGTGGTACAGCTACCGCGCCTCCAAGGCCGGCGTCACCTCGCTCGCCAAATCGCTCGACCTGTGGCTGGCCGCGCGCAGCGGCGAGAGGGCCATGGCCGTGGCGTATCACCCGGGGACGGTCAAGACGGGGCTGTCGCAAGGGTTCTGGGATACCGTGCCCGAGGGGAAGCTGTTTGAGCCCGAGTACGCGGTGGAGAGGATGTGTAAGGTGCTGACGGAGGAGGTTGGGATCGAGGGGAGAGGGAGGTTTTGGGATTGGGCGGGCAAGGAGATTTTGCCGTAAAGAAAGAGGGGGGGGGTGTATGAACGATGTTTGTATGAAAAGAGGGAGGAATTTGGAGTCTAGGCGTAGATGAGTAGGAAAGGAGCTCCCAAAATGGGAGTGAGAATCACCCGAGATCTCAAAGGGGAGACACAGGCAGC
Organism: Colletotrichum costaricense; assembly: GCF_030867565.1. NCBI lineage: Eukaryota > Fungi > Ascomycota > Sordariomycetes > Glomerellales > Glomerellaceae > Colletotrichum > Colletotrichum costaricense. Next base: position 5,871 of record NW_026848260.1, on the reverse strand, counting down.
TTTAGCATCGTCATCATTCCATGATAACTGATTCTATAAAAGTCGTGAAGAAACGGCTAGTTGTACACGAGACACGACAACATCTCTGGGTAACTCCGTGCTGTGAAAGAACATTCTCCGAATCACCTCCCATCGCCTCAACCCACAACCACAACCGCAACCATGATCCCCCGCCTTACAAGGCTACATCCTGGAAAGATGCCCCGTCAGGAGAGACGCCCGGCTTCTCCTCCTTTGTCGGATTGTCCTCGTCTCCCTTGCCGTCCTCACTGTCGTCGTCCGACTCCCCCTTTGGCCGGTGCGCGAGGTTCTGCTCGTCCTTGTCCTCCAGCCGCACCTTTTGCTCCTCTTGGTCCACGATCCGCTTCTGCTCCGCCTCCTTCTCTTCGTCCCCGGAAGCCGGCTCTTCCTCCGCCTTGCTGAGGGGGTTCTCGGCTTCGGGCGACTTGGCGGCCGCCGCGTCGCCGTTGCCCTCGGGCGTGCTAGCGGCCGGGGGTGTCGGCAACTCCTTCTGCGTCGGTGGTGTCTGCTGCGGCTGAGGTGTCTGCTGGAGTTCGTCGCTCGAGGGTCCGGGTCTGAGTGCGTCGAGGTAGAACTTCGTCACGCCCAGGATGCGTCCGTTCTTCTCGCAAGCCTCAACCCACTCGGGGCGCACGACGGGAATGTTGGTCTCGACAGCCTTCTCCCACGCCAGGCCGCGGCCCTCGGTGGTGACAAAATGCGTCGTGTCGATGCGGACGCTGTCGACAATCTTGGCGCCGATGCGGTCGACCGCCGCGGACAGCGCCTCTCTAGTGGCAGGGGGCATGATGCCCGTGGTGATGGTGATGCCGCTGAGGTCCGTCATCTTATGGGTGCGCACAGTGACCTTTTCGGAGCTGAGGGTGCCGGCGGTGGTACGCAGGACGAGGTGGAAGGTGTAGTCTGTGTCGACGGCAAGACCGCTAATCTTTGTGCTATGCATTTGCAGAGGCCGGGGAATGTTGCCAGCCTTTTGGCCGTTTCGGTGGAGGGAGAGGGAGAGGATATCGGCAGTGGCGAGCTCGATGGGGTCCCATTCGAGGACAACAGAGGTCTGGGTTGCGTTGCGGCAGCGCAGGACGGGTGTCGTGGGCGAGCTGGCGCCAAAGGACGAGTAGATGCGGTCCTGGAGCTCGCGGAAGGCATGTTCGGTCTTGGCCTCTGAGCCTAGGTTGCGGGCAACGGTGATGTCGACGATGCTGCCGGAGGAGATGTTGGGAGGGAGTAGGATAGACGGGAACTCGATCTGGGCGCTTGGAATTAGTACAGGGTCTCGTGAGTAGGCGACGATGACATTGATGAGCGGAAATGGAGGGTAGGGCGGGGGATAGGGCGCCGGGCCTTTGGACCATATAGCTTCCCTCGAAAACAGCCCGCAGTTCATCGCCAAAATTGCAGAGTGCATTGGGTATAACGTACCAGACGCTTATCCGGCGTCAAAAGCACCGTGACGCCGGCGTCGACCTTGCCGACGGTCAATGAGACGAGCATCGTGAACTGTGTCTGCTGGTGTTGAGGCTTCGTCCCAGTTTTCGAAGCGTGGTACGTGATTGCAAGGTTGTTGGTGTTTCCCGTCTCCGGCCAAGGGGGCAAGGTGGGATCAATTGCGCAGGGTCGGTCGCCGATTCCGTAGGCCTTTCGTCTCGATTCCAAGGGCGGGTTATCGTGATGAGTTCGGTATGGAGGTGGCCAGGTGGGTGAGCAGGAGATTGTTGCCAGCGATGCTTGTGTATGCGAGACACATATGCTGGATCGAGAGAGGTACAAACGCCAGTCACAGTTAATTACCAGGTTGGCAGCTCCAGACGTCTCGGCTGGCAGCTCTGCGCTAGCGATGTGATTCGTCGCCAACAACTCTGCAACTGCCCTTCACACCGTGGACGGGGCAGTAAGGAGTTGAGGTGGCTGGGTACGTACCTGCCCCGTGCTTCACCTCAGTTCTCATTCCAAATGTAAGTCTTTAATAACGGTTGATTGATTTCGTCTTATTGTTCGCTAGATATTATGATGGGACGTTTTGTAGACCGTTGTCACTTCTGACGTATATGCTTAGACTGCATTGGGGTTTCTGACGTCCACTTTGTCTCCCAAGTTGTGTTGTGTGGTGTCAAGACCGCCGCCAGTTGCTCACGAGATATCAGTAACATAGGCAATGGACGTATGCTTCCCTGTCTGTAAAGGAGAAAAACAAAAATAATGGTTTCTATCTTAGGGGTATCATTTGTAGGGATTATGTTACACAGACGACAGCCGAAGCCGTCATCATGAAGGTTGCCCATGCCATCTCTCAATAATGGGACCATATCCATCTCTCCGCCATCTCCAAGATTCCTCATCACGCCCAGAGCTGGCCCGAATCCAGAGGCCTTTCTTCTTCTCTCCGGCGCTTCTCTTCGGCGACCTTGAGCCTCCGCTCCTCCCGCCTGCGTTTCTTCTCCTCAATGATTCGCGATCGCTCCTCCTCCTGTTTCAGTCTCCTCTCCCGCCACACCGACTCCTTCTGAAACTCCTTCTCAAGCCACTCATCTTCTCGCCGCTTCGTTTCTGCTTCTGCCTCCTCTCTCCGACGTTTGGCTTCCTCCTCCCGTTCAATCTCTTCGCGTGCTCTCTCCTCCAGTTTCCTGTCGTACTCGCGTTGCCACCGTTCCGGGTTCTGCTCGGCGTCCTTGAGTTCAATCAGGCGGTCCACGGCCACGTCCATCGCCGCCCGCAAATCGGCGCGGGAAAGCCTCTTCACCACGTCGGCGGGGAGCCTGGCAGTGAGCGCTATCGTGCCTATCAGGTTGCCCTCTAAGGAAGTGTCCTTCCCCGTGCGGTTCCTCTTGGGCCTGAGCAGACGTCCCTCGGGATCGTAGCCTCTGGCTTCTAGGGCGGCGTGGAGCTGGCGCCTCATGGTCCTCCGGGCAGTATTCACGACAACCGGAACCCCGTTCTGGGTAACCCCGTACAGCCAAACCCAGAGCGGCGTGTTCTCCTTCATCTGCTCGTACTTGTGCCTGTACAGGACCGTGTAGGGATGCTCGTTCATCGTCTCGACGAAATACTCTCTGTCCCAATTTCTCATGACATGCCGTGGAGATATTTGTATCTTCATCTGCTCAGACAATTTTTTCAGTTCGCCGGGCAGATGGACCATTCGGTAGTCCAAGGCGGCCAGCCCGATGTCCAGGTCGAGGAATATTCTTTTGAAGTGATGTTCCACTGGTAGGTTCTTGAAGTTGACCGGATGCGGGGGTGGCTTGGTTTTTCGAACTGACGGGAGCTTCGAAGCGTCTTCCTGGGAGGCTTTCGAGTCTTCGCCACGAAGCCTCCGTTTGATCTTCTCCAACTTCTCCTGGCGCTCTCTGTTACGTTCTGATGCCCAATAATCCCTGCTTTCTCTTTCTTGGCGACGCCTTTCATCTGTCCATCTTTGCTTCATGGCGGAAACGCGGAGTCGTGGGTTGGAGGAAGAGAACCAGGAGGCTTGTGTCGCTATGGGTATACCAAGAGGCAGTCTTCGCATCGTGCTGGTGACATGTTGAAGTCGTATCGGCATCATCGCATGGTCGTCGCCGGGGGCGGTCCTCGGGCACTCATAACTCGGAAGTAAGCTCCGCCGGTGGTATTGAATGATAGAGTCGATAGGTCAGGTCAATTTCATAGAGGCCGGTCTCTAGATTTCAAACGGCGACGAGGCGCGAATTTGCGATCTGCAATTTGCAGGCAAGCTACGGCTCTCGAAGAAGTGATGCAGGCGAAGCTCTCCCAAAATGGCTTAGGTAAGTCGAGGAAAGCTTAGACTACCTTATACTGCGTAATGAAGTGGATCGTTGGTGCCACAATTGGCATGTCGGCTGTGGCTCATGCGAATTCAATGGACTGATAGAGATTGGTAGATGACACACACACGCCACAGTGACGCCCAAGTGAATGCGAGCCACAGCGCGCACCTTTCTCCATTTGGTGACAGTGACCAACTCACATACTGCGTAAAGATGCCACCCCACTTGACTCGAGTCTATATATAAACTAATAATAACCCCCCCTAGTTAAGGTAGGAGTCCCGTGTATAGTAGTAGGTACTTAGTTATTAGTGGATCCCGGCTAAATTTAACTAATCGGACTTCGTTAATTTTTTTTTTAGGGTATTCGGGCTAGAAATATTTTAGAAATATTTTAGAAATAAATTATAGCTAATTAGGGTACTACTACTTAATTATAGTCCGCTCTATAGAAAATAATTCTAACTTATACTTTTTTTCTATCTTAGCTAAGTCGCGTCCTTTTTTCTAAACTTCTACTCTTTATTACGACTTTTATTAGAAATTTTTATTACGAAACTTACTATCGTACTTAAAATTTATTAATAATTAATTAGAAATATTTCTAAATTAATTCTATAATACCTTCCCGCTACTACAATAGTAATAGCTTTAAGTCCTATATTAATAATAAGTAGGGCCAGTTTTAAAATCTCCCTATATTCGAGACTAACGGCATAAGTTTCGTCCCTATTATTATAATTAAATACGTAATTTATTTACTTATTTTTATAATAGTAAGGTTAAGTAATCCTATTACTAAGAGAACTCTATTATTATTATTTAGAGGTTAATAGCCTTTACCTTAATAGCTACTACTAGTCGTTTTTTAATATACTTAAGAAGTACCTCGAAGAGGGTTATTATATTAATTTTGCGATTTTTTATAAGGGATCCCTTTTTACTACTATTAACCTCGAGGTTATTTATAAGTTACTTCTTATTTTATATTAATATTTTTAGCTTTATTAATAGTCTTTTATAAAATACTACGCTAGAATAATATTATTTATAAAGGGCTAAGATATGCCCCTAAATACCCCCCGAAAGCCTAAGGCTATTATAAGCGATAAGGTATTATTTACTATCCTTTTTAAGGAGGACGGTATTATAAGTAAAAATATTTTCGAAATATTTTTAGTTTATAAGACTAACTATTTTTAGTAAGACGTTACCTAGATAAAGATAAATATTAAGCTCGGCCCCGAGAAGAGCTATAAGGTTTATATATCGTAAGACGCTATTAGCCGTAGTAAGTATAACTTATTCCTCAATTAACGCTCTTCTTAACCAGATTTTATAACCTACTCTCCCCCTAACGTATATAAGCTAACTTATTTAGTATTTCGTAAGTACCGTTACCCTAACCTCGCGCTAAACGAGGATATTTTTAGTAAATTACTCTATTAATGCCTATGTATCGTTATACTTAATATTAATTATTTTTAAAAATCTTTAAGACCCCTAAGTAAATAGGCCGGAATAATAAAGTAGTTAAGGGTAAGCCGGTCTAGCCTACCCCTACTAATAATTTTAATAACAATAAAATAGATTCTTAAATAAACCCCGCTACTTCTACTTAGATCTTTATTAAAAATATAAATAAGTAAAAAGTATAATTAAGGGTTAAGGGATAATAAGGAACAATTAGTCTAAGGAAGTCTATAAATAAAGAATTTATTAAAATAGAAGTTTTTTACTTACCTCTTTAAAATAGTACTATATAAATTAAGAATACCGTAGTATTATAAATAGATATTCGTAGTAAATATATAAATAGAAATTAAGGCTATAAATACTAAGTAAATAATATATTAATCGTAAATATTTCCTAAAAATTTCCTAAAAATTTCCTAAAAATTTCTTAAAAGTTTCTTAAAAATTTCCTAAATATTTCTTAAAAATTTCCTAAAAATTTCTTAAATATTTCCTAAATATTTCCTAAATATTTCCTAAGTATTTCCTAAATATTTCCTAAGTATTTCCTAAATATTTCCTAAGTATTTCCTAAATATTTCCTAAATATTTCCTTAATATGTCTTAAATA